>NW_020897703.1:6569926-6710413 GCF_003984885.1 Neopelma chrysocephalum
CCATGCCCAAGGGTACCCACCACCAGGCACGCTCGCTCAGCCCAGAAAACATAAAGGTGCAGAGTCCCAGGGCAGGTCAAAGATAAGAAAGGGACATGTCAGGTGGGTGTGGCAATCACTGCCAGTCACATTCACACCTCAGCATCAGCTTTCCTCACTGTGCACATATGGGCTGCACATCGCGCCGGCCGGCTGCACGGACCCGTCTCTCACCGCAGCCAAGGAGAGAAAAAGGTTTCATTTCTCCACTAAAATGACCCACTGTAGTGCTAGAACAAATCTTTTTTCCTATACTCTCTTCTGGATCAGTTTTCATGTATGCTTTATTAAATATTCAATGAAATAACTACTTCTAAACAACATGTGTGACACCTTTTAAATGGCTGCAAATATTATGTGCATAGCCACATAAAGGGAGAGGGCAGAGCAGTCGGCTTAAATCCTGCTTCCCTTACTGATTTTCATGGTAAAAGTAAAAAGTATTTGTAAGGAACTGATACAATAAAGGCAAAGTCAATTTAAATTATAAGGAAAAAAATAAAAAACCTACTTTAAGGGACTAACACTTTTCCCCCTTCCTGCATATAAAGATATGTGTATCTGTGCTAACTCTGGACACTACACATTTGATATGTATGTGTATGAATGTAGACACGGGTACACAGCATGTTGTTATAACTAAGAAATAAAAACCAGAAGAAGTAAAAAAAAATTTGAAAAAAAAAATCAGCCAATTTTTTTCAGTTACTTTCTCCTAGTAATTGACAGAAAATTCTTTGTATTTCATCTTGGGGTATTAACACTAGTCATCATTCTCTGATGATATTTATATGAGAAAACTTCAAGTTACACAAAGTTGGTAAAGTCATTATTTCTATTGCAGAAAATTATCTTCCGTCCTTTTCTTCACTAAATAACTGCCAAAAGATGACATTATTTCAGAATATTCCCTGTGTAACACAGTTCAGCAGACTGTGGAAGTAACAAATATTTTGCTTTGGTGGAATAAAAATCAGGGGAGAAAAAAAGAGAGAATCAGTTCATAAAACCACAACTTGCGTAACTGGTTTTGCTTAAGTGAAAAACAAATCAACTGATCATTTCCTGGCAGATGAAGAATTATATTCAAACAGAATTTAAGAATTTTATTCTTTAATTATTTAGTCATATCCTTACTCCCTATCACTCTATTCTCTTTTTATTTAAAAGCTTCTTTTTAAAGCAGATGCATTTTGAGGGAGAAACTCCATCTCAAACTAGTACAAGTTTAAAAGGGAAAACATCAAAACCAGGTACAACATATTTTTAAAACTTATGTTCATGCCTCCTCTGCAGCTTCACTTTCTCTTTCGGCAAAACTATTCAAAGAATTTGATAGAACTACTAATATATTTGCTTAATCCCACAGTCCCAGCCCTCCACAGATGGCTTTTATGTGGATTTGTTAATAAATTGTTAATAATTTGTTAATAGGCAGTGGCACAGCCCTGGCGAGAGAGTTTCCTAGGTGAGAGCTGAGCCCTCATGAATCCAAGTTCATCACTCGCCACATTGCTAATGAGACAAGTGCAGCCCAACACGAGGTTAATTGTCAGAAGCAATAATCTAAATTAAACTGGCCAACATTCAAGTAAAAAGGTACCATTTAAAATGTCCTTTTCCAATGAAAGCAATCTCGGGAGTTTATTTGCCTGCTCAATATAGAATTCCAGGTTTTAAAAAAACCCTTCTTCTCCTCCTCTAAGGAACCAAAGTAATTATTTTTAATACAGTGACATATGTTAGACAAAAGTATTAAGGAGGGGGTTTCGTTCCACTCCAAGTCTCCATGGAATTTTCCCTTATGTGATCACACATCTGAGCTCAGATTTTAACCAACCAATGAAGATTTTTTGTTAAACAATCACTATTAGCTGATGAGAAATCTTTTCACAAATAATCCCGAAACATGGAAGATCTGCTGTGATGTTCCCAGCACTGAGAAATATAATCAAAACAACATGGGGAATTAAAGAAAAAAGCGAGAGTTCACAAAAACATTTGAGAAATGGCTCAAGTCAACTCAAAGCTCACTTGGTTTTGGCTGGGAATCCGGGCTCACAACAGCTTCAGCCTGCCAAAACAAATACAGCCACCCGTTTCTTCCCGATGCTTTCACCCAGGGAGGAACCTGCTCCTTTGCTTTCCCCTGCTATGATAATGACATGCCTGCTAGGATTTGATTTGGGTTCATATCCCTGCCTGCTTTTGAAACAATTATTATTTTGTTAATTGTGAGAAGAAAAGGACTTAAGTGGCACCTCAGACTGACATAATAACCGATACCTTCCAGATAATTATTATGTGCTGTAATTAAAATAATGCACATCGTTTAGGCGAAAAGTTTAAAAATACCTTGGGGGAAAGTAGTTTGGGATATAATTTCACACAGGGAATCTGTTTAATTTTGGTTGTAACCATAGAGGAAAAATGTAGAATTTAACATAGATACTATTCACTTACCATACAGACTTAGTATAAAAAAGCATATTCATCTAATGAATATTGTGAGTGTAGCTACAATGTTTTATACATATGTTTACCCATAAGAAATGGCTGCAAGATGAATGGTAGTTTTCAATTACCCCTTTTTGTATTTTTAAAATCATTTAATTCTTCGTTTTTATTAAGAAAAGCTGATAAGTGGATACAAAACTCCTTTTCAAAGCACTCAGTCATCTATACCTAATCTCTGCCCTAGTGACAATCAGAACAACCTGGTTTTCAAAACTTCTTAATTTTAGCCTTGAACATAAGATCATTTTAAAGCGGGTAAAGCAGTGAAAAACTTCTCAACTGAATAATGATAAATGCAACAAGAAAGAATAATGCCACACAAAATACTAGGCAAAACAGTGGATTCAAGTAAGTAGTATTAAATAAATTTAAAAAAATTGGATCAGCTTTTAATGATATTGCACAAATGCCTTCCTTTTTCTAACACAGAGTTGAAGTCTTGAATCACTACAAATGCCTTAGCCTAAGAGGTAGCTGGCAAACACGGTGGTATGAAAAGCATCTTGCATTAGACTTGGCCAGTTCCAGATGAGGATGCTGACATGAGCTATTTATAAACATTTTTACATTTCTTCTTTTTTAAATTCCCATTTGGGAAGCTGCTGGTGCCTCTTCCAAACATATAAAATTCAATCCACAACACAGAAGCTTTGTTACATTCCATTCCTTGGATGCATTGAACAGTCTACTTGCCTACTCAGGAACCCAAAGGGGATGTACAAAACGACACTCTCAGTGCACTAAAATGAACTCTGGAAGTTTGACAGAAGCACGTATTTACCTTTGTTAACCAACATGACCAACTGCAGCAAGCTGTACTAGTAGCACAGCTAAAGATGACTTTTTGAAGACAAAGAGGTAGTGGCAAAACTGACAAGATTCAAGGGCTCCTGAACTTTGATGTAGGTACTAATCCCAGGCTACTGCCATATTCTTCCTGCCTGATTCTTAAGTGCCCACGAAAGCAAACAGCAGATGGTCAATTCATAAGACCGGCAATATTGGCATAATCAAAGCAGACTCACCGACCTGTGCCCGCATTCAGCCAACCAAAGGCTGATTGATCAGCCGAGATCAACTGAGCAAAGACCGGAGATGCTTGGAGAACATCTGAAGAAAGGACTTCACACACAAGGTCACCTTAACTAAGGCTCTTCGTAGTCCAAGGTAACATACTTACAAAAAAGATTTTCATTTCTCTTCCTATGGAAGGGTTTGTTCTCTTTCTCCTTTTAAATCTGAATTTCCTCTTTCAGATGTGAGGAGTGAACATTTCAGTCTTCATTTCTCCCCAAATATTATCAAAGGACAATAACACAGTCCCACTTAAAAATGTAAGAAATACTTTAACAAATAACTATCATAGATGTAAAGAGACAGAACTGTCTGTTTTCAGCATTTAAAGCAAAAAAAAGTCCAAGCAGCTTTTCTAATTCTACTGAAAAGGTGCTAGGCAGCATCCAGTTTATCAGTTCTGTTTCTGAAGCTTACTCTTCATTCTTTCATTGGAGATTTGAAGAAAGACATAACTTACAGTAAGGCCGGACTGTTAAATAGTCAGGGGAGTCGAATAAGACAAGTAACATAGAACAGCCTTGGCTTTTTCCTTTTCCTCTCAAATGAAGAAATGTACCATAAAAGTCTCCTACCTGCCTGACACTTTGCACCTCCAGCAGCCAAGGAGCAAAAGGCCCATTAGACAGCTGTAGAACTCTTATCTGGAAGAAGTGTCACATTTCCTGCCCAAATCCAAAGACACTGATCTCAGCCTGGCAAGTTATCCAGCAGCTACGTGGGCCAGATTTGTGAGGTTATAATTATTTATTTCTGTCAATTTAAAGCTTAAACTGCAAATGCTTATTCAGTCTTATTACAGCATTAAAAACTCAATCACACTGGATGATGACCACCTTTGCAAGGCTACGCTGCTATTTATCACTAGTTAGAATTAAAGAAAAGCACAAAAACAGATTTTGAAAACGTAAAGCATATTCAAAAAATTACACTCTGCTCCAAGACCTAACACAGTAATAGACTCTCACAGGAATAGCTATTTCCCTGGCAAGATAGTGCAATAATGCAATTACTGCCATTTAATTAATTTATATTCTCAAAATCTGTCTCCTTACACTTTTTAAGTATTTTGCTTTAACATCAAGACAGGATTTTCTGCTCTGGTTTGCCATAGCAACCCCTGCAACAAATGGCAGTTGTCTATAAAAAGGGGGGACTCTTTGAGCATGCATGCATGGTTTAGTATGGTTTGTTTTAAAGCAGGTCAGAGTACAATGGACCTTTTCTACCGTGTGGGATTGAACACCAACAAATCTCACTTCAAGGGCTGCCACGCTCCTCTGCAAAATGAAATGACATTGCTGCTAAGTCTGGATGTAATTACAGATATGAAAGGATGGCTGTGAAAGTTGCTTGTATCTTCCTCTCCGTCCTCTACTACAGATGCATTTGCCATACAGCTGTTAACATCCTGAACGAGTAACATGCAGCAGGCTTAATATTTCCTTTCATTTTGTTTTAAGTGTTAGTCTACAGCGGTGGCTGTTAAAGTACATTTACCACTAAAGAATGAGACCTTTGTCTGTCTATTGCAGGCAGAGCTCTCCCCTGCCTGCCTGTGCAGCCCAGGGCAAAAGCTATACCGGGAAGCCTTGACCTCCAGCCTAACAAGGACACTTAGTAGGGCTAAGGGTAATCCTGACTCCTCCTTGCTCATTCAGTTTGTTGAGCTGTTTGAAGCAATCATTACCAACGCAGCTACATTTTGCGGTCATTTTATAAAATGAATCATTGTTCAACAGTCCAAGACTGCTAAACTTATTTTATGTGTGGTTTAGAGTCGAGTCACTGGTCGCTCATATCCCTCCGAGTTGTACTCCCTCCAGTCCAGTCGCAGTGGGGAAAGCGCTCGTCTTTGGCGCTAGTCCAAACGTAGGATGGTGTAACAGAGCAGCACTTGGCCTCTAGTACTTGTTCTCACAAGCTCCCCATGAGCTAGCCAAGATTTTTTTTCAGCCACTTCCATCTGAAGAGCCTTTACCTCAGAGAATCTCTAGCTTTTGTGCAGTTTTAACACAACAACTTCTGGGAATTGAAATATCTACCACTCCTTTTGAGGTACTCCAATTACACCCTCACAAACGTCACTTCTCACTACATGTTCCTACAGGCACAATTTCTGTTTTAAGAGTGCCTGTGGAACATTTGATGTTGGGATTTGGTAGGAGTGAATGAATGCTCCGTTATTCACCCTGGTGGTACAGCAGTGGTTGCTCTGAAGTTTTACAATGCAGCATATTGCTGTAATGACATCATATGACATCATAAATCTCCTACAATATCTAAAGCTTCTGATGAATGTTCCTACATAAGCACCTTGTTAATAAATGAAGAAAAAAGAGTTAATCAAATAAAAATCTTTTGCATTTGTACACTATTTAGAAGTTTACAGACAAGTACTAACCACTTTATGCTTTAAAATTAAAACACTTTGTCTTTAAGTTCCACAGGAAAGAAGGCACCATCTTGATTAATGGATGCAGTTAGAAAGGTTACCCTGCTTTTCACCCTATGTGAAAACCTCACAAAGGAAACTTCTCTGCAAAATATATGAATCTTAACTTGAATTAATATTTCTAAGAAGTCCTCTGAAAACAAAAAGTTACTGTGTTTCTCTTATTACACCCAAGTGTTTATGATATTTCAACCACAAATAGTCTAAATTAACAAATATTTTCCCCTTCTTTTAAAACCTTCCTACATACACACACAAGTCAAGTTAAACACCAGCTTCTCAGCCCTTGCCAAAAAGGTGGATATTTGCCATCTCTACCTTCAATTAAACACACACACACACACACACACACACAACTAAAGCAACACCATAGCCTACTGTAAGGCTCTTAACCCAGGCTTCCTGTCTTCCTACTCTCTGCAGCTTTCTCCTTCCTCCAGCCTTAAGAAAATTACTTGAAAACAGATCAAATCTTTTATACATTAAAACAAATGTGCCTCCCCACTTTCAGTCTTAGAGCTCCCATACTTCTGCCCTCTGAGGACATAGGTCGTCTTTCTCCATGATTCTGCAGAGGCAGGAGGATTCCTACAGGTAATTCCTCTTTTGTTGTCCCAGTCTGTCACTGTGTCTCAGGTATTTGCATAAGCAAGCAAGAACCTAAACCCAAGCCTCTATGATATATTATAAATAACAATGAAATTACTCTGAAGATCATTAAACAAAAAATATCCTGCAAATGAATGCTTTCATATAAGGAAAAATATTCTGTAGTGAAATGGCTTTGGCCTATCCCTCCTGTAGCTAAATAACTCACTCTAGCATACCTGTATTGAGTTTGGCCTTCTGTATCAGAACATAGCTGAAAAATTATACGGATGAAACACTCCAAACAAGCTCTTTGCAAAGATTCAAGTATAGGATCAGCAACCACAGATATATATAAATTTACCTGAACCTGTGTTACCTATGCTCCTAAACTGCCTCCCAACATACTACTTCTTCATACAAATCTGAAATATAGCTTGAGATACATCTGGAAAAAAAAAATCATATTTCAAACTCTGCCCTCAATTGCATCAGTGGAAATCAAAAACTCCACTGACTTCAGAAGCATTTGACTTTATTTACGGTGCTGTAACTGAAAACATGACTTAATTTTCTTGCAAAGAATTCCTTATTGAAACTACAGCACAAGCAATTATGAACACTAACAGCATTGTGTGAGCTGAATTTGGACCCTACATCAGAGCACTGGATGCCTGTTTAATTTTTCTATTTCATTTAGCCTTAGCACCAAGACAAACCTTTCTAGTTCCATTTTTGGCCTTACTACAGCAGTATCAGAACACTGCCTTTCAGTTTCCACCATTGCAAGGAATATTTGACTCTGAGATATGCACCATGTTAAAGTTTTAAGATTCAGGACATTTCTCTACTACTACCAGCTTTTTCATTTCTGTTCATAAATCTTCCTACTGGGGATGCAAAGTCCCAAATGAAAATTGTCAGCCTGGACTTATCCTGGCTGAAAAAAATCATGTTCATGGTGAGGCGTTCTCGCTTTGGGTCCTTTCCCATCTCTTTCTTTATAGGACATCTGATGGAAAGCACTGCTTTTCATAACCTTTGGTAAGCTCCATTAGCTCCCTTAAGTCACTTCCAGCCCCAGTCTCTCTCAATCCCTACATTGTTCTGCCAGAACATCAGTAAGATGCTAAATAGTACATGTAGTTTCAGTGAAATATCTAATCTGCTATTTTTGAAAGTTCGAATTGCTGTGCTGCCAACAGTAGGAATAGGTTAACAAGATATTATTCAGTACTGAAATCTTCTTTTTTTCTGGGAAGAATTAGAAAATGTATGAACTGTCCTATAACATGTACACACATGCCATAGCGTACATATAGCCTTACGAGTTTATAATGTACGGAGGTTTCTGCTTAATTTAAATCTGCTACCAAATTCTAATATCTACACTCTTTTCCCCACCTCCACACATCCCCCACCGGCACTCAGTGCCAAAGGCTGAGAAATAACAAAAGGGCCAGGAGAGGCCCCAGGCATGTTTGAGACCCACGTAGGATCACAGTGTCACTGGACTGCGCGCCCACAAAGCAGTGTGCCTCAGAGAGCAGCACTGCATCCCAAAGTTACCAACCAGCTTCTTTTTGTTCCCAGCAAATTAAAATGCTTGGATTCTGTTCTATTCCATGTTCTCATGCCAAAGACAGGATCATGCTAACAAGCTTGTGATGGAATCCTCTAAGAATTTTTTTTATCTCTACAAACTAAATTTTTACAGTGAAGATGAAGCTCCCCTCATCAAGAGCCCCAGAAGTATGGGAAACAAAATGTCAAGAATTAATGTTAGATACTACACTCCCACATAGGGTTAATTTTTTTTTCCAAACAGCACGCAGAAATCTGTCCCCCCCATCAGATGAGCTACTATACTTCTATTAGTGTTCTGGCACCTCCTTCTGTACAAACATAGCCCTTTTTCTATAAAGCATGTTATATAAAAGACTTAATCCGGCAAGCACGGAAATAAGGGATTTTTTTTGCTTCCAGACTTGAACCGATTACTCCTTGCATCAGACAGCATCTTCTTTCTCATAAATACTACATCGCACAACTAGCTGGATCTAAAAAGACATTCAGTAGGTGTACGAGATAGGGGAAACCAGGACCAGCCTTCCTTTATAAAGAAATTGCTACAACACAAGATCTGACTCAATGGGCCAGTGATCCACAACAAAATTAGAACATATTCCATCTTTCTTCCTGTTTAGCTACAAACTGCACCTTGCAACTGCTCTGGGAAAATAACTGCACGTTTTGTAAAAGACAAATGCTATGCTGATATAAGAAGTTATTTTGTCATAAACTGATCAAGTTTTGTATCTAAAAATACGTGGACTAGGGGCTGCCCACCTACTACAGGACACACATACTATGGCTACATTACTCAAATGCAAATTTAGATACATGTCTTGCCATATTGCACATACGATGGTTTACATAGTTCTAAATACAGTTCAATTAACAGCAGCTTGCATCCATACCCAGTTCCTGGATACATGGCCAGATAAAATCTTGACAAAATGCTAAGCAAAGGAAAACAAAGTACACACTGTCTATTAATTGCACTGGAGTTAGCACTGCCATCATGTAATCCTTGCTGATTTTTTTTAATTTATTTTTTTTAATTTATTGCGATCTGTTAAAAGCCATTCCATTTAAACAGCATTGCACAATTTCCAGACAACCAAATCTGTGAAAAAAGCCTTATGGCTTTGTCAGGACTTGCCATATTATTGTGGAGCAAAGGCTACATAAATTTATCTCCTTCTAATTCTGTAATTTTTTACATATGAAGACACTGGGTTTTTTTCCATCTGCAGCTAAGATTTCTCCATCTCCCTTACATTTACATGCAAAACAAGAGCTTATGCACAGGAGACACATATAAAAAAAAGAAAAGGATTCAGGAGAATCCTTGAAGATGTTTGACGGTAATTTTGTTCTGTAACAGCCACTCCTTCCGCAAAATCCACATTGTGACCATGGGGCATCACAGTGCTATGTCAGTACTACAGCTGTACCTGCAACTGCATTCCAACCTTGTTCAACAAGTAGGAGGACAGGAGGTGATAAGGGATTTGCTGTACCTCAATGAGATAGTGCAGGTGCTTACTAGACCACCAAAAATCACACTGCTGTTCCTCACAAAGTCATGACATTGCTATTGCAAACAGCATAGAAATGCTTGGCTGACTCTCTTCTCTTTTGCTTTCCTTCTCCCTACTTTCCCGTACAGACACACACTCAAAACTGTGAAGCATAAGAAGTTCTTGAAAAAAAAATATTTTAATACAGAGCTACAGAAAGCTAAGGGAAAACAAAACTCATGTTTTTATAGTAACAAAAGTATTCCTTAACCTTGTTATTGAAATGACTTTGGATTATTAGGCATATTATTTTTTAAAAGGGTAATCCACATTTTACCATAAATGCTGAAATTTTTGTCTCACATCACTCAAACCAGATCATGAAAGCTCTGTAGCTAAAAATCATTATTTTTCTTTCTTACTTGCCTTTGTGAAGTGCCATACTACCTTTCGGTCCCCTTCTAGAAAAATTCATAAATGCATACATACATTGGGATTTCAACAATTTGGCATCGGTATTTTAGTATCTGGAAATAACAATCAGCTTACAAAAGCAGCTTTGTATCAGTAAACTTCATAATAAAAGTACTTCTGGATAAATAAATAAAAGAACATCTCTATTATACAATACCAAATTAATCCTTGTGATAAATTTATTAATTCAACCCTCCAAAGGTCAATAGAATATTAATTTGTTCCTTGCACTATATAAAGTATTAGGGTTTAATCTAATCTGGTTAAATAGATGTTCAGCAACATTCAAACAGCCTTGGCACCAACACTGACACAGTTCAGTACAAAGTGGTAAATTTACTATAAAATATTTTAAACTTTCAATGCCAGCATACAATTCCTTAAGGAGTTACAAAATACAAATTTTTAATAATTGCCAGTTTCTACTGAATCTGCCATGAAGTCAATATTCAATTCTCAGATTACTATGTCACTTCACAGTGACAAACACCCAGTTGTTTCTGAAGGAGAATGCCTACTGGTTGTGCTTTCAGGGCAGGAAAGCAGATTTGTTCAAGATTCCACTAGAAGTCCCCGGGAGGGAAAGAAACCCTAACTCTGCAGCAGCATGGCATCCCCTTGGGTTATGCAGCAAGAATCGGGCCACAGCAGGGCCTACATTTCCCTTTAGCTGAGGGAAATGCCCACATCGAGTACACTGCACTACACATCATCCCCGACAGAAACCAGCCCTGAAATCCCTCGCTGTCTGTACTGCAGCACCTCTTACCTAGTTGGAAACTACCATTTTGTATGCAGCAAGTCACCTTTCTTCTGAGCTAAAGCACACTTTTGGAATCAACAGGTCTTTCCTCTGCGAACAAAAGAAAAGTTGCACGTTTGATCCAAGAGGCAGTTCCTGCTGGTTCTATGAATGCACATAAAGCATATTTCCCTTGGAACAGATTTATCTCATTCTGCATAAGGTTTTATTTGATGGGTGGGGCTGGTTTTTGTTGATCTGGGTTTCTTCGTTTCATGGCAATTAGTTGCAAAACACCTTAAGATGCATTGCTAGAATGACTGCTCCACAAAGAGCACTTTGTATGTTATTGTAAAATATTCAGACACTCAACCCAAACAAATGGTGTCTGTAATAAAAATACTGCCATATATCTTCATTTGTACTAGAACAAATCAGTTTTATTTGTTCATTCTGTGTTTTAGTGTCACAGGTCTCTTAGAAAAGATAATTTATAATTCCTTATGCAATTAGATATGAAATTAAGTTGTCTTTACTCTGGAGAAGAATTTATAATAAAGAGACCAGGTTCAACCAGTTCCATGGAAAATATTTTGATAGCATCAAAAAAGACAGCATAAAGATCTTTAGTGTTTTAACAAATTAACACATGCCTTTTGGGTAAATTACTGTACATGCTGTTAATCCTTTAATTAGGTTCTCAATTTCACATACACATTTATGGTAGGGGAGATTTTTAGTGATCAGAAAATGCAAATGTATGGTATTGCTATGCTCTTTGTTAAAAGAGATTTCAGAAAAGTTAAAAAAAACCAAACCCCTCCCCCCTCAAAAAACTTTATGTGTGATCCTTTATTTAAAAGCTCCACAATAAAATATTAATAAATCTTTATAACTATTACTAACAAAATACCACTCTCCATTTTTTTATTCAAACAAATACAGCTTTCAAACTGAGAAAAATAAAACTTGTTCTCCACAGTTAAGCCACAGCAAAGGAAACTTTTATGTTCGTAATGCATGTAGTTTTTAGACCCATCATGTCAACATTTAAAAATATGTAATTGATGCTATCTATAGAAATGGATACATAAATAGTGATGTTTGAAACACATTCTACGGTAGCATTTCACAAAATGACAATTTTCTCATGCTGACTGCCGCACAGTACTGCCTAAACATCTCCTTCCAGGATCTTGAAAAGATGCAGTATTATCTATAGCTCATTATTTGATACTTTTTTTTTTCCCTGAAGCATTTGGTGCATCCTCGGTTTCAACACAGATAAACACTTTTTTCCCCCACAGACTATTTCATAGATTCTATAGCTGGTGCCGAAGAAAAACCTACTCAGAAAGGCAGACAAATTGCCATCAGTTAACGATCCCTATGCCAAGGGACATTTTTAGCATGGAGTTGTCACTGTGAAAGTAGGAACTATCTACTAGCTATCCCACATAATGATTTTTGTTAGAAAAAGGAAAAAGGCCAAAATGTGGCTAAGCAGCAAATATATTGTAAAAACAAAGTATGAAAGCAATTTAGCTAAGAATCCTGACTGGCACACACATCCTCCTCCCAGCCTGCTTGTATAAATTTAACTCTTTGTTGGTAATGTGGAAACAGCTAGGTGAAGACAAAGATGCTGCACATACAAAACTGGCGAATGAAAACAGAGTAAAATACAGACCCTCACATCCCAGGACTATTCTAGCTTTATTGTTTAATTGACAGTTACTTCATTCTAGAAGAATTATTTTTCAGTTGAAATAAAGTTGAAAGCAAAATTGCCTATAAATACACTTAAAATGCCCCGACCTCATGTCATTCAACCTGATGAAATGCCTTTTTTTAATCACACCTGTATAAACATATATTATTTTAAGTTGTCTGGATAAATCAAAGGTATTCACTGGCTGAAAGGAAGACAGAGTATGTGCAATTCTCCATAAGCCTTCCACCAGTACGGAGAGGGAGACACCCAGCCAGAATAACCAAGTAGCTCAGTGGATGGGAGCAGGACACACACTTCTCTGAGACACAGCTTGAATTTGAACCTTCACTGGTACTCTCTGAGTGGGTTTCCAGTGAGCAGGATAGTAGGCAAAAGGAGGTCACTAATAGCATTGTCTTTTGCTCATCCTTTTCCATTCCATTTCATTAAATGTAGCCATTTAATCTGCTGCAGACCCCCGATGACAAACAATGCAGGAGGGCAGATTGCCCTTGTAAAATTCAACCAGTATGAAAGGACACAAACATCAAATGCAGTTGCTGATTGACAGCTTCATTTTTATTCCAACAAGGACCAGGAGAATTAAAGCCAGGTCCCTTCTAAAATGCTCACGTGCAGCACTGAAAAACCCTCTGAACCGATCCTTTGCTGTCACTGCCAGAAGGATCTTTCCTGAAGAGATGATCTGACACAGAACAGGGGTCAGTGTGTTTGCCTCTCTCTTTTGTTTTTTAAAACCAGGGAACACTTTCTGTTTATCCCCTTTAGATATTCTACCCTTACTTTGTTAGGTTCTCAGTTTAAAAACAAACTGGTTTTCATGCTTAGCTTGTCTACGTGGTTAAAGGGGACTGAGAACTACTGCCTTACACCATGAGCCTGCAAGAGTTCCTGCAGTCAGCACCTTTGCTCTCCACATGCTCAAACCAATTCCCTGCCACACGTGCAGCAAGATCCAGACCGGGGCACTGAGGATAAACAAATTTCAGACAGATCGACCAGCAGAAAGAGCTCTGCTTCCTCCCCAGCAGCACATCCATTATAAATGCTGCATAGGGGGCCTACACTCAAGGCAAAACACAGAGTCTAAAGGTTGTGCTTCCTAAGAAGTAGAAGCCAATCTGAGGGATGTGCCCTACCTCTGTTAGGTTAAAGAAGGAAGCAGCTGGGGGTGGGCTCAGCTTTGTGCCCCAGTGGGGAACGCAGACAGGGCAAGGCAATCTGCAGCTGGAACAAAAAGCCAAGCTCCTTATGCCACTGGGTTAAAACGTTGCTTCCCTTATCTAGAGTAGGGAATGGAAAAAAAAATTCAGCAGACAAGAATGTCTAAAAAATTTAACAAAAAAGGGGAAAAAAAACTGGGGAAAAAAAAAGCTACACTAACATGTTTCCCAGCACCAGGCTTCTCTCTACTCATACTACTGAATGCTTAAATATTAGCTTGTTAGCTAACAGGCTGCTACCTGCACCTCTTTTTCCTTCTCTGGACAAGGAAGACCTACTCTAATCTAATTTATTCCAATTTTAAAATACTGCACTGCTTCATGATCAGATTCATTAAAAAAAAAAGACAACAAATTTTTATTTTTAATTAAACTAATAAATAATCATTTCTCAATTTTCCTTCAAGAAAACTGGTAGTTCTTGGGCTTGTGAGTTTACCTGAAAGGTTGGGAAGGGAGACAAGAAACATCTGAATTTATCATACGCTGATGCTGGTCTGCGGTTTTAATTGAGTACACACAGGCCTTTCGGAGTGAACGTGTCTTTTACTTTACCCCAAAATACTGTAACGGATGCAGGGACATAAAAGAGCCTGTGGCTCCATTTGCCCAGTATTTCTTCATTGGTTTATACAATTGGCAGAATATATGAAAATCTTTCCCTGAAGAGTGCAAAGCTTCAAGAAACTTCTGTCCTGCGGTGTTACCTTTCTGCACACAGCCTGCAACATAAAGTGGATGGACGGCACTAAAGAATGTGGCCCTCATCAAACTAAAGCACAGATTTGCTGTTGCAGCCTGAGCAATACTGCTCAGCAACAAAGAGGGAGACGGGAACAAAAGATTTAATAATTTCTACCCATAGCACAGTCTGAGTGTGATCCATTATGACCGTGGAACAAGCAAATGACACACACGCCACTGCAACAAGTTCATTGGAGCCCACGGAGCTGTCACCAAAACATAACACACTTCAAAGCACTTGACCTCGAAGGCCCATTGCAGGTATGTGGGGTCTCACAGAGGGAAGGACAACAAGGTGTCTCACTGGGACAGCCAAAGCCTGCTCTGTCTACTCTGCTCCCCCCATTCCCCTCTGCCTCCTCTTCTGCTTACAAGCTGTGCTCAGTCACACACCACAAATGAGACAGAAAGCGGCTGTCAGAAGTGCTGAGCTGTTCAGGACTACCTTTACTTACCCTGCTTTAAGCTGTTCAAACACTAATAAATTACCCATTTACTTATACTACCCAGATGTTTGCCATCTAGAAAAATAGATTATTATTTGTAGAAGGTTTTCTCCCATCACAAGAATCCTGTAAATAATATATTGGGATCAGAACGCCAATACCATATGCTAACTTTTACACACCAGCATGGGGAGGTGGCAGGGAAGATAAGGAAAAAGAGACACTTCCTGACCACTGGTCAGAAGTTAAGAACTTTCACAGTGATCTTATCAAAATATAAAGTATTCACTAGAGTTCATGCTGTTGGGCTAATGAGGCTACTTAAAATAACAGCACAAATGGAGAATTGGGATGACAAATAACCTGAAAGATTAATCTCTTATCTGAATTTTGAGATTTTGTTTCCATATATATATATATCTTTATATAAATATATATTTGTATGCATGTATATGTATAATAGGTGTGTTTCTATACTAAACTATAAATATATTTCATATATATAAACCAAAGTAAAACTTAAAATATATTCAATTTATATATATATAAATATGACTTTCTAACATTTCTTTACATGCCACATTTTCCATAAAAAAAGCCACACTAATTTTAGCAAACCCTACAAATATAAGGAGCCTCATTCTCTGCTTCTTCTTTTATTTTTTATATAAGATTTCTTAAGAGTTCCAAGGAATGTTTAAAGAGAACTCTAGGGCTTTAATTGAAATGGCATGAGATGCTGAACCTTTAACAACAGTGTCTTTCAAACCCTGTGTCCATTATGCACTGAAATGCCTATCAAAAACCACAAAGAACGAAGAGGTTTTCAATATTCTCATTAAATTCTGACTTTCTCTCATGGTTCCTGTTAATTGAATTTCATTTACAGTTGTCATGAAGTTTTGTAGGGTAGACAAAACAGTGATTTGCTGGTAAATGTCTGTAAACAGGGAAGGAAATAAATATTTGAGAAGTACTCAGCCCTCTTTCTTGAAACATGAGGGAGAAAGACAAAGAATACAACTCAAGCAATGAACAGTTCAAGAAGGAGCAGATTTTACAAGGAAAACTTTGATCTGGATGGCTGAGTATCGCTGCAAGAAATCCAGCCTGCTTAGCAATCCCAGACAAGTTGTCATGGAATTGCATGTCCGAGTTTACTGTAAGATGTCGGTTTTAGTCGTACCCCTCACACTTATTACTGTTAAATGATTTGATTTGGGCCATTTACAATGACACCTGCAAAACTGGAGAGAAGAAAGTCTAGTTTACCCATTAAAAGTGTCCCCAGTAGAAGCAAGGGGGATAAAGGGGATTATTACTCAAGGTAAGGAGATGTTAATTAGAGATGGAGTAAGACCAAACTGCTGAAAAGAGGTGTGAAGAGGGCTGGGTGAGTTTCTTTCATTTGTTTTGGGGTGTTTTGTTTTAAGAGGCATCGGTTTAGCAGGCTGAGAATACTCCGTGGCAAAGGGGTTTGAGCACAGAGAAATACAGCAGTTTTACATGGATTGACAACTCTGTTAGGTGAGACCACTACACTGCCTCTGTGAAAATGAAAAAAGTAGCAGCAAAGAGTGATAGAGTCAGGAAGTAACCCAACATTTAGCTTGTTGACCACTGCATTGTCTTGTTTTTTAAATCATTATATTACTAGTGCCTCTCCTATTCATTAAAGTCACTATAATACTTACTAGGAGGCCTTTGATCACACGAACAGGGAGCCATGACTCAGGCATACAAATGACACTGGCTCTTGGCTGAGGGGTCAGATGAACCCAGATTATAGCACCCTTGTAATTTATTGTACATTATTCACAGGAAAAACCTGAGATCAGGTTTCCTCTCATTTTTTCCATACTGCTACCTTGCACTTGAGTTGAAAATAGCATACCTGATCTTCCTAGCTACAGCAAACTTGACTGTATACATCAACCACAGTTCAGCAGGGTTTCACCACACTTTTACTGTACCTTTCTTGTACACAAATATAAAACCAGCTTGTGCGTGTGTGTTCAATACAGCCCCCAGCTGGTATGTTCTGCCTTTACCTTCAGTTGGAAGCTTTTGTGGTTCTGGAGACAGCACAGATGGGAATATTTCACAGGATCTTTCCCTAGTAATCATCTGCTCAGGTCTTTCCAGTTGTCCCAGAGCCCTACCCTCTTGTACCAGCTTAGGCAAATCCATTCCCTCATCGGTATTTACACCCTTCAAATATTTGTACACATGGTTATAATCCCCTAAGGGGCAAGATGGCCATGCTGCTCTCACAAAGGCTAGTCTGAGTGAAGGAGCAGCATTCCTGCTGCCGCATTCTCACACAAAGCAGCCTGGAGTTCAGACTGATTTGCCAAACAGCATCATATCACACAGATCTGGTCCGTGCTTTGAAATAATACTAAAACTCAGGCTACAAGTGCAAGGAGCCTCCAGTTAACAGCAGAGCTGGGCTGAGCTCACATATTTAAACCCTTGAAGAAAATGAACACACTTGCAATCTGGGTTGCTTCCTGCCCCAGCCATGTGCACTATGGATCCAAAGCTCTTACGTGTCTGTGCCTTGGTTTCCTTCCTATACAGTCTGGAGAACCACCTTTCTCTCTTGCTGCAGTTCACTGCAAGGACAGCTCCACCACTGCTGCAGAACACAGTGTTCTGCAGAAGCACCAAAACCAAGCTGTCCCCTGACTGCAAGCAACACCAGAGCTTCACAGGCAAGGCAGCTGAAGTAGGACCATTAGTCCTGAGATACATTTCTGGGTGTCATGAAATTTGGGCAGAGGTACCCCCTCAGCTACTCTGGCCAGGGACTGACCAGCAGCAACAAAATTCTCCTCTTTCCCACTCCAGTGACGCAAGGCTGACAGGGCTGAGCTGTCTGATCCGAGCTTACTAAACCACAATCCCCACAGAGTATGACTCTCGTCCCTGTGCACTATCGCAATTCCACATGGCAAGGCAAGATACTTAAACCTTTGTCATTTCTTGTTCTTCTACTACACCTTCCCCACTGACCATTGCCAGCCTCTTCTTCCAGGCCTTCACTCTGACCCGCAGCTGTTTGCAGCCACAAGTCTTCCCTCTCTTTAGTCTGTACACAGCACTAGAAGAAACTGGGCACATGAAGAGAGGCCTCCAAGACGCTGCCTTGGAGCAGTGACAATAAGAGACACTGCCTCTTGCAATGGCTCTGCTCAAGGCAATACATTGCTTAAGAACCCTGGCTTGGCAATCTCTACAGTGACAGGGATGGGAAAGATCTAATGTTTCCCTTGCTCTGTGTTAACTTCCCTCTGCTGTTTTCTCCTCCCTTCTGCTCCACTTGGCATCTGAGCACCATTTCACTCTCCTCTAGGCCCCTTTCCTTGTTGTGGCTACACACAGCAACTAACCCAAGCAACTCTCTTGTCAGTGCCCCGCTAAAGCTGCCCCCAGGCAGCAATCAGGGCAGGCACCCCACGCTGCCCTGCCAACACATCCAGCTGAAGGACCTGGGGGAAGGCAATCCACATTTCAACAGCCCATTCACCTTTGCTAACTTCTGCAGACAATGCATACCAGTCTGTGTACACACTCACAACAGCTAACAAGGAACTGGTCAAAAGAAAAAACATGTATCCACAAGAAAGCACACTATTTTCTTTGTCATGTGGGTTTTAAGAAAGTAGACACCGAAAGCATCAAACTAGCATTGCTCTTCTTCCACCCCACACTGAGGAGGGAATCAGCTTTCACAGCGGGTCCCAAAGCTGCAGGACCGTACACAGGGTACGCCAGATTGTGGTTACTTTCATACTACTTTGGTCCTAGCACTCAGCACTCTGTACCTCCTACAGTTCCCTTCTCTTGCACAGACCAGTTAGAATAGCTCTCTCATGGAAAAAAAAATTTTCATCTGGGCATGGAAATTTTAATAAACTACATATAGAACAGGTGCCCCTTTAAAGTATGACTCTTTTCCTCTCTGAAAGGCACATGTAGCAGGTTCCCTACTGTCAGGTGTAGACTCAAGTGATGAAAGAAAAATACATAAATGTTTATTAAACCTTTGTTGCCATTCACACCACCAACTTTCACACCCCAGTGCCAAGCTGTTAACGAATTCCCATGCTGTTCCAGAAGATATTTCACAGCTCCTGTCAGAAAAGGGAAGTTTCTCGAGGGCAGCACTCGCTGGAAAAGTCTCTGCTCCCACCACCATCAACAAAAAACATTCACGACCAGCTGTTTGTGGAATAAATGTGTCCTGGCCAAACTGTGTGGGAATAAAGAGTTTCTTACAGTGAGGCATGGGCCACCTTCGTGTAAACCTCATGATACATATTTGTCTCAAGATTGTTTATGCTAAAGCTTATCTATTTACCTAATGACCAGGAATAAAAATTATCCATGATAAGCCAAGTGACCACAAGCCAGTACATGATGCTCAGGCCAGGTGGCAGCTGTGTGTGCGCAGATTACAGCTCACATGTTTGGACACAGCATCACCTCGGAGAACTCTGCAGCTCCAGGCTGCAGCCCTGGCCAGCAGCCCCATGGCAGTGCCCCTTTGGGCACACAGACCCCTCAGGGAGGCAACATACCACCTACCACTCTGTGCCATGTTCCCTTTCTAGCAGCCAGGCTCTGCCGTGCAGCCAGCCATCGAGAGGCAGGGCCCTGCACGCCAGGCGCGCACCGCCTGCTCCAGCCTCGGTAGCTCTGCAGGACTGCCATGGTGAACCACAGCTAAGGTAGTGTGAAGTTGTACAGCAGTTCTCTCTACTGCCACAGCTCCTCTTTCCCCCCAGCCTGGAAGACTCTGTTCTAAAAAGAACAGGTGAAGGCACGATGTTTCTCACAAGATGAAATGAAATTGCTGCTCCTCTCAGAGTCATCCAAAAGAAGAGGGGGGTGAAATGAAACACTTTCCCAACTCTAAAGGTGACAATTATGACATACTACGTTACAGCCTTTACAATACCAAAGCTTTGATAAACTCATTTACTTTGTCTCTGGAGGACGTGGGGACACCTACTCACGTCACCATTTTGCACAGCATGTTGCTCAAAGCTTTGAAAAATGCACTTGAGGATCTTCAGCTCTTCATGCAGATCCTGTAATTCAGTTGATCATGAAGAAGAACTAAGTGACTGTTCATTAATGTGTATTGCTAATGGAAATCAATCCCAAGCACTAGAATAGAAGCAGACTTTTCTTCCTACAACCAGAATGAATAAAGCAAACAGCTTTATTTTCCTTCCATTTTTAATATCAGAAAATTGTGTTCCCTTAATAAATCCTTTAGCAGCAATTTAGCAGCATGCTTCTGTCAACCCTAGTTAACAGATTAGAACCCAATATTCTATTAATTTTCAAATTAAATAACAGTCTCAGAAATCTATTGGCACTCTGTCTGTACCTCATCCCTCAGCTTACAGACAGCTAGCATAGAGGCAAGATACTACAGAACATGCTGCATATTTCAGCTTCATATCTTAAAATCAGCATGGCCAGCAGTATTTGCTCAGGATGTCTAAAAGACTTTGGTGGACTGGTCCTTCCATGTGAAGGTTAATAACCTGACTAAGAGATTTGTTAGCTATGGATCTTTAAGACATTTATATGTGTGTGTGTGTATATATATATATATATATATATATATATATACACATACCATCTGATATTGTCTAGTGGAAGGTAATTGCTGCTTCAAAGATGAAAATATTGAAGTCTTTTCTTGTAGACTAATTACAACAATTAGATATTTTATTTTCTAGTCAAGTTATTTGAGCAATACGTCAAGCGACAGATTAGGAGCTGAACCTGCTCATTGTCAAAACCTGTAGTTCAAAAACGCAGTGGCCATTTCCTCCCTGCACAGTGACTAATCTCCTTCGTGAGTCAATCTGTCTCTCCTTCTCACTATTCTCACAACAGAGAGATGCTGCAAAAGCAAGGTTCCCCCAGTGAGATGCTGAGCCAGTGTGGATCACTGCACTGCATAGCATGCCTCCGTGAAGCAGGTTTTCTGCAAAGCCCATTCCCCTCCGTAAGTGCCAAGAATCAAATTTTGGCCACCTAATGCAGCATGTTCCACATGTTAGCTCGCAACATGTTGAGCAACTGTGTTAACTGAGATGGATAGTGCTGTCAAACAGAAAGCTGGCTCACCAGGATGGAAACAGTGGGATACGCTGACCTTTTACATTCAGAAAAAAAAGAGTTCCTAAGATGACACGAAACATTTAATATTAAAAACCAAAACAACTACCTTCTTGCAGAGCTTTTATTACCATATTGTGTAAATAAACACATGTTCATGAGCTTTGCCTGTATAAAGAACCTGAGCCTCTCTCACAGAGCAGAGTCTGACAGAGGAAATGAATCACTATCACCCCGCTTGGAAAGAAGTTTGTACAAGGAGCCCGTGCTATTAACCACTGCCTGGAACTCCTGGATTCAACACCACCAATGTTCCCTCTGTTCCCACGTTCAAATACCCAGCTATACAAAATAACTAAAACCAACAGACAAAATCCAAATCCCCAGGCAAAGTCGCTATTAAACTACTCTAAATGTGCACAGGTTTTATTGGTGATATGGAAATGAAACAAACCTAAAGGCTTCTCATCCAAAAGAATAAGCACTGGAATAACCTATTTAGTATAAAAAAGCCTCTTGAAATGCAAGGTTGATTCTGGAAAGATTTCTCCCAGCCCACCACCTCCTGCCCATCTCCCTCAAGATTAGGATTTTCAGTTTGTTTTTTTTCAAGCTGATATTTTGGGTAGGGAAGGAAAGCTTTGTTTATTTTAAGATTTTGCTGCTAACACAGAATCATCTCTAAGTGGAACGAACTGTAGAGCTTTACACAGAGCTTTGTAGCAATATAGTAGGTAAGTGAAAAAAGAGAAATCAGCCTGCACATTTAGCCCTACAACTATTTGCCACAAAGAAAGCATTGTATACATATGTAACCGTTCTGTACAATGTATAATTTAAAAAATGAAAGGCTACAATACTCTGTTCAAAATGGCCCTGCGACAAAGAAGAACACTAGACACCATCTAGCTGTACACCTACAGGTTCTACCCAGTTCTTCTGTGCTGACTTCCTCGGAGCAGCGACCTGCCTTGTGGTACAGAACAAGTGTGTCATGAATATGCTGACTGATCATTATCACCATATTTCACACTTCAGCAAGATCTACCTAATGCTTTCTAGGCAGGTTAACAAGATAGGGCTTGTTGTACTAGGGCTAGTTTAAGATTAAACAATTACCACACTGATATAACCACTTCCAAGATTTGCCACTAATTTTCTTGCTTTCTCCTTACATTGAACAACCTCAGGTGCTGTCTTCTGCAGTGCAGAGAAGGGGGGGAAAGAACTTTATTGAATACCTTGTGCCTGAGCTGCAGAACTGTGGGAATACCCCAGAGCCAGGAGCGCTGTCTCCACCAGCTGGCTAAAGAGCACATCTTTGCGAACCAGAACGAACTCAGCATGCTCTTCTCGATTATCGTATTCAAGAGAGGCGTCCGACTGCTCCACCACACAAAAGACGGGAATCATCAAACCTGGATGGAAAAAAAACCCCAAAAACAACAAAGCATCAATAAGAGAGGAACAAGAAGTGTGTCATACATCTCTGATTAAAGCTGTAAATTAAAACACCTCCTAGAAGGCTCATAATAAGTGGAAATCTGTCTTTCTTCCCTGTGGGACAGCTTTTGTTTTCTTTCCAAGGGAAATACTGAAGTCTCATCACTTGACTCATTTAAAAACCACACTAAAAGCTCAAGAGAATACAGTTCAGGAACAGAATCAGAGTCAGCATTAAGATGAACAAGATTTCCTAACAAGATTTTTTCAACATAGCAGAAGTTTTCTACAGTTCCATGAATGTCTCTATTCTTTCAAGTCAGAGCTTCTCCACTTTCAGCCATACAAAAACCCGACACACAAATGCCGCTTCTACTTCTCTCTACATAGTGAACGCATGGAGGAATCAGCAGAGGCAGGTCCCCTTGGGGGACACTGAGGTCTATGTGCATTTTTAGACCATGGCCAGTCTTCCCATTGTACATGGAAAATATTCTTGCATTTATTTTGCTGAAAATTATAACCTTGTGTTGGCAGCTGATGCTCACACAGACCTGGAGAGACCCATGGCTGTCCTCTTGCTGCATGCATGAAGACAGTGAGAACAGCTCTCTTCGAAAGAGCATCAAGGATGAGGAGGAACCACAGAAGTGGAAAACTCAGGGTGTGGTCTGGATTCAATTTTTTTCTGTTTTATTGTAAATTTACTTTTGTGGTTACCGGATCAAGTCATCTATGGCAATAAATTGTGGGGCACGAACTTAAAGGGATTCAATTCAACAGGCGGTAGAGAAACATGCCAATTTGCAGGGAACAACCCTACAGTGCATGCACAGAGGGAAGAGGGAACAGACAGAAAACCTACAGAACTGCACAACCATTTCCATCACCTGCTACAGGCCTGGCTGTAGTCAGGGTACCAAAGGAAAAACCATTACCTGCAGTCACAGAAATTTATTAATCGGTTACATACAACCACTTAGCCCCTAGATAAACTAGGAAATATTGGGGCAGAGACCAATCTCAGCCTATAGCAGTTTTCCAAATGTGTCATCCAAGGCTCATAATACCACCGGAAAGCTCTCCTCTAAATCTTATTTTTCAGAATGAAACATAACCATTTCCAGTAGAAAATAACTACAAAAAAATATCTCTGTGTGTTTATGAAAGACCGGACACAAATCACTGTATTCTTGGACCAGGCACTTCTTTAAGGAAAAAAGAAGAGAAAGCCACATTTCAGGTCTCCTGCATGAAGTCCATTAAATATCTTTGAGATATTCTACTATCTGTAGCATCAGGATCTACAAACCAATAGTTACATACCCCTTCAGAGGAGTCATCCTGCCCTGAAATAAACACAGTCACACCAACAACTGCTAAGGGACTTAAATATTCCTTGTCTTGAATTTCCAGAGACTAAATTACTTCAAAAGATATTTTAGATACACAATTCTCAGTTAGTGAGAGGCCCACAACAGGAGTTACAGGCTACGATATCCAGTTGATGTGTTTTAGTCATTTGTTTTGAAACACATCCTGAAGTAATTTGCAAGAAGGTTACAGCATCACACAGATACTGCTCCCTCTTCACTGCTTGATTCTGGGTTAAATTGATGCATTTTGCAAGTTCAAGCAGCCAAATTCTAACACACCGTGCTAAAAAAAATCTCAGTGAAAAAATCTCCAGGTGCTTCCCTGAAAAGACAGCACATGGCTGATCACGTTCCACTGAAATCAGTGACAAAATTTCTCTTCCTATCAAAGGTTAAAACTTGAATTCTATTTGTTCATAAACCATTTAACTAGCTAAAACGAAACTAAGTCTCTTTAAGTGACAAACTTCCAGTCCTGTCGAACATACAGGCTGTCACAGCACTTTTGATGGGGCTATTAATGTCTTGGCAAAAGATTAGGATAATTGGCCAAATGCTGAGGCTGTAATATCAGTTGTGTAAATTACAATTTGGCAAGACAGGAAAAGTGATGAAGCAAATTGATGAGAGGGAGGCCACAGTGTTTTTTATCCTCCTGCTGGATGCTTTCCTTGTCAAACAACAGCCTCTCCTTTTCAGCACAGAAGTTGCACCTGTTCTCTGCACTCGTCCCTTACTGTCTGAGTACAAACAGGATCTCAAAAGCTAGAACTGATGCCATACACGATATCACTTTATGGATGGCACAAAGGACCCTCAGGACCCCTGCCCATGATGATTTTCCTGCCTCGTCCTGCTGTCCATGCTTGCAGGGACCCTGCTTACAGAAACAGCTTATGAAAAAAAATTTCTGAACTCAGTGGCTCAGTGACCCAGTGTAACTGATGATAAACTGCTATTAGTATCTTAAAAACAAAGAGCAAAGGGCAGGTTACCACATCTGTCTTTGCTAACCCATTCTCATGCCTCTCACTATAGCATCTGGAATCTTAATACCAATTTTATTTTAGTAAAAAACAACAATAATCCAATCTATTTCCAAGTAAATATTACTCCAAGGAAGTTTCAACCGCTTTGCCCTCTATTTTGCATTGGAGAGTTAAACTGTCATATCTCCAATGGATTTTTTACCCCAAGCTTCTTGGTTTCCTGACGTTATCTGAAAATAAATTAACATACTTTCAGTATGTTGGATTCAGAAGGAAAAATACCTGCAGTCAGAGGCCAACATGCTCTTTACACACTGATACACACCATGCCTCGCTCCTACATGCATATGTTACACCTCCAGCTCACTACAGGGCCCTTAGAGAAGAGCAATAGAAGTTAGTCATTGCTCACTGTCATTCCAGTTGAAGAACTTAGAGCAATACTCAGAGAGCAGGAGACCAAGCATCCATAATGAAGTCTCCCATGCAGTGCTACTGCAGTGCAAGCCAGTCTTACTCATAAATCCTGAAACTCCTCAGCTCTTTCCCTAACGACCGATCAGCCAGAGCTCCTGTCATGCTCTCTTGCCCGTGCACATGCACGGAAAGGGCTGAGGTTCCCTCGGCACTGAAACTGTGTGCACTCGCTCTCCCAGCTCCAGAAAGATGCTGCAGTGAGTGGTGCTGTACAGCTCATGGTGGATGACACACAGCATGGATTTTCACACATGGAGAAAAACGGGGGTAATCTGAGGGCTAAAAAAGGAAAGATTTTGTTTCCTTAAAGGATGAACACAATGCTGGTATGCACACAAAACATTAACAGCAATCTCAAATCATAAAAAAGACTTTTTCTCGTTGATTTTGATTCACGTAACTGACTCAGAAGCAGCTCTTTCATGCTTCTCATAGAGCTTTGACCCCATATAGATGGCATCTGCATAAAATGTCAGGGGAGCATAAACCAAGACCTACATAAAGGCTTTTATAAGGACATCCATACACAGTAAGAATTACATATAACCCGTGAAAGAGACCCCTGAAAAACTGTTCCCACTATTACCAAGAAGAACAGAATGGTTAGTAGTGACCAGTACATAACATATACATTTACATAACATATATATTTAAAACAAATCAGAGATTAAATTTAAGCTCCACTGCTGCTTTCACGGAAAAGCTGCAATGTACAGAAAAGACTTTGTAAACACAGTTGCATTTTTTGCTGAGACTCTTCTAAGGGTCAGAGAAATCAAGAAGAAATTAAATATGTATCAAAGAGACCAGTGTCCAAATGCACATTTTCTCCTCCTTGCCCATTTTAATCTATAGTTTTATTTCACTGGGGAGCAATCAATTCTTTAAAATGAAGGAAAGAGAAATAGGTATTTCATTCAAGAAGTGAAAACCTGGGAGACTCTGCTGCATAAAGCATTCATTTTTCCAAAAACAACCTTAAAGCCAGTTAAAAGTATTATCAAACTGCAGTCATACAGCTCCCTGGAAAACATATTCATTTTTAAGACTTCCAAGTAAAAGCTGAGAATTTCTAATGACCAACTAGAAGGATGAGAGAGAACAGATATTAAGAAGTCCTTCACTGTTTCTTTTGTTCATTTGCAAATCATACGTTGTCCAGTACATGCTTTAAACAAGTAATAAATGTGATATTATTGGCACTAAACTTCTATGTATTGTCCACTTCCACATAACCATCATAGACATGGCAACCACAGCAAAGAAAAAAGGACACATAAAGCTGAGGACCAGGTTGCTCTTTCAGCCACCCACCTCTCCAGCCATTAAACAGGGAGCAGTGCTTGCATGTCCTAATAAATATAAAATTAAGATCAACCAACAAGAAGAGGCACCAATAAAATTTGTCTTTTTAGATTAAAATCTCTTTCCATCAGTACAGTTTTGAGCCCCATCTAGGTGTTATTTAATTTAATATAATTGGAACAATTTCCAAACATCAGCTTGATTAATTTCAACAGCATGGTGTTACGGTAAGATTTACTGTACAGGGGTTGTCTAGCAGGGAATTAATAAAGAAGCCAGTTCTTTGCCCTGAGTAACATGAGGTTTTAAGACTTCCCAGCTTTCTAGTGGGAATACTTCACAGCACAAGCATGTTTTCTTCTGGGAGTGAAACCCACCAAAATTATTAAAAACTGAGATCAAATGGTGGTGTCAAACCCAAAGGAAATCATTCTACAGTGGAGAGATTTTTATCAAATGAAGAAAGTGGAAAATAAAGTTTTTGTTGTTGCTGTTGTGCTTTGGATTTTTAGGTTTTGTTTGTTGGCTGGGTTTTTGTTGGTTTTGGTGTTTTTTTTTTTTAAACAGAACACAGACACACACACAGAGTAATCTCCCATGAAGACAAAGCAAATTTCTATGGTTTGTCATTCAGAAATCAGGACATCTTCTTTAAAATTCATAAACTACTGAAAACTCTTCATTACTGTATGCAGAAAATATTTTCCCTTGCAGAGACTGTAACGAGGACCATTCTCTAAGCTGGTCTTTCCAATACAGAGAAGAGAAGAGAAAAGAAAAAAGAAGAAATCTAGACAACAACAAGAGCAGAATTCACAAGTATTTATTCCCATGCACATCTCAAAACACTGAATTACAAGCAGCTTTAGCTGGACTTCTGAGATGAGACCCTTACCCTGTGACAGAGACAAGGAAGCCCAAACAGCAAAGCATGGATTGTCTTGAGGAAATTATCTAGATAAAGATCCCATATATTTAACAATAAAGCATGCTTCCACAACTGGCAGTAACCACAGGAAGGAATCACACTACAACCATTTCCTAAACCTAATCTGCTTCTGTTTTTTTCTTTAGGAGAGAGACCTTTATCCAGCAAAGGCAGTGAAGGGAAAGCAGCCTACTTATTTATTTCTCTTTGCACTGTAGTAGAGCTGACCTTACATAAACCAATCTGGTATTTAACTGTCTTTCCCTTTCTTTTAAAGAAATTTGAAAAATGAACCTAAACTGAGAAAACTGCTTTAAAAGGTAGGAATCGGCATCCGTGAGGCACAGGAGAGGTTTGCCAGTTCTCCTTTTCACATACTGCAGTTCTAATTGAAAAGGCAGAAACCAATTAAGTTTGACAGCTTTCAGTTACAGATATACCTGAATTTCTGCAGCAAAGATGCCATCCTGCATCCTAGTGCAACATAAATCCATAATTCCTTTCTGAAAAACTTAACACTACCACCAAGTTAAGAAAAAGAAAAATAAAAGGAAAGAAAATTAAAAGGGAAGCTTTAAAACTTCAGTGTGTCACTTCAAAACGGTGTAAACTGCAAATATTGAAGTGATCAGAAGTTAAAATCTAGTGCTTACGCTAATAACCAGGAGTTTTCTATTCAAGACTCAACTAGCTGAACAAACACTGAATCACAGAATTATTGCAGTTGGAAAAGACCTTTGAGATCACATGTAACAAGAGAAGATAAATTCATAATTGGAAAGATCAACTGCATTCCAAAATGAGCTTTTTTGTCTGGTTGGTTGGGTTTTTTCCTAACAGGAAAGACATCAAACAGTATTGGAAAAAACAGGGTTTGTTCTGGTCTCACCACCACTTTTATTTAAATCACAGCGTAGCTGTAGCTGGTGGTGATGTGAGATCTTCCCCAGAAAATCCTGCAGAGTCCTACTGAGGGTTGCAGATTCAGGATACAGGCTGAACAGGCACAACCGTACCATTTCCACAGTGCCACACACATTCACACTCAAGAAGGATCTGGCTTGAAGTAGATCCCAGGTTCAGTCCATGCCGGTGCAATTCAGTGATGAGGTGGAAGAGACAGAGCTCACACATTTCAGCAAGTGTTAGGAATGTCCATTAAGGCTCACTTTCAAGTTACCCAATAAATTATGAATATAATTAAATCGGACAGAATATAAGCTGTTGGCACTTAACTTATTTACAATAAATGCTTGGTTTGGGTAAATGGACTGTGTTTCTGGCTTTTATGTATCAAGCACCAGCTTACAACAGTCTCATTATGAGGCTGAGAATTCTCCCACTGTAAATCTTTTTTAATGGGGACTGGAGGAATGACTTTGCAGTTGTTTGTCACTAACCACTCGGAACCACGTGAAGAAAGCTGTGTGCACACACTGACAGGCGGCCAGCAGGAAATCTCTGTCACATACAGGAGATCGTATCAGGATCTTTGCAACTGTACAATCCTATGCGAAACAAAAGCGCCAAATACCTCCTTACGGCAAAAGGTTTTGTTTAAAAACTTTCTGCTAATCCTCTGCTCTCCAGTGTGTTCCAGACAAAATGAGAGATATCTGATTTTGCATATAACCAGTAATGTGATGCTGTTAAACTCCTACTCTTCACGGGTTTATAAGCCCGCTGTAAATAATTTGTTCCAGGATGCAATTTGGTAAAGAAAAGCTCAGTCCACAGATGATTTTAATACAATGTTTGCCAAAGAAACAAAATCACGTTAAATAACATTATATTGTAGATTTTTTCTTCTTAGGAGGGCCAGAGGAAGTAAAACTAAGGACAATATCTTTCTCCTTGTCCTCAGTTATTTTTTCTGGCTTTACATATTCAATAAATCTGTAGGCAGGAAATGCATTTCTACATAATATATTTTAGCCAATGGCAAATGCAAACCACAAGATATTATTTACATCCTTCTTTAGCTTCCAGACCTTTCTGTGGCTTCCATCTCCACGACATCACAGCTATCCCAAATCTCAGGAAGTCTTATAAATAAGTCACTACCGTCTCTGCAGATGTCCCCTGTTTCTGACAGCTTAACTAGCCAGAGAACCCTTCTCCTAGATGAAATAACAGCCTTACTTGTTTAACACAAAATATTTCAGGCCACTATCCCACCACAGAAACATATTATGAAACTCATAACTTGATTTGATAATACTTGAGTTTCTCAAAAGACGAAACAAAAGAAAAGCTGTATTCAGAGCATGAGAAAGAGAAGGATGCAAAGCATTTACCTCTAGCACAGCCTCTCCTGCTGCGTGCCTGGGACAGAAATGTTGCTCACGAGAGATGAGGCCTTTCGTTAGTCCAAGTGGATCAGCTGCTTCTGGTAACTAACCCCCCTTACTAAACTAGTTGCACTAACTCAACCCAACCTTCAAATCTGTGGCACCGGTTGGGTTCAAAGGGCAAGAACGGGAGCGGCCCCACTGGGGTTAGCCCAGGGACAGCCACGGATGGGGCAGCCAGGAGGCTGGAGGAATTAAACAGCACAACAAAGCACTTCCACCTCTCCACCTAAGTGAGCGAAACATGAGAGTGATGATAACCCAGACCTCAAAACACGGTTTTGAGGGAGGCTGAGTCAGAAGGCAGCACAAACAGCTCAGCTCCCCGGAGCCAGCCAGCACCCCCCCAGCATGCAGGAATGCCTGTGGGGTACCACCAGTGCCACACACTCCACCAGAACCACACACAGGCCTTCCACCACATAGAACAGAATCATAGAATCAGTTAGGTTGGAAAAACACCTTAAAATCATCAAGTCCAACATCAAAAGGCGAAGGTGAAGACACTATAGCTATGTTTTTCCTAAATAAAACAGCTCAGTTTTTTCAACTTGTTTCCCACTTAAAAAAGAAGAAAAAGTACCCCACAGTTGTACATCATAATATGAAATCATGGAAAATATACTCATTTCACGCAAAACCAGTGGAGTAAACACTTCTAAATTAAACTGACTTTAAAAAAAAATTCATCTTAAGCCATTAATTTCCCATAAGTTTTAGATTTTGGTTTCTGTAAGTTAAAAATGAGTTTAGGGTTTGTGAGGGGTTTTTAGTTTGGGGGACTACTTTCCGTTGTTTTTCTCTTGACAACATAGCAAAATTCACCTAAGGGGCTAAGACTCTCTATGCCAAGTTCCACTCAAAATTAATTTTAATGACCAACATTTTTAAACACTGAAAACTGGAACCGTTAATAAGCCCTTAAATTTGGTGGTGCTAGCAGATGCCACCATATTATGTAATTTTTAAAGCAAAAAAACATCTTCTAGCAAAAGCATTTTAATGAAGGTTGTATTAACTAGTCTGCTGGTACTGGGGTAAATCCCCTGGAATGCAACAGAAAAGCTTTCGTAGCTGGTTTGAGGTTTTATTTCTGAAAATGTGCTGCATACCACACTCGGGCCTGTTTTGGGGTCTCCACTGGGACCCACCAGCAAGTTCTTTTCTCCTTCACGTCCAACCCTCTCTGAACCATCCCCTGCCAAGAAGAAATTGTATCACCCCTCCTTCATGTTACCAGATAATTGTCTGACAGAATCTAATGTAACTACTGCACCTACACCTCTGCGTTCAAACCCAATTGCAGGCTCCAGCAGGGAGACAAGCTGAATCGATCTGCAACTGCTGTAATCACTGCCTCCTTCCCTCGTGTCTAATAGATACTGGCAGCATTGTAAAACCTCATTTCTAAGTGACAGTTTCAACAGATACGGCAGAACTGGTTATGGGCAAAAGTTACAAGTACACATGCAAGAGGATGAACTTCATTACACTCTCTCTGAATAAATATCATCAAACTCACGGTTACTGATGGAGATATTCATCCTGCTGCACTTTCAGCAAGGGTAAGGCTACTGCTGCAGCAAGATCATTACTAGATGGTATTTTTCTGGTAGAAGGAGACCACAGAAATCTTCATCAGATCTTCAGCAGGAAATTCAACAGAGGTGATAATCACCACCAAGAAAGAGCAGAAGCTGCACCACCATTCTGTTCTCTAGAAAGCAGCCAACTTCCCCCTGTGCCTCCCTTTTTACCAGTCAACACAGAGTCTTCAGACAGCCTGCACCTACTGCCCATTCTGGGTCAGGAACCAGCATCTGGGGCTTGGCCTTTACTTACCAACTCCAATCTTACATACCCCACGGCCCTGCAGAGATAGGGCAACTTCTGAGCGGCATTCTCTTGTTCTCTTTCTTTTTCAACAACAGAAGACCAAGAGTTGCAGGGGGAACACTCTGCATTTCACAAAGATGAGATCACACATTTGACAACTATGGGTTTGAATACTACTCTTTTAGGAATATTTACTTTTATCAGCCAGAAGGTCACATTAATCTAACAGTTTTTAATAACTACCAGATCTTTATCAAACAGGTCATGAGGTCAAGGAACAAGAGTTAACAGCTACATTCTCCTCCTCAGGTGTGCCCAGTACAATTCATCCAGTTAGTGATATTTTCAGGCAAGGGTGGAAAAGACCTACCTAGAGGCTGACATACTGTGTATGGATTCACAGTCAGTAACCCATGCTTTTGGGGCTCAAAAAGCTGAATTGCTACATTATTATGCACACAGAGGTACAGCGGAGAATCAGATACTTCTGTTAGTGCAAATGCATGTGCTCACTGAGAGGTGTTAGCCAAGGAAAGCAGATTACATCTGCACTCCAAAGGTTGAACTGGCTCCTAGTTCACTTTCGGATGCCATTCCAAATGTTGATTTATAAAGCTGTATGATACAAGGCTAGAGCCAAGGCTACTGTAGAGAGGATATTTCTTTCCATGTATAGTACAGCAGAAAGGACGTGTCTGCTGAACAGCTCTAGGACTCAGCTTTAGAGAAAATGGAGAGTCAGGATCCCTCAGCCTCAGGCCTTCAGCCACAGCCAAACCCCTCTGCCAGAGGCACAAAGGTGCACGGTCACCCAGCAAGGGCCCTTTCTGCCTATTGGGTTTTAGTCTGAAGGCTGAGGTGGTGAGGTAACTAAAGGACCATAGAAGAGCCAGTCCCAGGTGGCAATGGCCTAAGAGACCAAGTACTCTCAGCGGCATTCATGTCCACAAAAACAATATGAAAAAAACCCACCAACTCCCCCCCCCAAAAAACCCACAAAACAAACAAACAAGAGAAAACCATTATAAAGTAGCACAGCTTTTTATTTTGAAAGACAAAGAAGTAATTTTTACTGCTTTCTACCTGTCCATGACATTCTCCAAGCTCATCTAAATGGCAAGTCAGTATGACACTGTGATCATATTTGTGTAATCAGGAAGGCTCAATACATTCATCACTATGCCAGACCCAGGTATTCAGAGAATGCCTAACTTGAGCATTACTGTTAAGCAATACACCTACTTACTGCATACTTGCTCATAGGAGCCCATATGAAAACTACTATCCAGACTTCTAGCTTGAGCAACAAACTCCACTTAAAAAAAAGGAAAATAAAAAAAAACAACCATACTTCTGTTACTCTGCATTTTCTCTAAGTCTAAAAATTGGTAGAGTGTATGACAGGTCCACCTCATTTTTCTTAATGATGTTTTTATTATTCTTTCACTCAATTAAAACAGAAATGGATATTGCATCTTCTGACTGTATAATTGTTATTGTAATCTGTTTTCGATCACTGCTTGGGAAATGGGTCCAAAACAACATAAACTATCCACAGCCTCAGAATACAAGTCATTTTCTTTTACTACGATACTTAAAGACACATCTATCATGTTGCTCTGCTAACATGTTTGTGTTATGGCAAAGAAGTTATTTGTAAGTTGGGAAAAGACATTATGAAAATCACCTTTTACTCCAAAGTATTGTATAACTCATATTTTATAACTACATTTCTTAATAACCATTCAAAATAATAAGGCTGGAAATTGTGCACATCTAATTTTAATATATAAATAATGGAAACGCATATAAACTAAAATATGCTCAAAATATGAATATATATTACTCTCAAAAAATAGTCTGGTTATAGTTTTCAAAATGACATGCTTCATTTCCAATATATGCCTGTCAGTTAAATTTATGACAAAATACTCTCTGTGAGTTTAGATTACCAGGATGGTAAATACTTCTATGTAAGTTTCCTCACTTATTTGAAGTTTCTGTCCAAACGCTGACAGTGTCAGCAACTTCTCAAGAATGAAGTGGTGTTGGTGATACACAAGTAAAGACAGACTAATCCAGCCGCTTCTCAACATTATACAAATAGAATGGTACAGCTGAGAAAGAGAGAAAGTAACCTTGTGGTTATATGCAGCAATACAAATCATGCTTCTGATACAAGAAACTCCCCTTGCAACATTTCTTGCCAGATTTAGTATCTTTGAAAAGATTTGCTGTCAATAGTGTGCCTTTTCATCTCCGTGTGTCTTTGGGGAACAAATAAGGAGGGAGCATATTTAAGTGGGAGACATTTCTACTGCACTCTGAAAATGGTTATCTCAAGAGATGCTGCAGCTTCATATAAAATATAGTCTGATGGATTATTTTTATTAAGCTTTTTCTGAGCTTCTTTACCTTGCTGACATTGCTATTAACAAGGTACCGTTGTGCTCAAACTGTTTAATATTGCATGTCCCTCCGATAAAAGCGCATCGGTTAGAGCAAAATGCCTGAACGTTTTTACTATCAGCCAGATAATTTTCTATTTAGAACACAAGTCATATGCTTAAACTCTTATCTAGAGCTACCTGTCTCTTTTCTTCAGACTCTTTCTGTTCCCTTCATACAGCTTCTACCAATAGTGACAATCTTCTCTTTTTCCTAACATTGCTGCATGAAACATCAATAATCATTTGAGAGGAAATTTAAAATATATCTTGAGTTCAGACAGCATTTCTGCCCTAGCATCCAGTTTAGGATAACAGCAATGCAGGGCTCACACTTCATTTTTTAATCAATCCATAAATTATTTGTGTAGCCTTATTGCAAGTAGAAGTGCCTCCTGGAAGGAGGTTTTATATAAGTCCTCAGACACTAGCAACATCGGCGTTCACATCTTTAAAAACCAGATTAAGACTTACACTTTAAAAAAAACCAAAGCAAAACAAAAACTAACCAAACAAACAATCCCCCCCACCCCTGAAATATTTTTATAAGGGTTTCTCAATGTCAGCAACCTTAAATTGCTAGTAGACAAATGCCAACATCTTGTCTATTTGTAAATCTCTAGGGGATACCAGCAGAGCTACTACATATATTTAAAAAGAAAAAAACAACTAAAAATACCATTTCAAGTTTTTTTTATTAAAGTTCCCTGAAACAAAGGAAATAGCATTGGAAATATGAAATATTTTTCCCCTTACCAATATCTGGATCAATGCAAATGAATACGGGGACTAAGTACACTCAACAGCTGCAGTACGTGCTTTTCGTATAAAGCGCATGAACTCTGGATTAAAAAAAATTCCTAACTACAGAACTGTGGCAATATTGACAACATGACTTGATGGCTGCGAACGCACCACACATTAAAGAAGCCAACACTTGTGAATGGCCGCGAGAGCCTCAGCTAGATGGGCTAACAACTGCCCCCAAATTAAACGGCAGAGCGTATTTTCTGTCTTCAATACCACTAATCAATGTAAACTCATTTGTGCGTAGCCCCGCAGCAGAGAAGCTGCCGCTGAACATTCTGCAACAAGTACAAAGCTTGTTGAAGGGCAATTTTTTTTTAGTATGGCTAGAGGCTAGAAAACATTTCTCAAAAGCTATCACTCAGCTGTCTTTTGTCTGCCGTGACTATTTCTTACATCTGCATTAGTGACACATGCCACCGTGGGGACCAACGCGTCTGACCCAGGACATTTCGTACAGTAGGAACCAATTACAACAAGGCAATTTTTTTTCCAAAGCTAGAAAGGGCATCGGTTCCTTGTTCAACACAGCGGGCTTGTTTCAAAACCACTTTGAGCTTCAAAAGGAGAGCACACTTGTTCAGTAGTTCCAGAGCCTGAACCAAGCACAGGTTATCTTGAACAAACCCCCATCGTATCAATTCAAAGGGACTTGGTAATACTTTATACCTTGAAAAACTGGGCCTTTAATCCTAAAAACACAGCAGTAGTTACTAATTTAACTAAATTATGAGGGGCAGTAATTAAAGGCCTAACTTAGCTATGCCTTCCAATTTGGGATTCAAAAGAAAGTCTTCTCAAGTTTTACAGATTTTCAGTTATTTTGAAAAGTTTAAAAATAAGATTTAAAAGCAGGTTGGGGACTGCTCAACCACAAAAATAAGAATTTTCCTAAACAGGTCACACAGATGTTTGGTGAATATAAATACATCACTGCAATAACTCTCTTCATTTCACAACATCATAGATGCCATATTGTATTACCATGTTCTGTGTCAATGGGAGTGACAAAAATCGTACTGGTTCAAGTATTTTTCTTAAGCTCCAAATGACTGTTGTGGCCCTTTTTCTCCCCATTCCAAACAGACAGCTTTAAAGAAAACAGCAATAATAGAAAGTAACTGCAAAAATAAATATTTAGGCTAGCATCTCCATCAAGAGTACTAAATTCAAATACTTTAAGAAATTTTAAAGTAAATTATATCATCTGAATGTCTGTGCTACGAACTAGAAAGTTTCAATATAACATAGCTGTCTGTTGAAATGATGACTTGATTACAATTACATTATGCCAGATTTTTTCTACTTTTAAATCTAGATAAAATATTCAGCTCAGTAAAAGTATTTAAATAGAACATAAAGACTCCACAAAATTAATTATTTGGGAAACGAATCTTCAAACTTCACCTTTACATGTTTATTCATAACAATGAAAGTCTAATACTGTTTGTCTTCCTTCAATGTCCGAATTCTTCATTTAAATTCTGAGTTGGAAATATGTCGCTATTTAATTTCTTGAGAATATGTCTCCTGATTGGCATCTTTATAGTTTTTAATATGATTTTGTCATCTTCTTTAGGTATAAGAATAATTCTGGGGAGTAACTGACAAACTCACCTTAACAGGAGTTTTCAAAGAACTGCCCTATAAATAAATGACAATAAATATGCTATGTTCTATACCAGTGAAACTAAGAAAAGGCAGGACTCAACTTATAAAGGGAGGGCGAAACAGAAAATTAACATGGACTATTTCAAAGATGTTGGTTTCTTTTCCTTTCCTTTGGTTCATGATAAGAATAACAGCATGCAGTTAACTAACATGGCCATGGGTGTGGGGCGGGGAGGAAGTGGGGAGATGACTTGAAACATTTAGGAACTGTTGCAAGGCAAAAAAAAAGTCTTACTACCGCTAATCTTAAATCTCGAATTCAAAATTGTCAGTGGCTTTCTGCAGATACAACTTAAGAGTTCCAAAATTACTCTAAACATCAAATTATGTCTAGGTCACTGAATGGGTGGATACCCTATAGTCTGTTTAATGCATATGTTCAGTTGCACATATTTTAACCAACTGTGTCTTTATTTTAATAACAGACCAAGTACTGAAAACACATAAAGAAAGACTATTTTTCTACCTCAGCAAAAATACAGCTGATACACTGCATGACCCTTCAGGAGTGACTGCTCTGTTTATTCTATTTACATGACATGATCTGATTGGAAAAGGGAGTGAGGGGTGGAAATCAGAAAAAAGACCAGAAATTCATTTTTAACCATCAGTCCTGAAAAAAAAATCACCATCTTGCTTTTCTTGCTGTTCCTGTTAAATTAGAGGTCTCTTCATCATTATGTATCAGAAACACGTAAAATCCAAGATTTTGCATTTCTTCCTAATCTCTACTGAACTATATCAAAATACAAAGCAACATTTTCCAACTATTCTGTCATAGATAAAACAAAACATATACACATAGTGCTGGTTCCTGAACTAACAAGGATTTGCGGCTTTCAAGCTTCTGTATCTCAATGCGCTTAATTCTTTCAAATAGCTACATACTCCTTTCAGGCAGCAGGAAGATATTCTTCATCTAGGATCTGGGCAGGAATCTAAAACTTAACCTTTCACTTCACTTAGTTCCTAAGGACAAGAGAAACATGCTTCCTTACTCTGTTCAGGGTGCCATTTAGAGCTCAATGTCAACTAACCATTTAGAACAGAGGAGCAAATTTGATCAAGCTGTACTCTTCTGTTGGCACAGAAGTGGATTTTCTCTCTAGTAAAGTACTTTAAATCCTTGTAAAAAATATAAAAGGGAGCACAAACCGTACGATATTTTTGCAGAAATATGCAGACTGGATTTTGACAAACAGCTCTTTAGCCATTCTCAGTCGGTGTTTCTGTCACTCCAGAGATATATTAAAACTGATTTCTGACTACACCTAAGCACACACGACCGTGATATATCACAACTTCAGGGGGCTTACAGCAATTAGCAGCAGCGCTCTGAAGAGTCACTGCATCCACATTTCTGGTACATCTGACTTTGTACAAGCACAGTAACCACAGCTACTGATTAACATCCCAATCATACACTTTGGTTTGAATTGCCTGAAAGCTGTCCCCTCCATTAATATTCTGTAAATTGAATCACAGTTTTTAACAGTTAAATGAATAAGAACATATTACTATCAGACTGCGTCAAACTAATTTAACCAGAAAATGTTTTGCAATCATTTCCTGCTCCAAATTTGAACATGTTCCCTTGGCTGTATTTTGGTTCTACATTTCTATTTCAGCAAAACCAAACTTCAGAACAGCTCATTCTGCATACTGGCATTTTAAGTTGCATTCAGAGGCTTTTGATGCTTATTTTCTACACTCTTCAAAATCAGCACATACATATATACATGCACATCTACTCTTACACAAACAGGTTCATGAACTGCAATCAACAATTTTGTAAATATAAGTTTCCTCGTCATTAATCATCCCTCTTTTTTTTTAATCCTTATGGAGTGAATTACTAACTGAGAGGAGACGCCAATTCTAGTAAGTGAATGTTACCCAACAGGGATATAAAGCTGTCAACACCATAGTGCTCTTGCTTGCTCTAAACTCTCTCCCAGACTTCATATGTTTTTTAAAGCGATATTAGCCTTTTTTCCCAGGGACCTTTCTAAAACCTGCCTCTCCTGAAAATTTGAGCACTTGTGCTTTATTACATACAGCTTTTAAAACAGACAGGTTAGGTAACTGCTGAAACATTTTAGAAAGCACTGGGTTAGTCAAGCAAACCAAAATCGGACTCTAACACATTGGACTGATGCTAACAACATTGTAAACAGTACCAAAACTTTTAAACCCTCAATTAAACACAACCTTTAAGACCTCGTTTATCTTTTTAGTGACCTTCACTAGTTTATTATAGCTGCTGTAATGGCCCTTGGAATTAAGTACATTCATGTTAGGAATAAAAAAAAAAAAACAGGAGAGTCATAAGGCAAAATTTCTCATGAGAACAATTGATTTTCTGTCTGCACTACAAAAGCTTATTTGAAAACACTTTTTCACTCATAAAACCAGAGAGAAAGCTAAAAACACCTACAGCACTATAGTGTTTCTCTATTTCTCAGGGAAGTCACTAGAAAAATAATTGCAGCAAACACTACGATTATAAAACTGGTTACCAAAGGTCATCAGGCTCATCATAGCACCAGTTAGTTTAGAGCTTATTGCTCTGCTCTCAGGAATTAACTTCAGAAACAGATATTATTACACCAAAAAGCCACCTGACAAATAAGAAGGAATTTCAGCATTTACATATCTAAGGCCCAAAATGAGATGAAAAAAAGAATTGCTGGCATTTGTCTTTGCTTTCAAAACCTTTAGATACACTTTATAGAATTAAAAATAAAACAAAAACTAATGTGGTATCTAGTTTTCAGTAAAGTATTTCCATTTTTGTCCCAAGTGAAATTCACATTCAATAAATATTAGCACTTTTCAAAGCTTGAGAAATAAGAATAAACTGAAAGTCTGGCAATTGAAGCCTTAGATGTCATTTCACTATGACTTTCTATAGTTTCCTTTTTGTCAAATTCTACACACAATACTAGGAGAGCCTTTATTAATATTTATTTGAAAGAAGTTTTATACTAATTTGCCTGTATATTAAAAGTAAGCCTTTCCACAAACGTCTACAGTTGCATTTTACAACTCAAGTGAAAAAATTACTAACACCACAGCGATCACTGCAAAGATACAGAGTTCCAAAAATACCCGAAACAGGTGAGATCTGCACTCAGGAAAAGATCGCTTGGTCACACCAGTTCTTAAACATCAAACTTGAAAAACAGCAGAAGACAAAATATCTGGAAATTAGGTATGTTGATTTATTGTGAGAGTATTTCCAGGAGAAAAAAAAAATAAAATCAATTTTAAACAGCACCATTATCTTATTAAAAAAGTCTGCCTTAACTAATTTAGTATTGAGTATTATAGAACCTAGATAGGTATTCAGACAAGAATAATTTTCTTCTTGCTTTCAGTATCAATAAAGACTAATGAATAACCTTTATTATGAACAGCCTAAATGCAAAGAGATTGAGACCGTTTAAAGAACACCAGCTAAGAAAAAGAAAATACATTACTCCTGCATTTCTTATTCCCCCAGACTGTTACACTCCAGTCTATAACATCTTTACAAATGAGCTGAAGACTAATGAATGAAAACTTAAGCTCTTAAAAGTTTGCTTTCAAAAATGAAAGTCTCTTTCTGGAGTGGAAATCTTCCATACCTTAACAGGCCAGATTCATGCTGAGCCACCGATATAACTATCTATAAAAGCCACTGAATTTCTCTTGGGTAACACAGCTGCAACTAGAAAGCAACATATACGTTCCAAAACATTTAAAAACATTCTTTAAAAGTATATTTCTATAAATGCCCCAAGGAAAATAATTTGAGCTTTTGTTCTAACATTTCCTTTAAGATCAAGCAGCTATAATGCCTGAGTCTCAAGAAAGGCATCCAAAACTACACATATTACTTTTTATATGATTATCTAGTTCATTTTCACAATTACTCAACAAATTATTTCTCCATCAATTTGTAAGTGGAATAGTACTACAAGTCTTTCACTGCAAAGCTGTTTCTTCATTTTCCATACATTGGAAGAACACAGAGAAGAGATTTAAAAAATAGATATATAGTCATCTAAGAAACAGAAAAAAATGGTGAGCTCTCTTACCCTTCATTAGGTATATAAATGAATCCTACGTTTTTAAAATAAAATATGCAGCTCCTTAGCAAACTTCAGCAATTAGGAAGCCTATTGAGCCAAAGAGGTCTAAAACAGGCATCTAATGGTAAAATCGCTAAATAAACCTCACGTAATAGAGAGTCATGTGACAACTGTATCAAAGTATCTCTTGAAACGCCATTTACACAAACTCTTTGTGTATAAACAACTACAATTGTGTGTTACCACTCTGCTCATTTTAAAACACGAATACAGAGGGGTTTTGGTTTTTTGTGGGGTTTTTTGAGGTAAAGGTAAAATTTGTGGCCTTTCCTGCAGTATTCTGCTCACAACATCTGGCTAATTTCAAGATTTTTAAATATATTTTTCCTAACACGAGGCTGCACTGTGTTAAACACGACAGCATCAGAGTTAAGAGGAAAAAAGAGGGCATTTAGGAGAAGTGACTGTAAAGTTTATCCTGCTTGGAACAAAAGGGGAAAAAAAGCAACCACGAGTGTTGCTTAAAACATGCTTTAAACACAAAACTGAGCAGCAAGTTAAAAGCAAATTATGAAAGATTAAGTATTCTAAAGAATTGCAGGAAAGCTGAAAAACTAATTTCAGTATATTTGCTGAATATATTCAGCATATGAATATATGTGCTGAAGCTTGCACATGCTTTGCCCCGTCCTCTTTTACAACAATTGCTACAAAATGCTACTTACCGAAAGAAAAATAAAATCCCTAAATGCAAACATAAACGCTGCCGTTTTTCCCACCCTGGAGACCCCATTCTCAGCGCTGTGACGGTGGGTGTAACACACCTAACTCGTGTCACCCGCACCCATGAAGGCAGCCGGGCTGCTCGCACCTAAGCCGGGGACGATGCCCTCTCCCCGCCGTGCCCTCCGGGAACGCCGGCGGGGCAGGGGGATGCCCGCGGCTGCCCCGGGGCGATCCGCACGAAGGAAACGCCGAGCGCAGGACACGCTCCCAGCCCGTCACCCTCCGACAGGATCAGGCCTTGCCCTTTGTGAGCCGCCCGGCCCGGGGTGGCCTCTTTCGGCAGGCGGCCTCCTAACGCGGGAGGGTTGCGCGCCGCACGCCCGGTCCGAGCCCTCCCGCGGACCCTCGCCACCGCAGTAGTGCCGAGCAGCCAAACGCTTTCCTGGGAAAGCGGGCAACGGCACTCCAGCTGCTGCACGGACCTGCCGGTCCCTCCGGCCCTGCCGACCCGCCCGCCACACGGTGCCCCGGGCCCGCCGCCCCGCGCGCCCCGGCCGGCGGGGCCGCCGTGAGCGCGGCCGCACAGTTACCTCCCACGGGCTTGGTGACGGCGCCGTTGGGCCTCCCGCGGGTGCCCATGGGGCTGCCGTTCTGCTCCAGCCTGGCCACCTTCCCGGGGGGGGGCCCTTTGACATCGGGGCTGCCGCTGCCTCTGTCGGGGCTGTCCCGCAGGCAGGGGCTCTCGCTCCTCCGCTCCATGCTCGGAGACGCGGCTCCCGCTGGCAGGTCGCAGTAGAAGGAGCACGGACCTAGGGGTGAGAGAAACAAGGGGCGCTTCAGTGGCCGCCGGCCCGCGCCGCCACCCGGCACCGGGCCCCGCTCGCCTGCCCGGGCCCCCGCAGCGCGTCCTCCGGGCGGCCCAGCTCAGCCAAGCCGGGCGCAGTGCCGCCCCGCTCCCGCCGCCGGAGCTGGCCCCGCTGGAAGCGAGCGGTTCGCCTCACCCGCCCGGCCCCAACCTGCCGCGGGCGAGGGCAGCGCTGCGCCACGGTGCCCATCGCGCCCGACAGGCCGGCGGGCAGGAGCACCCCCGCCCGCCGCAGCCAGGTGCTGCGCCCCGGGTCCGGCCGCGGCCCTGGCCCGCCCCCGGGGGCCGCGGGGAAGAGGCTGCCAGTCCAGGCGGCCCCGCTGGCACGGCCCCCCCGCGCCAGCCAGCTGTGCAGCCACAGACTAGCCGGCTGCTGGCGAGGAAGCCTCTAGCGAGCGGCTCCCGCGAGCTGCCGCTGTACTTACTGCTTATAGCCTGTCTGTAAGTTGGCTGAGTTGGGCTCTGTCCATGGATCAGAAGTAGAGAATCCAGGGTGGAAAGTTTTCTTGTTTCCTCCTCTTACGCGGCGTTCTTCCCTTCTACTCCTTCCCCCCACCCCCAGCCCCCTCCTCGCCCTCCTCCAGGGGTGCCGGGGCGGCGGGGCCGGGGCGGCTGCCCGCGGGGCGACAGGGGCAGAGCCCCTTCCCGGAGGGTCCCGGGTGGCGAGCGGAGCGGAGCGGGGAGGTCGGGACGAGGGGGCGGGGAGCCGCGGGGACGCCGGCTGCGGCGCGGAGGAGAGGGGAGAGGGAGACGACTTCTCACACCTTCAGCGGAGAAAATCAATACCGGGGGAGACGGGGGGAGGAGAAGAGGGAGCGCCGCTCTCCCGGGCTCCGCGGCGGCGGCGGGTGCCTGGCGGCGCGGGGAAGCGGCGGCGGCGGCCCCCGGTGTGTCACTTTCAATCGCTCCCTCCTCTGCCAGCCACAGCAGCGGCAGGAGGGACTCGCCACAGAGAGCGGAGAAACGATTATTAGTTGCGTTGAGTCATCAAGGCAAAGTGAGTCCTTTTTGGGGTTGTCCTTGGTTTCGGGTTTGGTGTGTGTGCACGCCTGTGTGTGTGTGTCTGCCTGTCTGTCTGCGCGGCGTTCCCGTCCCAGGGCTGTGCATCCCAAACATCGCCACCCCTCCTCGCCTTCGACACCCCTCCCCCTCCCCGCCCCCCCGCAAAAATCAAGTCTCGGTGCTATCTCCGGATCGGGCGCAGACGGGCGCGCAGCAGCCCACCTCCTCCCGGCCCGGCCCGCCCCGCGGAGCCCCAGCCCCGGCCCCGCTGCGCGCAGGGGTGGGAGGCAGAGACCCACCTGGCAGGAAATTAAACACCAATAAATAAATAATACATCTTGCACGCGAAAAGGGAGTGCGGTGCCGCGCGAAGGGAGGGCGTAGGGCGGGCTGGGTGGGGAAGGGGAAGCGTGGCAGGACGAGGCATTGGTGACAGGAGAGATCCAGGGCAGAAAGGCGCAAGGACAGGGGCAGTCGGGCTGGGGGAGGGCCGAGGGGAAAGGAGAGGAGGAGGAGCCGGGAGAAGAAGGGGAAGGGAGGGGGGGGATAGTGGGGAAGCCGGAGTTGGGGACACCGGACCGACCGAGGAGGAGCAAAGCTGCCACCGACATTCAGTCCTGGTGCCCGGGTCGGTCCGACGCAGCCGGTGCGGCCTCGCAACCTCCTGCCACCCTCCCTCGTCCCCCCGGGAGCCGAGCGGCGGAGGGGACCCTCCCGCAGCCGCTCCCCGCCGGGCCAAGGCGACAGTAACTTTTCGCGGTGCGGCGGGTCCTGCCGCCCCGCGGGCCGGTCGCGCTTCCTCCGAGCCGCCGGGCGGCCCCAGGTAGGGCCGCGCCGCCGCCCTACTCTCCGCGCCCGGCTCCAGGCAGTTACCGGGGTGGTCCTGAATAATTGATGGCGGGGACCGGGAGGAAGTGACAAGCGGGCAGGGAAGCGCTGCTGCTGCCGCCGCTAAATTATTTAATAGCTGAGCTCCGGGTAGGGCATGACAGCGCTACCGAAGTGCAGCCAGCGGGGCGGGCAGAGCTCTGGCCGGGAAGTCGCATGGGGCGGGATCGAGCCCCTCACCGGTGCCGGGAGGCGAGCGGTCACCCGGCAGGCAGGCAGGCAGGCAGTCAGTCCCCTCTGTCTCCGATGCAAGGTGCATCGCGCCGCTCCCCGGGGCCGGCGGCGGCGCGGGCGCGTCCCCGGGCGGGGGCCATGCCCGGCGGGCGCCCCGAGGGCCCGCAGCGCCCCCTGCCCGGCCCGGGGGGCGCGGGGGAATGAACGGCGGCCCCGCGCCGCCGAGCCCTCCCCGCCCGCCCGGCGGCGGAGCGAGACCCGCGTTAAGGTGGACCGAGGGAATCCCTTCTGGTGCGCGGGGCGGGCGGCGGACGGGCGGCGGAGGAGGAGGGGGTGGCGGCGGGCACCCGGAGTGCCCCGACGCCCCCCTACTCCGCTTCCCCCGCCGCCCGTCCGCCGCTGGCTCCCGGCGGGGCGCCGCCCTCCCCGCCGTGCCCCCTTAAGAGCTCTGCTTTTTACGGTGGCGCCGGAGGGTCAAAAAAAAGGGGGCTTGGGGGGGGGGTTGATGGGGACCGGAGCCCCCCCGCCCCGGGCACGGCAGGAGCAGGGACCGGCGGGAGCATCACGGCCACTGGACAGCCCTGGAGACAGGGTTTCGTTCGCCCCACAAGCGCCTGGGGAGGGTCGGGTGGGTAGCAGCGGCTGTCCCGAGCCCGCACGCAGCCGTCCCCGTGCTGCCCCGGGATTGGGAGGAGGGTCAGGTCCCCGAGGGAGAGCGGCCGCCGCCGACCCCGCAGCGCCCCTCCTTCCCTGCGGGCGGCACTGACAGCCCGCCGAGCGCTCTGATGTCCCGGTGGGCTCCAGGCCGCCCCTGAAAGCGGTGCCGGGAGAAGCAGAGGATCCCAGGGCAGGGTAAGAGAAATCATCCCTTCGTCCCACACGGACCTCCGGCCCGGCCCCGAAAAGCAGTGCTGCGGCTTCCCTCGCCTCGGCCGAAGGACCCGTGTCTCTCCCCGCCTCGGCAGGGGCAGGGGGACCCGCCGCCAAAGTGCCAGCCTTGCCCCGGGACAGCAAGCCTTGAACGCGGGTGGGAGCTGGGTCCCACCGCCGGCTGAAGTCTGGGGAGCAGGAGAAGATGCGGGGGCCAGCGAAGGCCGGGGGCGGGGGGGCCGCCGCCAGGGCCAGGGCTCCGGGAGCGCTCGGAGGAGCGAGCGCCGGTGCCGGGAACACTCAGGTTGCGGAGCAGAGAGCCAGCGGCTGCCGCCAGCCGCGTCTCCCGCCCTTCCTCTCAGAAAGGAGCCTCAAAGTTTGGAGAACTCTCGGTTTTCTTTTTAAATAACTCCATCTAACTTTTCTCCTTTTTTTCCCCCCTCTAAATCTGATAAAGCTCAGCAGCAGCTCTTACATGGGAGTTAACATTTTCCACCAGCTATCGAATAATTGAATAATGTTTTGTTCTTACCTTTGATGCTGAACTACGAATTCCCGCGGATCAATGGCCAGAAAGTTAGAAGAATTGGTAATTTAGGACTTCAGTACTTCTGGAAAAAAAAAATGCCAATGGTTTAGCCAGGATCTTCCCTGTCTGATTCGTTACTATTATTATATCTGATGATGTGGATGGATGGATGGAGAGATTCAATCCAAGCCCATTAATGAGCTATTTTATAAACACCACCGTCTGAAGATCTTCATTTACATTTTGTCAGTGATCCTTTCCTTAACAGCGGAGACGTGTGGCGACAGCGCGATTACAGGACTTTAGTAAAGCTCCTATAAGAGTACGACTGGCTTGTTAATCGATTAATATTTTATTAAGTGTAAATATTTTATAAAGTTTTTAGGAAAGCTATCGATTCTAAATTATTAAAACTAGTCAGAAGGGCATTTGAATAATGCATACAATTAAATACATTTAAATATATATGTAGCGATCGCTTCATTTGCAATGAATCCCCCGCACCTTTCTCTTGCTTTCGTTTTTTTCTCCACGAGCAGCTGGTTTCTCATTTGCGCGTTCACTGGAGTATCGGGATGGTCAAATATATGTTTATTCCGTATTTATAAACTGAATGTTTACATAAAATACTCTTTGAAAAAATAACATTGAGATCGGGAGCGGTAATAATTTGAAAATTTTGACGCGGAAGCGAAGGGGGTTGTTAGTGAAACAAGGAAACTGAACCGAGTTCGTCTAAATTTTGCTGGTTGGTAACTTCTGTTTTGTAAACATCATTTAATTTAGACAGATTTTATGAAGCATGATGCTTATTTTTCTTTTACATATTTTTCTCAATAAAAGCCTTTTCTTTCTGTTTTAAATTACAAACACTTTTTTTCCCTCGTTGCATGATTTTCACATGTTGTCCTTATTTCCACTGGAAAAAAAGGACGATTATTTCCCATCGCTTTCCTCATCCGTCTTCAATGTCGCAATTTAAAAAAAAGATCTTTTTAATATTATTAATGACCTATTTTTTTTCCTAACACGAACTCCAGTACGAGAACTTTTTGCTCTCGCACTCTGTTGAGAGCAGGAGTGGATGCGTTCCGAGCGCCCAGCTCTCCTTGTTGCTGAAGTTCATGGACGCCTTAAGTGGTTGATTGCCAAAAAAAAATTTGAACAAAAACACCTCCTTGGAAAGGTTTGGTTTTCATTAACTACTGCTTTTAAAGCCAGAACGCATGGAACCGATCGCAGCTCCGTGCCCGCACAGGCTCCAGTGGCTGGCGGCTACAGCCGGGGCTGCCGTGGGCCCCCGGGCCGGGGCGGCCCTCGCCCAGCGCAGCCGCCCGCCGTGCCTGGCAGGATCCGCCGGGCCCCCGGGCGCTCTTTCTCGCCTCCTACTTTGTCCCCCTCCTGCCCAGTGACTTCCCGGGGCCACGGCGCCCGCGGGACGGCAGCCTTCCCACGGGGCACTTGGCCCGGGCCGAGCATTAGAGTCCTGGGGGACGCCGGCCCGCCGCCCGCGGGCACCGCCTCGGAGCGCGGAGATCCCGGGATGCCGCGACGGCACAGTGGCCGGGGGGATCGGAGCGGGGCGGCCCCGCAGCACCGGCAGGGCAGCGCAGGGTCCCCCCGCGGGGGCGGCGGCCGCAGCAGGCACCGCCAGGGCGCCAGTGCAGGCGGAAAAGGGCAGGCGGCTCCCGCAGGCGAGGGCTCCCATCTCGCCCCTCGGGCCAGGCTTCATCGCGGTGGGACCCGAGCCCGCGGCCGCTCCTAGGGGCCGGGACCACCCGCCTGACCCGTTCCCGGTGCCTTCGCCTTCGCACAGCGCCATCGCGCGGGCACCGGCGCCGGCGCAGCCCGAGGCGCCGCTGCTCTCGCCCGCTCGCGGCCCCGGCGGTGCGGGAAGGGCGCAGCACCTGCCGCGGGGCCGGGCGGGCCCTACCGCCACCCTCCGCTGCACCCTCAGCCCTGCTGCGGCGCTCCGCCCTGCCGCCCTGCCCGCCACGTGCCGTCGAGGCTCCGGCACCTGGACAGGGCAGAGCGGTGGCACGGGCAAACCCGCGGCGGGCAGCGCCTGGGGACCGACCTCCTACCCAGCCGCGTTTCTTTCGCCCTCCCCTCGCGGGCTGGGAAAGGCGCTGGGCAGCCGAGGAGCTGGGCTCCTCTGCGCCTCTGCGGGGCTGCCCCGGCATCAAGCTCTCCCTGTCGGAGACGAGCTGTCTAACCTTGCTGCCGTAGGAGAGATTCCCACCCCTCTATACTGCTGCGATCCCTCTCTCAGCGCCAGGTTCAGGAGGTGAAGCCAAAACGAAACGAAAATGTCCCTGAGCCCAAGGGCGGGAGGAGCCCGGCCCTGCCCGTAGCACTTCGAGGGGGGAGCTCTGCCTCCAGTCGACAGTGCCGGCGGGAGCACGGCGCCGGCCATCGTCCTTTCCCAGCCGCAAGCCGCTGCTTTCCCCCGGCAGCCCAAGCCTAAGCGGGCGGCTGTCCGGAAGGGAGTGCGGTGGCTGCCGGGGCGCCTGGCGAGTCCCCCGGCTCGGCGGCACAGCGCCTCGGCCCCGCGGGAGCCCGCTCTGCCTCCCCTGAGCACCGTCGCCTGCCTCCAGCCCTATCGGGGTCCACGCGTCTCGTTCGTGCTGTGCCAATGGAATAAGCAAAATTAAAAACAACAAACCAAAAGCGTCTTTACGGCGCCTGAGCTCCGACCAAAGCTTTTCGGGACAGCAATATCCCTGCAGACCTACTCTCGCCTCTATCCTTCCCCTCACTGGTTTTGTTAGTAAGTCTTTTGCCGCTAACTCTAGTCGTACGGAGAAAGAGCTGTGGACAATAGAGAGACAATCTCTACAGCCAGACGTATACAGGGAAGGGAACGAGTCGGCCGGAGCTGTTATTACAACGCATTTCGATGCCCAGAAGGCAGCGCAGCGCCGGCCGAGGCGGGCGCAAGGAGCGGGGCTCACCGGCAGGCCAGGCCGGCTGGGTGCCTGGTGAGGGGCTGAGCTGGCCGCTGCCGGGGTCCTGCTAGGCTCTTTCCTGCCCTCCGGCTCCCCACTGAGTTCTGCCGCTTCCCCGTGTTCCTCACTCAAGTCTCCAGATCTTGGCTTTCCCCCTGGCCACGGGTTGCCTTTCCCTGCAATCACACGCTGCAGTGCTAAACGCAAGGGATTTCCTCCGTGAGATATCATGCTCATCGACCCGCCTCACCTTAACAGACCTGCGAGACTTTTCGGTATTGTATGGCTTCTCTAAAATAGTTCCGCTTAGATTTGTAAACTGTCAGGAGTAGGGAGCACAAACCGAAGCGCCTGTGCCCTGTGGCTCTTTTCCCTCGAATTAACAGCTTATAGCTGGAAATGAAGGAAGAGTTTTGCCACCTTCGTTGCAACTAAGGAAAATTCCCTAAATCCGAGGAAGAATGACTAACAAGTCCCGAGGTGAAACCCACCACCCGAGAACCAGCTGCAGCTGCTCCTTCACCGCAGCCCACGACCACTCCAGCGCCGTTTGCCCCGGTCCGGGCGGCGTCCCCCGCTTCCACCTCGAGGTGGCCGCGCCGAGTGGGAAACGAGCGTCCTGCCTGCCGCGCACTGCCTGAGTTGCGGCGTGAACGAATGCGGGAGGGGGATGCAGCAGCGAGTCGCCCCCCTCGGCCCGGGAGCCAGCCCAGCGCCTGCCTTTACATCCCAAACGTGTCTACGGGGCGCGGGATGCCGGGACAGCCCGCTCTTCTTTTCCAACCGCGCTCTCGCCTAGGGTGAGAGCGAGTGACGGCGGAGCTCAGCAGGACATGCCGACTATGTACGGCTGAGGACTCGTACCCCGAGGCACGGATCGTTTTAATTACAACGATTTACGTAAATTAGCAAGATATCAGCCCTTCTGCCCTGCCAGGCTCCGACCTGGAAGCACAGCATCACCCGCCCACGTTGGACACCATCGCCTCCCAAGCGCCCTCCAAGTTGTTATGGCCGGCGGAGACCAGACGGGAGTAAAGACCCCAACAGAACGGGGAGGACAGAGCCTATTCCGAGCGCCCGTCCCGTGAGCTTCCCAACGAGCAACTCTCAGCCTCAGCCCCACCGCGATCATTGCCCAGGACGGCAGTGCTCGTTAGCGAGCACTGTGCCACGAGGGTGCCATTTTCGTCCTAAATCCAAACTTTGCCTCTTAACACACACTCTCATCTTCGTACGTAAACCGCCCGTGTTAATTAAACTTCCACTAAATGTGTAGGGAGAACCCTCCGCTCTGCCACACAAGGCAGCAGATTCCGCCGGCTCCTGCCACGCGTAATAGTGCTCAGGGAGCAGAGCCGCGGCAGGATCGCATGGGGGCCCGGTGCCGGCCCCCACCTCCCGCCCTCGCTGAAGGCAGAGGCAGGTCAGCCTGTGACAGAACTGAGCCCGGTCGGCAGCTGAGGGTGCCCGGCTGGGGATTTGTAGTTTTCGTTGCAAATAACCAAAGGCTGCTGATCTGCCCAGAGAAAAGGGGCAGACAGCGCAGGGGATTTCGAGTGAAGATAAACAAGAGGAGTTTTATTAAACTGTAAAGACTGAAAACGCCGTTGAATAGAAAGAGGAAACGCACCCTAATACATATGAGCGGCAAACATCCCACAGCCCGACTCCAGCAAGCAGAGGAAGCTCAGAGCCTCCCGGCCGCGCCACGAACAGGGCTTGTCCCTGGCGAAATCATCGCAGTTGGAAAGCTGCGAGAGGCTGACCGGGTAACGCTCAGGGTTTTTAGGTTTTCGCAAGCCCTGTACTGGTACTGAAGGGGCTCAGCAGGGAGCGTTTTGCAGAGGGGTCACACATGGAGCCCCAGGGCAGGAAAAGGCCAAATCCTATTGCTTTTCCTCCTGCAAACAATCCTATCGTCTTTTCCCCGCGATTTCCAAACTTTGACAGCCAATATGCACAAACACAAACAGTTTCGGAGCTTGAGTTGGTACTTGGCCCGTGAAAGGGCCCCTGCCGGGCCCAGCTCTGCCTGCCCGCTCTTAGCACCTTCAAGAGTGGCCAAAAGATGACCCGCTGCCCGACGCAGCCCCGGTAGCCTTGCGGAGGCGGAGTCCTTAGACCTGGACGTGGCTTGACCGAACTAGGCAGATGCCTACCCGGGAGATGCCGGGGCAGTGGGGACCTGGGGACAGTGCCCTGAGCCTGCTCGCCGTCTGCCCACTGGGCTCCGCAGAGTTGGCCCCCCTCTGCTTCCAGAGCCTCCAACGACGCTGTCTCCGTGCCACCCCCGCCCCGCTCCTAAGCGGCAAGCAGGGCGCGGAGCGGATCGGCAGCAAGTGCCTGGGCGCCGGTGGGGGCTGCCACCTCCCAGCCCCGCAGTGCGGGCGCAGCCGCCACCGCGGCCCCGGTGGCTGCGCGGCCGCCGTGCCCAGGCACAGCAGCGGTGCCCACGGCCCCACGCAGCGCTGTCACGCAGCGAGCGCGACTCCTCCTAAAGCCTCGTCTTCCTCCAACCCTTGCATCTCCTCTGACCGCCCTCGCTCCCCCCGGAGGGGCCGCCGGCCTGCGCGCAGCCAGCGCGCTGCCGTGACAAATTTCACGTTTGTAAAGGGACGGGTGAAAGGTATCCGCCGTTTGAAATCCCATTACAAAACCAGAGCAGACGCAGTGCTCGTCTGCTCCCCGTCACGGAATCGCTCCAACTAAATCACCATCTATCAAGCGAGTTTGTCCCCAGCGGGGACGGCAGCTCTCGCTTACTCTGCTCCGTGAACCGCTGCACTTCTGCCCCGGGAAGAGCCCTTCAGCCACACAGCCCCTGCGGTGTGACACGGTTAGTTCCTCCTGGCCAGCGTTTCGCTGGGAGCCAGAGGCACTCCCGTCTCCCAGCCGAACGGGCCCGGACCGCTAACCCACACCCCCGCAGCCTCCCCACCCCACGAAAGACGAAACGCTCGAAGATCTCTGCTCTTCATCAACGCAACGGAGTATTTGACAGTCACAATTACCTGTAAATATTCTGACCGTTTTTGTATACGGGACACTTTTAGCCTTAAGCCTGGCAAGCCTCACACGAGCGGAACTGCACCACTACCGCAACTTCACCGCGGCAGACGGCAAAAATCCGCGCTCCGCTTTCGGCACTGAGTGCGATCCTCCCCGGCACCACAGAGCCCAGGAGTGGGAGAGATAGCTACCGCTTCCTTCTCTCCGCACTCTGAAGCGCAACAGCTAAACACTCGATTTAAACATTAGGCAAGAATTCAAATCAGACACAGAAAAAAAGAGTTGTCTGTTAACAAGTCACCCCTTCGGTTCACACACGGGCAGATAAGGTGCCAGATTTTCCTAACATATTTGCAGCAGCAGTTTAAGAAATAATCACGAGATCTGAGATGGTCACTACTAGATAAAACTCCGAGATTTCATAATCGGTCTTCCCATTTTTTACGTCAACCTCTCCCTTCCCTACCCATCACATCACAAAAATTAGCGGCGTGGAATTACCTGTCTGCTTCTTTGTGCCTTCTTCAAGTAAAGAAGGTAAAAGTCACTTCACCTATTAGCTTGTATAAGTAATAAAGAGGTGGTAACTTGGAGCTACCACATTTTGAAGACTGTGTCACATGCTTTAGCATAAGTAAGGGTGTTAGAGCCCTAGCGAGCACAGGATCAATTCATTTGTGCAACAACTTGTGGCGCGTTTGGTTCTTAGCAGGTATTTGTTCTGTCCCTGGGAACAGCTCTATACATCCTGCCTCGCTAAGACGGACGTAACAACAGCCTCTCAGTTTCTGCGGCGTTTCTGCGCGCGTTTACCGAGAGGAAAGGCAGTTTGTCAGCGCCTTGACTCTCTATCAACCTATTATGAACCAGATACGACAGGATTCCTCAGGCTGCAGCATCTTCCTCGGCAGCGAGGATAAGTCGGAGGTGCAGCGGTTCCCGTGAGTGCGCTCACTCAGGAGGGGGTCATGGCATGCGGCTTCAGTCTCCCCTACACAACAGGGAGGAATTTGCCCGACTTTCTCAAAGTTTCTCAGCCCTGGACTCTTTCTAAGTCTCTTGTAAGAGAGGGGCTATTCAAGAGCCCGGCCACCCTGCCGGCCAGCTCACAGAGCTGCCTCGATCCCACTGAGGGGCCGCGAGTGGGCGCCCAGCCGCGAGCGGAGCGCACGCCTCGGAGGGGCGAGCTGACGGCACCCCGCACCCCGGCGGCTCCAGCCTCCACCCCTGCTTGATCCGCTTGCAGGGCTCCAGGGCGCTCTGGCACTCGGTCGGGCCAGTCCCAAGCCGAACGGGCTCCTTGCCAGCCCAGCGGCGAGACAGGCAGCGGTACCTCTCCGGGCAGTCACTGATGCCCGTGCTGGTGGTAGCCCACAGCCCTGCTGGCTTGCAGCACTGAAAAGGGAGGGGACACTGAGCTTCCTCAGTCACTGACAGGGAAGCCCCCATGCAGGTGGAGCCGAGCTCCAACTTCTACGGGATGGGGAGAGGACGGACCTGCTCCTGCTACCCTGGGAGGGAAGTGTCAGCAGCATCCAGGCTTTGAGACTTTTGGTCTCGGCGCCACTGCCGTGACACGGCTGTCCGCGGGAGGCCGGCGAGGGCAGGGCGGCAAGTGCTGCGGGCCAGCACGACGGGGCACAGGGCTGGAGGTGACACCCGTCCCCTCGGTGCCGGCGGCAACCCTCCGCCTTTCTCGCTCTTCGGCAGGACAAGAGAGTAGGGTGTGGCCCAAGGACGCGGGCGGGGGCGCGGACAGCAGAAGACCCCTTCCCGGCTCGCTGAACGCCGCCTGTCCCCTCCGTCGTTTCCCTTGGATGTCACGAAGGCCAGTCGGCCCTCCCGCCCTCTTCCCCTCGCAACACCGCCACAGGGCGGGGCGATAGGAGAGGGTCCGATCCCAGCCCCCGCAGACAGGCAACCCCCGCACCCCCTGTGCTTGGCCCGGAGGGCTGAGCCCGGGGACCAAGGCAGCCTCTCCCTGGAACTCCTCAGATCACGACTACCGAGCTGCAACACCATCAGGCCGGCGGCACGACCCAGCAAGTGCCCAGGACACGGGGCCTTCCCACTCTTCCGGTGTGCTCTCCCTGGGGTGGACTCTTCCTGGCCTCCCCAAACGTTGCCGCCGCTATCACAGCGTGTCGGCTCTCCCTGCAGAGGCCGGTCCTTGTAACTGAATGGGAGAGTGGGAGCAGCATCACTAACTCGGTCAATTACCCTCGGCCTCCTCACGGTGCCTCTGGCAGGTTATGGCAGCATCTACACGCCTACAGGTGGAAGTGGTTATCCAAGGTTTTCACCAATGGGTGTTTTCCTCCGATCTGCAGCACATGCAGCTGTACCAGCTGGAGAAAGGGGTGCGGGGTCCAGGGGGACCTCACTGCCAGCCTACCTTTAGGATGGAGGCATGGATGTCTCTGCTACACAACCCTCCCCGGCCCACCATTTCTCGCCAGCCCTGCCCACACCGGAGCTCGCCGGGCCCTAGCCCATGCCTGTGGCAGGCAGTTGTCAGCAGCCCAAGAGCTGGCACTGGGGCACGCCAGACCTCCACTCTCACTGCCCCCGGTGCACAGCAGGGCTCCGCGTCGGAGGGACGGGAGCCCTGCGGCTCACAGGCTGCCCAGCACCCGCCAGGGCTTTGAACTGAGAGCCCTGGCAGCACCTCGGCACATCTGCCTCTGAGGCGACCACAAACAATTATTTGCAGACTACTTCGAAGCCTATGAACCAAATTAGACCTCTGGCTGTCCCTGAATGCCAGTAGAAGCCTGTCTTGCTGCCCACTAGTCCCACAGCAGCACAGAGGCTGCCGCCCCAGCTACTGCTGGGAGAAGCCAAGAGCCAGACGGCAGGAGAACAAGAACCAAATAAACCACTTTCTCAATTTTCACCTTGCTTGTATGGTCCTGCTTTTATAGGCCTGCCCGGCAGCCTGTGCACACACATTTACACCTCTTTCAAAAGCTTCAGCAGTAAAATCCCAACGAATTCCCAGCGCCTGTCCACTCCCACAAAGCAAACAGGGGAGTGCAGCGCTGGGCCAGGCCAGCCCGACCCCACGGGGCTGCGCCCAGAACACCACCAACTCCCCTCCCCCGCCCAACAGCCCTCAGCATCACTGCAGCCTTGGATGGCTTTCAGCCTGGAAAAAGATAGAGAGGAGAGGAAGTCTGAGGTCTATTTATATTAATATATTTTCGATTAAGTCATTTAAGCAACCTGCACAATGCAGCAGATTGTGTGGCATTTTTAACATTTTCCTCATTTCTGCCAAGACAGTTTACTCACTGCGGCTAAAACAAGCTTCCTGCTCCCTTCACAAAAATTAGAAGCAACAGCTAATAAAGAAGCAAAATATGAGGTAAGCTTCATGGGAAACCAGGCATGTAAAATAACTGTACAATTGCCAGGCTGGATTTCTCTTTCATATATTCATGACTGATGGACAATACACAACTCACTTCCCCAAGTTCTTAAAGATTAGGCCTAGGTTGCAGCTGGCCATCTGAGTGAATACATATAGCAGTACAAAGCAATCAAGTGGCAGTGGGGTCACTTTTCTCTTGGAAGTGGCAGTGGGAGCCACTGGTGGCTCACAAGTCAGTCCCTGCCCCCTAGTACTGTACAACCAAGGATTTCCTAGGAAGACAATAAAGGATCTGAAGAGATCTGGGCTGTGTGCCTTCTCAGGGGCCTCCTTGGAATAAGACTCCTACATTTTTTAATCTCCAAGCTTAAAAATGGTAGAATATACAAAGAAACATATTTGTTTTGAAACCTTTTGGTGATTCAGATCGCAACTAAGAAAAACGATGTTAGTGCCCACAAATTAACATATTTCCTTTTGAGATAATCTCCACCAATGCCTGCAAACAGTGCCAGTGATTTTTTCCACCCCCTCAGTTTCCTGTAAATCAAATCATACACAGTCATGATACATTCACAACTTCCTCTAAAAACTTGTGGATGATGGTTGAAACAAGTCATTGTTTAAAAGTTACAAGGAGGACCTGAAGTATAGAGGTGAGAGAGATCAGTTAAGTTCCTGCCAGCAATGAACAATTGGGAGAAGGGTAGAGGAGGGCAGTCCTGTCATTTCTCCCCGGTGTGACCTGCCTTAAGAAAAGCTGGAAGACAAACTGCCTTATTAAACAAGAAAGAATCAAGTGAGGAGGAAAGCAGATATAAATGGGCTACCTGTGGCAAAAAAACTCTGTCATGACTCGTAGTCAGACACCAGACACAAAGCCAGGAGAAACCACATATTGCTGGTGCTCATGAACTTCAGTGTTCAAGATGCAGAAGGTGATTATTTGTGATTATAAGTGATATCAGGGGATATTTGAGATACCCTAATTTAACTGTATTCAGGATCCTATCTCAATACTACTAACTTATCTCCTCCATAATTCAATTCCTCACGAGAGATGGGTTTTTGGTTTTTTGTGTTTTTTCTTTCGTTTGTTGGGGTTTTGGGTGGTTTTTTTAATTTTCCTGCCTTAAGAAACAGCTAATAAAGACAATATTAGGCAGTTTGCTCTCTTTTCTTTCAGTAGTTCCTGTTCAGCACAAGCTGAAGTGACCACAGTGAATAATTTGTCTTTGGGTGAAGGTCATGACCCCGTGTCAGCCTGAACACAGCACTGCCTGAACAATGCCTTTGAAGCCAACAAGAGTCTTACACAGGCACAGCTAAGGGATCATGCCACTAGTTTGTAATGTAATCTGGAATGTTTTAAAATGAGAAATCATTATAAGATCTGAAGTGATTGTCCTGATACAACCTATTTGTAAGTGGCAAATGTGAGTGGTACCAGGCATGCTGTTCTCTCTATAGTCTCATGAGACCTCTGTTCTAGAAATAGTGCCAGGAGTAAAAGTTCTGGGTAATGACTGCTTTTATGCAGTTTCTATTGTGCTCACTGTTGCTCCTAAAAAAGTAAAGTTGCTCAGATATGCATTTGGTTTTCCTTACTGCTTTGTAAAAGGTTTTTGTTTGGTTGTGGGGTTTTTTCATAAACAATTAAAAATAGCTTGTTCTCTAAAAAGATGTCTTTTCAAAGCACTAGAATGAGCACAAGCAGGGGAAACAGGCTTTGAAAGAAAAATTACTTTGGACAAGTTTTGAATTTCAAACATAGTCTTTGTTTATATTTCACTGACAAAATGCCTCTCAAATATTCTTTGAAAGGTGATTACATTAGGCAAGGGCTATTTTAGCAATTTCACATCTCATAGCACTGTTGTATACAGGGATCTGTCCACCCACTTCCCTCGCTGCAGTCACAGCTCTTTGAGCCTTTACTCAGCTATCTTTCACCACTTCTAAAATCACACAGACTTTTTCTTTTCTTGCAAATTAAAGTCAACCTTTTCTGTACCACCAGGTCTCTTCTCTAGGAATTCCGGTGGGCTGCAGAATCACTTTTGACCTGTTAGTGAGGTTTGTTGCAATACTTTGCTTAGAGTTGGGCAGAAAAGGTTTTCCTGGTTTAACAAAATTGTAGGACAACAAAACCCAACTCCCACTTTAAATCACAACAGAAAGTTGCGATTTTGAGTGTTTCATAATTTAAAGAGAAAAAAAGAAATAGGTGGCACTGTGAGTCCTTTCCAAATTACATATCCTTCCTTCTCCATTTTATTTTTCCTGTAATTTAGGTAAAGAGCACAAAGCCCCTCCTGCAAAGGCACTGCACAGCCATGAAAAAGCAGCACATCTAGTTACTCTTATCACCAACTCAGGTGGTGAAAGCTTCAATACCCATTCAAGTTCTTGGAGTGCCAGGAAAGCTCTCACTGTTTTTACTTTCTGCATAATCTCAATACCATCCTATTTAGATGTGCTTGTTACACTTATGCATCTCCACCGCAATAAAAATTACATTTGTTGACACATTTAAATTTTTTTAATACTCTTTAAATATTTTTAATAGACATTTATCAAGACAATTTCTGTACCAGCTTTGGATCCATCAATACTAGGAAATACCTTGCACTTTTAGGAATGTTCCTGGGCCCCAGAGCATAATGGCCTGTGTCACCAGACTTTGAGACTGATTCTTGCCTTGGGTTTGGCCTAAGCCAACTAGCACTGTCTGAAGCGGCTCTTGGGCATATCTCAGGAGTTAGCCCAGGCAGACTGCAACACCTAAAGACAATTCACATTAGGCTTCCCTGTTTTAGTGGGCAAGACAGTAGAATAGTGTCAATGGAGGCTGTTGCAGGCAAGAGAGCCTCAGTGACAGAACCCTCTGAGCATGAGGCAAACATCAGTGCAGGCTCTGGAACTCCAGGCTCCTGCATGCCATAAAAATGCACAGAACAGTGCAATGCACATAAACTGGCTGAAGATGAACAAAAAATGCTCTCAGTGTTGCTGTGATGTGCCTCTGTACATTTGCATTAAAGCAAATGAAGTCTGAATTTTGTTGTGTTGTGCTATCAATATTTAATTTTTTATGTCATTACAACATCTGTCCTTTCTCAGGTACAGCAGAGTTATACATTTAGTGAAAACATACTACATTTCTATGTTAGTAGTTTTGTGAATACAGGTAAAACTCCAAAACTTTTTTTCTATCAAATAGACAAGAAGAACACCTCATTGTTCTTTACTCCTTAGTCAATGCTCTTCTCATTCAGCTAAGCACTGGCTACCACTTACATAATTAGATATTTTTAATAAACTGATTAATTCTTAAACTTATCTCAGACTTATGATCTGTCATATAAGAAGAGACAGATTAGTGTGCCTTTTTGGGGCCTGATTGCAAAGGCTGCAGAAATTTTGCTAAGGGTCCTCCCCACATTCAATTCATTCTCTATTCTATTTTATGGTTCATTAGAAAGATTTCAAAATTTGATAGAAGAAGAGGGAGTTGGAAATAGAGGTGTTAGGTAACTCTCAGATACTTAAAAGCACATAAAGCAAGATTTGCTAAGAATTATGAGCAGTACATATGACACATTTTAATGTTATAAAAGCGGATGAAATGCATTCTGCACATCCAAGTTTGGACCTATGTTTCCCCTCTACAGCACAAGTCACTGAGGATAGCAAGCTTCTACCAGCTGAAATCTGGCCTTAAGTTATCAAGAATGACCCAGACTCAGCAGTGATATGAAGGGTTATATATGTCCCACACAACAAGAGGCAGAGTGGTCTGGGAACAGTTTTGCCAGATATGGGTTAAGGCTTAGTAGGGATGGAGCTACAAAACAAGTAACAGAACTTATCCTCTGAGATGTAGTAGTGTTATTCGACAACTTCCACATGAGCACTTACTTATTATCTGGTGGAGCTCAAATCTCATTAGCTCCTGTATTAAGAGATGGTCTAAAGGTTAGTGCACTCAGAGGCTTGGGCTACAGACATAGTTTTGCTCCAGTTCTCTTTCTACAGAGATTTCTTGGGTGGGGTTCTCCAAAGGAGAACCTTATTGACCCAGGAGAACAAGTCTGACAGTCTGCCAGACTCATCCTGCTACATCACGAAAGCACAACTGAGAACCTCTTAAGTCACCTCTTACTTCCTACATCTCTAAAAGGAAACAAATCCAACCCACTTGGCAACCAGAGAGATCTGTAAAGATCTGGTTGCTGCAGTTCTACAGTTTTAACACTGAACTTGCCAAGGCAGCTCTTGCTCTTTCCCTGGCTCAGGAGGAGCCGAGTGCCTGCAGAGTCCTGTTTCTGTTCTGCATGAAGGTAGACTTGAGAAAGACAATAAGGATCCTGCCCTGCTGCTTCCCAGCTTCTTACCCTCCACACGCACTGAGAGTCAATTAGTGCAAGAAGGAAAAGAGACAAGGAGCTGAATGATTGCCCAAGGCTACACAGCCGGTCATGGCAGGTTCCCCAGTCATTCCTGATTCCCTATTCTGTGCATTCTTCCAGACCAGTCTGCTTCCCAATTTGGGAAAACATTTCCAAAATGCAAGGCAGGATCCAGACTCTCAGAACATTTTGAAAGATCTGCAAACTTATTGTTTTTTCTTTCACACATTTAAAATATTTGAAAACCTCTTTTGGCCCATCACCTGGTCTGAATCAGTGATCAACTCAACATGGCAAAGAAGCTTCAGAAGCAGAATCTTACACATACCAATGGCAAAAGTACAGTGGCATCAGGAATAGCTTCTGCTCTATTACACAAGTAACTAAGCTAAACATTGCCTTTCAATAATTATAAGGACCAATTTACTGAAGGTTTATGTACAGTAAATACAGTCATGTTTCCTTTTCTATGCTGACAGTTGTTGCTGTAGAGAACATTCAAACATTGAATAAGCCTTCAGATGAGTCCCTTTTCATCTATTCTGTTTCTGAAATATGGGATTTTTTTCAGCCTAATACAAATTAAAACAAACTTGTTAAAGTCAACTAGAATTTAGAGTAAGTAACACTATAAAGTTTTGCCCAGTCTTTCTGCCTTCTGTTGTTCTTCAGGCTACTCCATCAGGCCTCCTTTTCTCACACTAAGTAATTTCTGTCTCATAGAAACTACTTTTACTGTTACTAAATCAAAGGAGTTAATGAGCTGTAGGTATCACTGTATCAATAAAATAACTTCTGCACAGGGAAAATCAGTAGCCAATATCAAAGAGAGAAGATTTTAAGCAAACTTTGCCCGGCAGGCACATTTATTGCTGTGTTCCTTCCTTCCCTCAGGTTATAAACTCCAAAACCACCAAACAAAGATTATCACTGAAGAATAAAAAAGAAATCAGATAACCCTGAGTAGATACAAAGTATCTGCAAAACATCAACAAAGGGCGCTTTACATACAGTGAAGAAACTTCAACTTGTTTACCAGTATCTACAGCAGGATGAATAATGTTCAGCCATTAATAAATTCAGAAAGCCTGGAAGAACATCGGAGCCTAGCCTGGGATCCAAGAATTCCAAAGGGTGGCTCTTTGACAGACATGCAGAGTTTTATTCCCCTGGAACATTCAGTAGGGTAATAAATGAAGCCACTCAGCCACCATTCAGACATCACTGCACCACTGCGGTACCTGCCTCGAAAACATCATCAGTTTTCATTTCTGTGCCACTGGCCAAAGTCTTGGATAAACTCCTCAGCATTTGCTAGTTTCCAGCTAATGTTCACCTTGACTTTAGATGGATACTATTGTTTTTGGTGAATTATTCTCTTGCAGATCCTGCTGCCTTAGGGTCTTGAGACATTCCGTTTAAACAGGTGGCTATAATTAATTATTCAAAATGATTTTTAGGAATTCGGATTTTTTTTTACTGACAGTGCATTAGTTAGAAGCATTTTACAAAAATAAGGCAATTGCATGCTGTTTGGGGTATTTGTGATTAAAAAAACGTTCTAGCTCATTGTAATGTTTCTGTAGACTGGCATTCTTTGTGAGAAATTTATTTCTTGTAGCTGCTTTGGGTTTATGTTAGTTGTATATTTTAAGAAGAACATCCGCTAAAACGGTTTCATGTGAAAAATGGAAATATACTTATTTCAAGAAAGTATTTCTACTCTCATCTTCCTTTCATTCTCAGTGGGTCTTTAGCAAACACTTGGTTGCTAATGAAAAAAGTTGAGAACCGTCAGCCTAGGAAATTATTAAAAAACAACTAGGGAGGCAGCAGATGAGGATGCTGTGAAGTACTGCTCTGAAAAGCAACAGTATGAAATTGGAAGAATACCAGAAGCTAAAACACACACACAGACACCATTATTCAGAATGTACCAGACACTGTATTCTTGAACTTGTAAAGAAGTAGAGTGAATCTAGCCTTCCGTTAAAAAAATACTTGAAAAGAGCTGACAGTGACCTGCAGAGTGCAGGTCAGGAGCCATCAAGTTTCCATAGAGCTCCTGCTGTAGGTAGGAACGATGGGGAAGGTAAAGAGATCTTGGCACTACTGGCCTCTTCCCCATATTCCCCCAGCAGATGAGGTATTTGGAGACAAATACTATTCTTGACACAATCATTTCTTCACAGCATTTTCTAGACATCATGATTTTTTCAGTTAAAATGTAAACAAATTAAAACCCAAATGATTTAAAGGTAAGACCAACAGCTCCAAACAAATAAGCAAACAAACAAAAAAGAAAGGAAAAAAAGCACCAAAAAAACCAACCAAAGAAAAAACCAGAAATATTTACTCTTTGATTTATATAAATATATATATATATATATGTATATTTGGAATATATTAGGTTAACCTTCTCCATAATTGAATACTATTTCTTTAACCACAAGAATCTTTTAATCTGACCTTAAGTGCTTCTTTTCCCATGTGGATTGTTTGTTTCCTGATTTACAAAATCTATTATTTTCAAGAAGCAGCCTGGGCTAGCCAGGGCTGAGCTTAAATAGAACTCCTGGGCCTGTGCTATGACTCTGACTTTATGGGCAGGGCATGTAAGGGGAAGCCTCAGGTGAAGCTGGACAGGGCCATTAAGGCCTCAGCACTCAGAGGCTTTACAATTGTTAATCTAGCTCTAAACTGTGGAAAGAAATTGAAGAGGTTTTTGTGTTAAAACAGAGGTTTTGATGTTCTGGAAGCAATGTGTACTTTCCCACTCATCCAATCCCTAGATCAGGTGAGATGTGGAGAGCTCGTGCATATGCATATTCTGCTTGAGTGGAAAGGCACCGTAATTGGTTTTTAGCCTCAACGTTAATAAACCGAGTGGAAGGATTTTCTTCGGTAATGAGAGCACTGGAACTTCATCCCAATAGATAACAATTGTAAATACTATGGAGGCTGAGACAGACTTTGGTCAGCGGTGCATGATGCCCACTGTAATACTGAAAATCTGAGATGAAATCCTGTGTCACTACACTCATGCAAGATTTGCCACTGCTTTCTTGCAGGAGCCAGGATCTTGCTTCAGGCAAAAGCAAAACTGCAGAGGTTACAATATATGCTCTTCCACTCCAGCTCCCAGGAACAAGACCTGAAACGGCAGATGTATTATTATTTATTGATATGCAAACTTGCACAAACCTTATAATCTCAAATGATAGCTGAGTGCTTTCCTGGTTGATAAACTATATTTGAAGAGCTTTTTTCAAATAAAGCTGAAACTTTTTTTTTCCCCGAGTAAGATGGGATGTCCAAGTGTTAACTCTAAGTAGCAAGAACTGCTCTTTTCAGGTATACTGGACACACACAAGTTTCAGTTGGCGAAATCTGGTCATTGTTACAAAGCGAACTTTACCTGGACTTGTACAATGAGTTTGGATTTTCCACCCAAATAGATGTGTTTATTGGTTTCTTTATACAGAAAAACAAGATTTATGAAAGAATTATCCAAAAGAGAGTATTAAGGATCTGTTGTGGCACAGGAGACAGGGTTACATAATATAAGTACTGTGGGATAATTAAGAGAAGAATCAAATACATCAGCAGAAACAGATTTCATTCACTGCTGAAACTGCCAGTAAAACATAATTCTACCTTTTGTTCTTCTGTTCTGAAAGATAGAAAATCAATTTATACTTTGCCTTGGCTAGCACCTGACAACAGTTTTACCAAGGGGAAGATGAGGCTTTTGCCCCTGCTGAGAACTGGCCAGCCTGGGACATGCCTCTGTGTCATGCAACGCAGTCAGGACAGTCTTGTCCTGCTCTCCCCACCCTCAATTGGACTGATTTGTGTTGGTCCTAGAAGTGCTGGTCAATTGTTAATCGTAATACTGCCTCTTTGCTGCTGCTATGTTTGAAAGACCATGATTAAACCTGACAATAGTCTCTCATGCACTTACATTTTGCAGAAAACAAAAACTAGATCTTACCAATGCTCTGGGAAACCAACATTCCTGTCACAAACAGGAACTGGGGGAACTGAGTCAACTAAATTTCAAGGAGGAGACGAATGTCCTCATCTCATGGCCACACACCTACTTCAGTTCAGAGATGTAAATGCCACTGACAGCAATGTCCTCTGGAGAACCAGTACAGCAGAATTAGAAGGTCATTGAAACAGATGACTTTTCCCATCCTTTTTCACAGTTGTGGGGTTTTTTTGTTGGTTTTTTTTTTTAACCTGGCATCTGTTCTCCCATGTGTGCATACATATAAAGGCCACTAACTCTAGCAGTCTCTCTGGGTCCATTTCTATGATGGGGATGAAGAAGACTCTTTCTTTAGAGAAAAAGAAATCAAGATCTCAAGCACCAAATCTTCTCTTGCTTTCAAATGCCTTGAACTAGTGCAGTTATGTGACACAGCCAGACACTGGCTTAGCTAGCTCGTCACACTCCTTCACAAGTGAAAGGGTAATAGCTTAAAAGAGAGAATCAAGTTCACAACTTGCAAAGCACCTCTGGGCCCTTTCAATATACTGTGTACATCATTTGTACACATGTGCTGGTGAGATGGGGGAGGTAGACCTGGGAGAGGTATAGAACAAGTAGGAATATAATTAAACCTAAAAACTAATAAGAAAAAAGATCTATAGGAAGCTAATATCACCTTGTGGTTTTGCAGGTTATTTTTAAGTACTGTATAAAATCAGTGAGAATTTGATTGTGGCATTCACAGTTGTGATACTAATCACTGGGCTCAGCAGCAACACATATCTGGCCTCAGGTTTATATTGATTGGACATTTTTCAATCAATAAAAAGCATAACCCATTCCTTTATTTCATCTAGTCTCAGAGTCTGCTGTCCCATACATTACATCTGAATTGAAGCACTGCAGTACATGTTGTTCACAGCAGGAACGGCTCAATGCACAAAGAATCATGTAGTGCTACTACCTTTTTCACACTGAGAGCTGAGCCACTGCTCCTGCTGTACTAACCAGCAGGGACAGATGCCAAATGAGAAATTCTTCTGATAGAGCTTCTGACAGCATTTTGCACCTGGTCAAAACTTGCAATGAAAGGGGGTGGGGGGAAACAAAGGATCAACGATTAGTATTTGCATAGCAGAAAGCACTCACAGTCTGTGGCTTTTGGGCCTTGGGACCAGGAATTTACCACCTGGGCTGCTTTTGGATTGCATGATGAGGGTGTGAGTTTGGATCTAGTCCCAACAGGCTAATCAGACATGGATGATAATCCCAACAGATATGGAAAAGAGACTTCATCGAAATAGGTGAACAGAGTATTCATTCTTTTAACCTTCACTTCAACTCACATAAGTGGCCAAAGAGCTTGTTCTCTTATAAAACTAACACAGAAAAAAGCAGAGAATGCTTTTACAAAAAAATACTTGATCTGAACAAAATGAATAAAGATACAAAGTGAAAGAAGATACAAAGGACAGAAAAACAGAATTAAAGGCTGCTATTCCTCCTTCTCTTTTGTGAATACAGCTCATAGTTTATTATCCACATCAGTCTTGTGCACCTCATGAAATTAAAATAAATTTGGTAGAATATAGAGAACGAAGAACATAATAACTTCACTTTCCTGTGGAGGCACATGCACACACATGCATATGTGTGCATTCCCACACACAGGAACTCTCACAGTGAAGTAGCAGAAGCAAGGGCTGGGAGCAGCACTGCTGCTGGGCAGGGCTCGCCCTTGTCCTTGTCTTACCAAAATTCAAGGATTTATTTACAGGCTGATTTTTTGAGACACCCTTCTTTAATCCTACAATAGAATTCACAAGCTTGAAGTTTTTATACCCAAAGAAATGACACATAGAGAACAGGGGCAGGTTTCAATTGAAAGATCAGGTTCAATCAGAACACAGGAATGTCCTTTTCTAACTGCCAGGAGTTTGGTCAGCTTAGCAAATATTTTAAGGGGCTATTACTAAAAGCAAGTAAAAAATACCTTCAGTTCTGGGAAATACAATAAGGCAAACAACCCAGACAATCTGGATTTCCTTTCAGAACTAAGATACACAGGGTATCTCCCTACAGAAACAAACAAATAATGGATACGTATTTTTATGGGTGCACTGCCTACATAGCACTGATGAAGCCCTACATTTTACATCCCAATAACAAGGATGCATTCTGGAGGAAGGTAGTTTAGAGACTGCTGTTGACTCTGCCCTGGAATGTCTGTGTGTAGCAAAGCAAATGATTGCCCTGAGGGGATTTTCCCACTGCTCATAAAAAATGTCACAGCCTAGCCTTGCCCCATCTGTACTGTGCTTTCTCAGGGCAACTACAGTGCAACCCATTTGGAGAAGCCTATGCTGTAAATAGTGATGTTTCAAATGTTACACAGAACAGTGGCTTTTTTTTTCATTTAAAATGTTAAGAAATTAATATATTAAATGTAGAGCACAATGTGGTGCTTTACCAGTAAAAAAGGAGCAGGGATAGATCCACAAAGATTCAGAGTGTAGACGAAGACGTCTGAATGAAAGGTTCAGGAAAACAGAGAATGAACAGGAGAAATGATGTGTGTACTTGCCTATGCCTACACGGACCACACAGCTTCTACTAGAATTGCAGCCAATAACTCGCCAATTGCCCTGCCTGGCCCACCTTGTATCCTTACTGGATGTAGGGAGACTGAGGTCTGGCACAAGTACTTTTAGCAAGGGAGGCCTAGGATGTGGTAGGGGCCAGGCACATGCATATGTGTGCCCCATGGTCCCTCTGTCACAAAACCCACTGGATCTAAAGTGTATAAGCAAAATAAATCTGGGTCTGCTATGTTTCTTCACTTCTAGCAAACTCTGGAGTGCAACTTGAGGCTTCCTGTTAGAACAGACTGTAGGGTGCAGATGCAAATTTAGCATGTCTGAAAGCGAGAAAATCCCCAAAGCAGTACAGCACTCCCAGGGTGATATGAGAGGCCAAAGTCCTCACCAGGCCTGCCTCTATAGACCAGGACACTTGAAATGGCATATGGAAGCCCTTGCCCTGGCAGAACCTCGCAAGTCAATCTATTGGCTAAAGTGTTACACCTACATATAACCTACAAGGCTGCATGCAGCATTGTTCCTTCCACCACAGTTTCGCTAGCCCTGCATGAACATGAGCATATTAAAAAACTCCATATACCAATGCAGCTTTGTAATTTGTGGTGGTATGTACACAACAAACCAAACATGCCCACAGCTATCAGAGGAACAGCTCACTAGAGCCCAATCACGATTCTAATATTTACTATTGAATACTTGCTATAACTGCATGGTGGCTGCCAGGAGGCTTTGAGAGGTGGCAAGAGCAAGGCAATAGTCATAAGTCAAAATATCCGTGACGGAGATAATGAGGGATTCTTTGTTTTATACCCTTGAACTTATATCCTTTCACTCCCTCCTTCCCATACAACATAACGCTGTCCATGAATCTCCCCACAGTCATCTTGTCAGAGATTTCCGCTGCACTTCTACCAACATTTCTTTGTTGTGGTATGTCTATTTAGATACGAAATTGGTTAAGTGGAATGTGACATACAAAATGGGCTTGTGCTTTTGACAAACTAGAGGTAAGCCTGTACCTTTTGCCCAAATTCACTCTTTCAAAAAGCTTCTTGTTAGTAGGCAAATCAATCTGGATTTGCCAGACTTGGTCATTGCAGATGTGAATCTTTTACCTTCAAGGTAAAAATTCTTGATTCAGCAATCTAAAATCTCAGGGAATACAGACACCATTATACACACTCTCTGACTCTTGGGGCCCTTTTTGCCTGGTCTGAAATCTGTGTTTGCTTCTTACTGTCTGCATAAGATGATGGAACTCCCTGTAGAAATAGAAAATGGGCGGGACTGGAAACAATGGATGCCGACAAGCACACTATCATTATAGGTATTTATGTGCTGAGTATCAAATTGATAGTACCTTCATTTGTAACTTTTGCTCATCTGTTCACTATTATTAAATGAGCTCAGAAACCAGAGGAGATTTGAGAGTGACAGAGGGTAATTACATACTTTAGAATAAGATATTTTTCATTGTGGTTTTAGAACATAATAACCTATTAAAAAAAAAAGCAGAAGAATGTGGGTATTTCAATTCAGCTATATTGCTCTTCTCAGAGAGCAGACTCATTAAAAAATCTGCTTTTCACTTTAGTTCTAACTAAATGTATAAACAAAGGCTACAAAAAGCTTTTCCTTAAATACTAAATTCTGCTTAATGTATAATTTTGAAAATCCTGTATTTAAATAGTGAATTTTTGTTGTTGATCAACAGTCTTAATATTTTTAATTTTGTTTAATGATTTATCTATTTACTTTCATAACATCCATCTGTACGAGAATTTGTCTAGTCTAGCTGTAAAGTAGCTGTGGTTTATTTTTTTATTTGCTCTAGCATCAAAAGGCTAAATATTTTATAACATTGAAGTCAGCACTGAAAAATGGGTATATTGAGGAGGAGGATCAGCAACAATGGATAAGAAAAGTTGTGGGGGAAAATTAGTGACTTGTCCTATCCATATTAATACATGAAATTACGAGCTCCAGCTTAAAGAGGAAGGTGTCAGAAACTACTTCTTTAGGAAAAATGTAGCATATTGTTATTCTTGGTTCTGTACTGTGAGGTCCTCCAGTGGCAGCTCACCTTTAGTTTGACGTTTCCATGTCACATGCTGAGCAAGGTTTTACTCTTTAAAGGGATCTTGCAGTTCCATTCTGCAACAGAGAGCCAGTATCATCTGGGTACTGCTTTTCCATACAGAGGTTCAAGTCATTGATCTGTTCCTCCACACACCATGCTTGCAGTCTATCCAAAACTCACAAGAAAATATGTATCATTCTGCCTTTAAAAAAGCTGCTCAGAAAGCAGAGAAGTCCCTGGCCAAGGGGAATTTCACTTAATGTTTTTTGCCACCCTTATCAAAAGCTTATTGCTTTCATCTCAGTGTAGGATGTGTCAGCAAAAGCAATATAGTACAGAACCACAGCCTGAAAAATACCAACATTTGCCTCACACCATAAGGAAAAAAAAGAAAGCAGCCTCAACAGCAACATGGACTTCCTAAACTGATTCAACCAGCACATAAGTATCCTGAGGTGATGGTCATTTGTACACAAGTATGCTCCTGTTTCAAAGTGAGGCCAAAAGGACTATGTTTTTGGTCTTTTCTTGGTTATTGCTAATCCACTGCAAATGGAATAGTTCATCTTTTTCTATCTCCTCATCTTCTGAACTCTCTAACCCAACCTGATACTGGTGGCAAAATAACTTAATAAGATGGTGTATATGTGTTTCTGGATCAAGATAAAGTAAAACGTTAAAAGCATTTATTGTGTTGAAATTTTCTATGCCAATTTTCTGCTAAGAAGGAGAGATTCAAAAGGTCAGGGCTCTTGCAGTACAGAGTTAGTGGTATATTAGTTACAGTAATTCAGCCTGAAAATTCCAGGAGAAACAAACACAATGGAATGCCATGAATTACAGGAGGAGACCACAGCTTTAATCAGCTCTTGGGAAAAGAGAAACATGCGTTTGGTTATTGACAGTTGATAAACTCAATTATGAGGTTTGAAGAAACTAGGAGTTCTAGGATTTTTTTCTTTAAGTAAATAACATTTTGTTTTCTTAGTTTTTTTTTCCTGATTACAGAGACTTTTTTTCCCCTTGTTTATTGTACCTATACACTTTAAAAACTGGTACCACTGTTCCTGGCATTCAGGATTTTCAGACCCTAACTGGATTGTAAAGGCCTGGAAGAGCATGTCTCTAAGTGATGTCTTGAAATAAAATCCAGGAAGCAGAGGAGATTCTGAGGTGCTTGATTCTGTGAAGTGAAACTGTACTGATTACACAAAGGTCTTAAAATCCAAAGTCCAACTGAAGTCTTCAAAAGACAATTCAGTCAAGGCTTCCAAGTCAGCTTACCGCATCTGTTTTCAGAAACATCTATTTCCACAATTCTGTCACTGAGGAACTTGACACGGAATTTTACTCTTTGTAAAAAATTCTGCCTCAAAATTGAAGTCTTTATTGAGAAATGAAGATCAGCCATGACAGTGTGTGCCCATTCCTCCTCTTTCTCCACACCATCATTATTATCAACATATTAAGTAAATACAAAATAATCACCAAAAACACAAGCAATACCTTAATTAATGTAGTATATGAGTTTGCATAGAGCCTGAAACATGAGCTTGGAGAGGCATAAAATGCCCCATTCATTTCCAAGGTTTGATTACTCTGCAACTTTAAAGCTAGCATGTTGACATTACATTAAATTGCTGCTAATTATATCAGGGAATTTCACAATGTTCAACAACCTCCTATGACTGTCCAGAGTAAAATATGAGAGGTCTAAACAGAGAGAGCAGGCAAAACCAACTTATTTATAGTTGGTTTTTTTTTAAATCTCATTATTTTCAAGCCAATATAGTGATATTTTTTTCCATTTGCTATTGACTAGTATTTCCAAACATTTAATCAACATTTTATGCTTTGGCCAGAAGCATTAGAAACTCACACACAACACCAGAAAAATGTGTGAATGCCAGAAAATTAAGCAAATAAGAATTCAGAAACATCACAAAGAGACGAAATGAGGAAAACAAGTCAGTTTGACCATCTTTCTTTTTTGGTGTCATCTTATGGCAATTAATTCCACAGGACAGGTATTTTTGTTTTGAATAATGGTTTTTTACATTGCCTTGCAAAATACCAGCTTCTGACAGCTGTCAGGTTTTCTCCTCTTTAAGCAACGCTGCCACAATTTCCTATCAAGTAATTGCCCTCACAAGCAGGTAACATGGGACAAAGAGTTTTGCTGTGTTCCTTTGAAAGACATTTGAGTCAGAGGTTAAAGAAATCACTGCTCCAGAGGCTCTTAAACATGTCATTGTCATAATATAAAAACTGACTTACTAACTTAGATTATTTGGAGAGTTAAGTGCTTGTGTTATTGCAAATTAAACTAATTAGTATCATTTCCTGACAGCTGCAGTGAGCGATAGCAATTCCATGATTTTTTCTTCAGCTGCTCATGTGGGATGGGGAGAAGAGTGGAGACAGCTTTGTGATTTAATGGAATGGGATCAGTTTATCATTGTACGGGCACATCGTTCCATTCTTAGCACAACTCTGCTGCTTCCTCTGCTCCCTCCCCGTTCATCAGCCATTATTGCACTATTATCTTATTACATGGAAGCCAGGGTAGACAGATGGAAGTTGCTGGGAACTTCACAAATAACCAGATAAAGAACTGCACTGGAATTTGCTCGCAGTACTTCCCCCTTTTGGAACTGTTGTAGATTATATTCACCGTCCTTTTAACCAAAATTGTAGCTGCCAGTAGAAGATGCAAGAACTCATTTCAATACCACAACTGGTTTAATTGTTATAAAGGCAGAATCATGAACTAGTGCTGATTGGAGTCTCCAGCATATGAATAATTGTGTAAAAAGGGAAAGTTACAGTATGTAATTGGCAGGCATTTAGCAAATCACTTGCATTTATCATGTGTAGAAAATGTGTACCAAACGTGGTGGTAAAACCATTGTGCTTACTGCTACCCAGAATTTCCATAAGATTACGTGAGGAACAATAGCAGACAATCCCAACAAACTCTTATAAAATGTTATACAGAAAACTAAGTGTAATCTGATCAGCAAGGAAAAGTCTAAGATTTCTTTAGATGAGCCAGAATGAAATAAAACTCTTGTCCATCTCCCACTTCACAGAAGCCCACACAAATGGATGAAATTACTCTGAATTCAATTATTCTGGAATTCTAACTTTCTAGAGACCATTGGGTTGTGCTTGAACTTTTTCATTAGATCGCTTTGGTCAGATTTATGCTCTACTTATATTACTAAACTGGCTCCAAAGGTTTGCTCTATCTTGGAGCCATTGGAATAGACTGTAGCTTTGTGGTTCACAGACTGGATTAATGTTTTCAGCTACTAATTAATTGCTAATCACCAGCATGGAAATTGAATTACCCATAATCATATTAAAATATGGGGTTTTCTTCCCCTCCTCCATGAATCATTTAGCGTAGAAAGTCTTGATGGAAAGAAATGCATATTTTTGAGACAATACAATACTTTAGTAAAAAGCTAAAAGGGTTGGAGAAATAAATCCTCTTAGTCATTGTTGAGCAGAAATTAATGCATAATGCCACCTATCTAATGTCTCAGTATGGTCACTGTTAGCACAGGGTCCGAGTACCTTACACTTTTTATGAACTTATTTTCAGAACACTCCACAAATTGGGAATTTTTATGATTCCTAATGACCATTTGTCAAGAGAAGAAGCAAAGAGAAAAGGACTGAGAAGTCCTCAAGGCAGCACTGGAAATATGTGAGGAAAGAGAGAGTTAAAACTGCTTCTTCCATGTGCCAGATTTGTATCTGTAACCACATAGTTTTTCATATCTATAATCAAGATGTCAATAACAAAAACCATCAAGAGAGAATTAGCTGTGGATCCAGTTTCCATTCCCTGGTTTCTAGTTTCAGGGACCTTACACATTCTGAACCAGCAAGTATCTTCCATGGGCACATAGGAAACCCTTCTTCCTCAGCATCTTAATGCTCCCAGTCATTATTTTTCCTTTAGGATTGATTCCTATTACCTATTTTCCCTTTATGTTTTACCAGGGTAAAGGACTACATTAAAGCTGAGTCAATCTAGCTGCTCTGCATCACTGAGAAGAAAATATACTGCTTGTCCTACACCCACCTGACTCCTTTCTGCCACTGCTCTTGGTGGACTCCTTGGTGAGCTAATTCATCTTGTTGACTTGGCAGAAAACTATTTCCCTATTTTCTTTTTCATCACAGAATGCATTCCCAATCACTGTCACACAATCCAACCCTTCACTTGAGACATTATGTTCAATGCTGTGAGATCTGATGGCTTGGATTCTTCAAAAAATTTAAACGGTTGGTGAATACCTTTGAGCTTCTCTGGAAACAGTGCTTCAAGTCCTTCCCTGCTGACCTCTGAAATGGTGTCAGAGCAAATTGGAGAGCAGATTTAGCAAAACTGGCCGGCATACAGATGAACCACAAGGAAAGCAAAATCACATACAAACCTGTTCAGCAGAGAGCGTGAGGGGAGTCTGACAATTGTTTCTGGATTCAATTCTTTTCTCTCAGTGAAAATTCTCACCACAGCATGCAAAACACATCACATCTTTTAGAAACCTTGCATGGTTTTGAGTTCACTTTCAAACTGGCAGTCCAAATAAAGTTTATCAGAGGCCATTTGGAAATAGGTCAGTTTGGGTCCAAAAAATGTGAATGGGCCTGGGATAGTTATCAGTTGAACAAATGTTTATGTGTAATAAAATATAAAAAACACATTCAAAAGCCAAATTCCCACTACTCTTGTCTAGTTGCCCAGATCTAAACAAGAACTTGAGGCAGCTGATGGGAAGGAAAGAACTGATCTTTTGACATTTACACTTTGCCCCCTGTCCTGGTACTAGACATCCCTTTCAGAATGGCGCAATCACTTTTTCCATACTGTCAGCATCAAACTAATCTGTTTTCTTTAATTTTAGTATTAGAAACCATTTAATTTCTTTTCCAAATATATTACACCTGCATTAACAATACAGCAATCTTATGAGCTACTTCACACTGTTCTTTCCCTTTTTTCTCATGTACACAACACAAAGGTTTGTGGATTTCATCTTCCATGCTCTGTCACTCCCCTCTTTTCCACTTCCACCAGCAGACAGGTTTGTGCAGATGCACAACTGGAAGGAATGATGCAGGCAATAGCACCTGCCATCTCTGCACCTTTGATGCTTCTCTCCAAGTCCAAATATAACTGAATATCTAGAACTTGACACCAATTATTACTAAAGGTCCCTCTCAGGACTATTCAGGAGGCAAGTCCTCCTCAGTCTCTGTTACACCCAAGTAATTCAAGTATCTGTCTGAATCCAAAATACACATGAAGAACTTGTACCAGAATAAAATAGAAAATAAACATCCTTCTTCTGAAGTCAGATTTCACAGTGTCATCAGCTAGGCCACTCGATGTGAGGGAAAACCCCCCACTCTCATTAATTTTCTTAGTCATTCATTAAAGGGTATGATATAAAGCAAGAAACCAAATAGGTCTTTGGGGGAAATTCCCTTTAAAAGACTAGAAGCTTTTGCTGTGACATCAGATCTTAATACATAGATGGCACCACTAAAACTTTTATTTTCAAGGGAAGAGCTTAATTAGGATTAAAGAAAGCAACAAACAGTAACAGTAATTTTTTCTAAGGCAGTACAGTTCTTCTCTCTGCATAAATCGCTAGAGGGTTGCTTGAAAAACAGCTGTTTCTTTCCTTCATGAGTTAAGTGATTGGTTCAACTAAAGCAAAAGCATTTGAGATAAAATAGCTACACCTACAACGAAGGCCTTCAGGATGAGTATCAAAAATGAGAGAACCTCCTCAAAATGTTTCTTAATACTTCTCTGATGTTATTTCATAATCTCTGTTGCTTTATAAGAGGCATTTGGTCAGAGGCACATGAAAGGTAAATGTGAATACACAGGCTGTAGCTATTGCTACCAGTATGTACACTTTTCAGACATACCAAATGGGAGAGGTTACACACTTTCAAATCTGCATTCATTTAACTGAGTGGTCCAGCTATGAACAGGATAGAAATAATCAGCACATTCTAGACATATTTCAAATTAATTATTTTAACTGAATATTCAAGGTCTTTAGCCAACTCTTTCTTAAGAAAAATAGTATGTCTCAAAAAGAGAGAATTTAAAACATGCAGTGTTAGAATGGGTTGTGTATTGTCATCTAGTAAAGCTCTCTCTTTGTAAGCTCAATTTGTCAGCCAGGACACAAGCAACCACAAACAATACTCAGCTTTGGACAAACCAGAGCTTTAATATTAGAGATCGGTGAACCTTTCAAAGTCTGTGATTTTAGGAAATTCTTATGACTCATTTTGCACTATGCTTTCCTTCTTCCATTCTGTACTTCACTGTTCTTAATGTACCATTTTTCTTTTTTCCCCAATAAGTGTGTTTTAAGAAGTAAACCCAAAGGTTTGGATTTAGTAGAACAAAAAAGTTTGTTCTAGTTTTTTACTAGAACAAAAAAGTTTTGGCTGTTCTAGAACAAAAAAGTTCTAGAATCAGCCATGTGCAAGCAAGTCTGGATTTTAACTGGAGGCGTTTGCCCTCATTGTCTCCAGTAACGTGATTTTAACTTTCTATTTTTATTTCTATTTTAACTTTATTGTCATCAAACTTTACTTAAAGTGCAGAAATTACTGAGGCACTGTCAGTAATGGGGACTTTGCCCCACACATTTTCTCCTGAATGAAACAGTGACAATGTCTGTGAAGTTTGAGCAAGACTTTCCTCCTGTAGGCAAAGCTCACCCAACTCTGGCATTTTGCTTTCTGTCTCCTCACAGGTCCTCAGAACTCTGCCTGTGTGCCCATTTGTTTTAGAAACCTACTAGCTTGTTAGAAGTTTTCTACTGGAGCCAAAGTGTTTTTTAATGGGAATATTAAACACATCTTAGTGTTTCCAGACCACAGATAGGAAGTTAACAGCAAAATCAACTGAGTCATTTACTCATACATTGGTATATTTGGTATAATATTTTAAAAATGTATCCAGAAGCAAGAGTAGTCTGATTTAACTTTTAAAAATACATTTTTATGAACTATAGCTCATATAATTCTAGATGTCTTAAATTACTATGAATGTTAGAAAACAAGAAACATTTCAACATGATACATCATGGAAAAGCACTCAGTGAGGGTCTCTACCTTTCAAAACTGACTAGTGATTTTGAGTATCTGATATGATATATCAGAAAAGACACTGATTTTGGTAAGTTCTACTATCTATCGTCAGAGAGGCAAATTTGCTTAAGATGTTTCAAGAGAGTCTTTTGCAATATAATTTCCAAAAGCTCTCGAAGATTAGTGAATTGATATCCTAGATGGAGACAGGCACTAAAAACATACAATAATTACTTTGAGATCACGTGAATATTTAGACAGAGCAACCCTTTGTAGGATTTTCGAGGGGCACAATCTCAAGACTGTAGTCTCAAAATTATTGCAGAAGCAAGATTTGGTGAGCACAATGTTTCTTTACGGACTGGAAAAAAATAAACAGAATTGGGTTTCTTTACCAGAAGCACATTGCCATTTCTGTATTATAAGATAAATTAAACTAAAAAAGTCAGCTATTGACTTCTTAGGTTACAAGGGTTACCACAATAACAAAACAAAGCTCACACTGCTGATCTATTCCAGGGGTTATGGCCAGTCCTGTCTGGAACAATAGCCACAAGAGAACCCACACAGTGTAGCAGGGATGTGCTACTTATAAAAAATGTTACTTTGCAGAACTTGTCATGATTCAGTGGCAGACATCCCTGAGACATATAGTTCCTCATGACAAATATTGTCTATTACTCAATTAACACATCTTTAAACTGAGAAGACAGGCTTTTGGCAAGAGGCACTTGCATTGTGCAGTTAAACAGATAAAACAGTTGCTTGCCTTGTTACAGAAAAATACTCAGTGGTGGAAGCTTGCATGCCTTCCAGTTGACAGCATCTCTACACCAGGGTGTTACTCCAGCACCTATACCACCGAATGCTCCACACCAATATGGAACATGCCTTGCAGTGGCCTTACACCACTGGGTACAAGTTTGCCCTGTTGCACTAGTACACTGCAAGAGCCATAAAGCTACATTCTTATAGACTGTAGTAAAGGCCATCTACTTTCCCTCCACTGTCCTACCAGCAGGCAACCCTGCACCTTCAGAGAGTTACACAGCACATTGCCATAGACCCTTCCTCTGCCCTGAGGAATGAGTGTGTCAAAAGCTCATCCAACACAGCTGGCTTGGCACCCCTGGCTTTTACTTTCAAGATCAGAGCTCCACATCACAACAGTGGTTTAAACTGCACACACTAAAAACGCGTATCAGCATTCAAGAAAGGAAGAAAGGAAAACCAAGGAAGTAACAGTAGTGAAGCTGTTGCCTGTTAGTCATCCCAGTCAGTAATTTAGAAACAATAAGAAAACACTTGACCAAAGAATTACAGTGTGGTTATCTGATCCTTAGTGAGCATCCCAGTGCCAAAGGCTTCCTTACCATCAGAGAGAGTCTTCAGAATCCCTTCTAGGGAAGTGTACTTCTGTTAGTCCCATACAAATCCTTCTGGAAGTCCTTCATTTAACATCCTTGGCTCAGTCAAGAATAAGTTTTCCTCATTTGCTTCTTATTCCTTACATCTTCCCTTATAAGCACTGGAGCAAACAGGATCTGGATGTTACTGCTTTGATGGTGAACACTGTGAAGCAGGTAAATCTCAGCCCAAATACAGTCTCCATGAAATGCCATCTGTGGCTCCCAGGGAGGTTGTTCCCACTAAGTCAGTGTGGCAGTAATGGTCTAATTTTATTTTGACACTGCAGGTGTGTGGACTAATTGCCAAACTCCACAAGCTTAGATTCAGCATCTTATACCTATTTTTTAGTCTTGGGCTAAGAAGCCAGTCCTGCAGACATCCTTTCAAACCCGTAGTCACATGCTCTCTCTATTCTCCAACTCATTCTCTCCTCCTCTCTCAGGAAGGAGATATTGATGTACCAGAGCAAATTCCACAGAGCTCTGTTCCTGGTCACTCCCTTTTTAACCTCTTCCCATCAGCACCAGAGTGTTACCAGCCAACAGCCTTTCTGACTAGGCTGGAATGGGGTCTTGAACACTTCTCTACTTGAACAGTCAAACAGGCCAAAGCAATTGCCATGAATGTAGAACTACAACACAGAACTATCATATGAATATGCTCTTCAATGCATCACACTTTTTCTCATGCTCATTTACAGATTTTCAATTGCTTCCTATTTTAACCTAATATCCTGGAGCTTCTAAATAATTTTGCTGTTAGCTAACTTGCATATTTTTTAATAAAAACAAAGTAGTAAAACACTCCCCTCTAACACAGTGGATTGGAAGTGTGATCATGTATTAGGACTAAAGACTACAAATATAAAGCCTCCAGACTTGACAACAATCTCTCCTTCTGCTTAAATAGTAGACAGGGGGGGTTTTGAAGGCAGGAGACCAAGTGCTAGTTATCAGCATTATCAGTGAATACAGGTGTATTTCTGAAAATGTTAGCCCTTTGTTTAGGCACAGGGATCCAGAAAGGGCTACTACTCATAGGCAAACAAATCTTCTGTACTGTTTGCCACAGGAAACGTTTTCTATGTCATTAATTCAGGTGTCTCTTTGCCTTAACTAGGCACTAACCAGCCAAATGCAAAATTTTCTGTAGTTACTTCACAATGCAGTCTTCTGTTCAAAAATTCAAAAAAATTACATCTGTTACTTTATTAAGAAAATGTAGGTTTGCATACATACTACTATACATGGCTATTTCTGAAATGAGAATCCTTCTGCTCAGAAGATATTTTTCTATGCTACAGTTGGTCAAAAATCCAGAGAATAAAAATTCCTGATGTTCCAACAAACTAAATCAAGCAGAATAATTTTAAATTCTATTCCAATTCTGAAAAATTCTCTAAACAATCTTCACTCTGGAAAAAAGATAAGCTTCTACCAATATCTTTCTTCTAAGGATCTATAATCTTACGTTTTGGTGTTAAAAGAATCAGAAAAGAACAGATTTCTTCTAGATTTCTATGACTCATTTTCTATCTGCTAGCTACTGAATTTCCATATTTAAAGAGTTCAAGGTTTTCAAATCAGGTGGCTGGTCTGTTCTCTTCCTTTCAGTGCTCTATACTTACATATAATTCTACTGTTTTAAAACAGAGTCAGAGAAAGTGATGAGAAGGTCAGGTATTTATGAATCCCTGGATTGTGATCTTCATCAGCCATTCAGTTGGCTTTCATATTAGTTACATTCTGCTTACAGGACCTCAATTTGCTATTGTAATGATTTAAGTAAGAGTAAATGCTCTGAGAAGAGAAACGGACTAAAAAGGTACTGGTAGGGTTATTTTCTGATCCTATTCCTACTGCTGATCAGATAAGATTCATTAACCATTTGTTCCAGACAGCAGAAGTGGCAGCTAATATAGGAGAAACTCAATGTATTCTCAAAGTGTACTTCACTAATGTTCAAGTAGCCAACGTGGGAAATGCCATGTTATTTTTAGAACGACAACAACAACAACAACAATAACTATACAGAATATGTAGTCATGCAACCTGAATAAAACAATGCTAGCCCCGAATTAGTGAGGCTTGACTCCTGTTAAGATTGCTCTTTGTTGTGGCAGAAAGAACTTCTTTTTGTATCTTATCCCTTCAGCATGGCACGACGCCTTAGGCAGACACAGCCCAGGTCAGGGAGGAGGTTTTGCTGCTGCTGCAGGACTCTGCAGTTTGGTAGCACAGCAGCTCAATGCATCGTAAAGCAGATTACTGTGATTTGTCACTGTGCAATTCACAAATATGATTGCATCTCATTTCAGAACTAAGTGGAACCGTCTGCCCCTTTGTATTCAATCAAAAGCCACGCAGCCACTCTCAAATTACATCTGCATTTACCACCTAAAACATGAAAGGAAACCAGCTTGTGTCCCAGCAGTAACTTCACTCTTTGTGCACCAAATTCAGCAACCCACCTGCTCTGGTGTGCACAGCAGTTCCTTTCTCCCACAGACAAGATGAGCACTGATGGGATTTGTTTCAATACAAGAGTCATTCTCCCCTTTTCCCTGTTGGGCAGTTCCAGGTTCTCAGTCTTTGCCTCTGGCCAGTTCTGTAACAATACAGGTTTCTGGCCTGTGTAAGAAATCCCCTGGCAATGTGAAAAGCCTTGGAGATGATAAGTAACTTCTGCCTTTAATCCTAAATAATAGGACATTTGTATTTCACAGGTACCATTATCAGCTGTGTAACAGCAAAAGAGGCCTGTAATGCTCCACTGAAATGAGATTCCCTCCTACCAAATGCCTTGTATCCCTGTAGGATGAGGCAATCCCTGCTGCCAAACCTTACAAGTGAAAACTTAAATAAAAAGAGTCTTATCACTGTGCCTTTTTAGATGGGAACAGAGCTTAAAGAATTTGTTCAGGTCACCTAGGAATTCTGCAGCAGAACACACTGAACAGATCCTCTGAGTTCTAACTCGGCAAATTAACTACAAAGCTTTTCTTCTGTTTAAGGGATCAGAAGCAGTTCAACCAGCACGACTTGTTACCCTCTTATGGACTAACCAAAGTGCTTATTTAAGACCATATATTTTCTGGTGGATGAAATGCCATTTCTGGGGATCTCTCTGCCACGTTGTTTCGTAGAGTTTTAATCAGTTTGATGTCAGCAGTGACAGGACAGAACAGCACAGGGCTCAATCCCAAGAATCCATGGATCTGTGACCGATGTTTGAAAGATTGTAGTCAGGATTCTTTATTCCTAGCGCCATCAACCAGAGCCCTGCAGGAGTCTGTGGCTTCCCTGGATTGACAGCTAACTGCTGCCAAGGGGAACAAACGCTGTATAGATTTGCCTATTTCCTCATGCAAGTCTCTCACCAAGACAAGGCTCCTTAGGAGGTGGGAGGGAAGGGAGGGAGGGTGATACACAAGATAAAAACAGCAGCATAATACCACTAATCACATGTCTGAAGGCAACATTGTTTGAAACAATGAAAACAGACAGGACAACAACCACTACTCATTTCCCTTTCCCAGAACATCCTTCCCTGCGAATACTAGTGACCTGGAATAAGTGTCAGGTCTGCATTGCTGTTACAGGTAGTGCTGGAACACTAGTAGCAGAATCATAGAATCATAAAATGGCCTGGGCTGGAAAGGACCCTAAAGATCATCTAGTTCCAATGCCTCTGCCATGGGCAGGGACACTTTTTACTAGATCAGGTAGCTCCAAGCCCCGCCCAACCTGGCCTTGAACACTTTCAGGGATGGGGCATTCACAACGAAAATGCACATTTTCATGGCAACCTGTTCCAGTGACTCACCACCCCCACAGTAAAGAATTTTGCCCTAATATCTAATACAACCCTACCTAATATCTAACATAAACTTAATATCTAATATAAGACTACTTTCAGTTTGAAACCATTCCTCCTTGTCCTGTCACTACATGATCTTGTAAATAGTCCCTTTCCATCTTTCTTGTAGGTTCCCTTCAAGTACTGGAAGGCTGCAATTAGGTCACCCCAAAGCCTTCTCTTTTCCAGGCTCTCAGCCTTTCCTCATAGCAGAGGTTCTCGACCCCTCTAATCAACTTGGTGGCCTCCTCTGGACTTGCTCCAACAGGTCCATGTCCTTTCGGTGCTGGGGACCCCAGAGCTGGATGCAGTGCTCTAGGTGGGGTCTCACGAGTAGCTATTATGATAGATAATTCCTTAAGAGTTTACAATGAATAAAAAGCACTCATAACTGAGCAAAGCAGGCCAGAATTTCCAAGACCAGAGTTTCTTATGCCATTGCCCAACTAGTTGGAAACCTTCCTAGTGACATGTCAGTCACAAAGAATCCTCAAGGCTTAGCATACTGAAAAAGACCTTGCGGCTGCTTATTAAAAACCTACAGTCTAGGCAATCTAATCAAAGAACTGGCATGTCTTTCAGTCAGCCCCAGCTTCCACCGTCCTGCCAGCCCTGCACACATGGCAGTGTGTGAGTCAGACACGGAGTGCACATACAACAACAAGCAATGTTCAAAGCAGCACATGCTCATTTGTGAATGGTGCATGTCTGAGACCTCCATCCCAGCAGACTGATTGCTACAGTTTTCATTACTTTTTTTTCATCATCATGAAGCAACAACCTCCAGTGTTTCAGCCCAAGAAATAGTGCAGTCTCCTCTCCACATCAAAGAGCCTTCTAATATTAGTGCCTTGCAAAACAGGACATCAACTGCTGTCCCAGAACTGCTTAAAAAACAAACCAAAAACAAAAGCCAAAGCCTCCTCATCCTTATAAAACTGCAAATATTTTGGTCCCGCATGTCAAACAAACTTAGCTTTGACATAGACTTCTAAAGTTTCTGCTGACTTGGCAATCAACACTCCTGTCTCTCAAGCTTCTTAATATCCTAAAATTCCACAGCTGAGCAACAAGAAATGATTTGATGAGGAAGGATGGATTAATTTGTCTCACATATCTGTTTAAGGGAATGACAGGAATGGAATAATTTAAAGCTAGAAGTCTTTGCATGTCTTTCTTCTGAAAGACTCTTTGTATCAAATGCTATGAATTCATGCTACTCGGCCACCAATGAGGCTTTTGCAACATAGCAGTGGCAGCAAATAACATATAATAACTTGTGGGGAACTGTCATGAACATTTAATTTGATACTAAACACATTTCCAAGGAATAGACAAAGACGTTTTCTAGGTGTTGAAGTACTTTTGTATCACTGAATTATATCAGAAGTGTCTCACGCCTTCCAGCAGGAGGCTGCAGTATCTGCAAAAAAGGAATCTTTTTTTTTTTAATCATGGGTTTTGGCACTTCCTAGAGGCCTCATATTCAGCTATGGCTCTAGCACAAGTTTACAAACCCAGAGGCAGGCTGGATGCTAGGAGAACCATGCCGTTCCTCCCAGGGAGTGATTGGAGTTCTGTCAGACCAGCTAGGGGAAATGCAGAGAACTTTCCAGGAATCCACAGAAGTTTTTCTGTAGGCTTTTAGGTGTCTAGCAAGGATTGGAAACTCCAGCTTGCATCAGTCCTAAAGAGGGCTGGCCCATTCTACTGTCCTGTAAGAATGCTCTGAGGTCCCAAGAGCTTCGTGTGCAGGCCATGTGCCTTGGCGGCAGCAACCTCCACTCCATGCAGATGTTTTAATTTGCCACTCTCAAAGTATATGTGTCAGTACAAGCAAACTTGGAGGAGGACACACTTATCCCCCTGAGGGACCAACTGCAGAAGGAATTTGATGAGCCAGCTCATGCTTCTGCTATTATAGCTGAGAGCATGGCAGAGATGCTTCCTTGCCTCTTCACAGGGGCTGTAACCATCACTGTTTGGGGCAGCAAGTACTTGCTCCTGCTCATCTTAGTAATGTGATTAGAAGTGCAAAGATTTTGTCTAACACAGTCAGGAAGCCACACACATAGGTTCTACATCAAGACATTTGAGAATTATGTTCACTATATTTCATATAATAAGATAAATAATCCTTTTCTGAAACATTTGTTTCTATCTACAATAAACTGATGTAACACTTATCAAAAGAACAGTTCTTACGGCACAAGCAAGTGATGTGTATTTGCATTCACAGAACATGCTGAGATCCTTGGGTATTAAAAAATACTATAACTTTTTTTTTTCCAAATATCATCTATTGCCTCCTTGATATACAGAGACTCCCGCAGAAATTTATATACTTATTTCTGCGCAGAAGTACAATTTTTCATGCAATTAAAAAGAATATTTACCATACTTTCAGATGTATAACTGTACCTCAAATAATATATGAAAAGTCAGAGGGTAGATGGAAATCTGATGGAACTTCCACAGACATGGAGGCCACGTAACCACTGAGAGAGAATACACTGCATTGTCCCGGGAAAGAGAGAAGATATAGAAATGCATTTTATTTTAACATCATAATCAGCTTGCATTGTTTGAAGGTGTCATGATCCCTAAGTACCATACACGTGAAAAGCAGAAATTTTGATTTCAGATGTCTAAACCCCAACTTGGTTAAAACAAGAAAATTATTTCAAATATTCTAAGTTTAAAAAGTAACATTCATACTGACATTACAAGCTGAAGAGTCAGTCACAGAAGTCAGCCTGTGACAACAGGCCAACAACAGTAGGAAAACACCAGTCCCAACATGACTACAGCCAGACATCCTAAACACAGTTTTGGCTGGCAGTCTGGAAAATGCTAGGTTTAAATGCCAATATTTGCACTTGACAGTACACTAAATGCCTAAATCCTTTAACATGATACTTTGCTTGAGTCAGAATTCTATGTGTATAAAGCTATTAGCACTAAACCACAAATGTTTATGAGATGGAAACTGAGTTACTGACATGGTTTTGAGGTTTTATGGAAGCAGGTACATTATGGAAAACTGTTCAATCAAAGTTTCATTTTTAAAATGCTGTTTTGTCAATATCATTCAGATATAAAATCTATTTATCATTTGCTTGTAACTTTGGTCATCATACATGTGGCTGTTGATGATTTTTATGATGAAACAAAGACTTGCTCTCAGCACAGAGTAACAGGAAAAGCTCAAATATGGAAAATAACTTTCATGTTACTTGAAGAATCAGTTTTCTCATGATTTTCACTGGACCAAAGTCCCCAATTTATTTCCCTTTTTTTTCCCATGAATAGGTTTTGATATTCTGTACTCACTTGTTTTAGAAAAACATGGTGCTTTTTTTTTTTTTCTTAAAACCACATCTCTTTGGTAAAAAAAATAGATGTTTAACAGCCACTGAAAATTCTTGTTAAGAAAAAATAGACCATGCTAGGTTTAAAAATCTTTTGACAGGAAACTGTTGGCCAACTCTACTCTTAGAAGCTTGTTGATCCTTTATTGGTGAAGAATTTGCTGTCTGAGAGCTGTGAGTGGTTTGTAGTGTGCTCTGTTGTATAAAGAGTTTAACATTTCGGAAGTGAGAGATTGTTTTGGTGCTTCTGACATTTTTCCTCATCACATCCCAAGAACAATCCTCGTGGACAAGAGGAGCTCTGGAAAAAACAGGTAAGACCTGCAGAACTGAAGATGGCTCTTAACCAGAGCAGATTTCTAATTCCTCTTTAGAAAGAAGGTGAATTCTTCTCCAACATAAGACAGTGCCATGTCCTGTTGATCTGATTACTGCATCTGACACATTAGTTTATGTAACAAAGAAAAGGCCATAGTATTAGATAGTACTAGCAAATAAACTTTGAGTACAGAGTCTGATATTGGCTCCAACTTCAGACATTAGAGAGCTCTGCAGCCTCTCCTCCTGAGCCATGATTCCATGTGCATTGCACACAGGATGGTGGTTTCAGTGGTCTGCACTAACTGGGCTTGGCCCATGACTGTACACCTTAGAAAAGGCTGTGGTTCTTCACCCCACCTCTGAGGAAACAAAATCCTAACTACACAAAAATGTGCAGTGAGATTTAACTTGTTAATCTGCCTCTTGATGTGTGTGGTTTACTGTGTGTGCTGATGTACTTCCACAGAGGAGGTGCAGGGTAAATCAGTTCCACTGCAGATGAATTACAGCAACTAATGGTATAATCAGACAGGCTCTTATTTTCCTCACCTACTGATAGCAACTGCAGTGAACATGCAATAGGACAGGCTTCAGCAAATAACCTGTGGAAAAACATCCTTTTCCCCAGAGCATTTTGATGTGTTATGCAAGTTCTACTCCCATATTCAGACAATTATTTTCTTTTTTCTACACCTAATTTTTGTATTCAAATAACTTACTTCACACCAGTGCTGAATCTGTGTTGTTTTTGCTTCCTTTGCAAGCAACATGAAACTGAAAAAGCAAGATTCTGACTGTTGCAAACTGATTCTATCTTCCCTTAGAACAAGGAGACACCCCTGCAAGTGTCCATGGTTCTGCAAATGAAAACAAGCTTACCTCATAAGGGTATAGGGTATAGGAAAAAAAACTCTATTAGTTTTGTATGAATATTTCCACTACCCCATGACTATGTGCCAAACTGAGTCTCTTTCTCCCTAAAACCAAATTAAAGCCTCCTTGCTGGATGGCATGACTTCTTGGTGGTTTTTATAGCTAGCCACAGAAAAATTAAGTTATATGAATTTCAGTCAGAAAGTCTTGTTTCAGGTTCAGCAAAACTGGGAAGTGATTAATCCTCTTCTAAAATACTCCAGATGAGATGTGACACTTAAAAAAACACCAAACCTCAAATGGTTACCCTCCAGAAAGGCAGCTCCTTGTCTAATGGCTGAAACTGCACACTGGGTCAGTAAATAAAGAAGCCAGATTTTTCAGTTCCCACAGAACAGTGTGTTAATAAAAGATAAAGAGATTTAAACATGCATGTTTCCTAAAGATAAGACAGAAGCAGACACTGTTTGAAACACATCATATTTTACAAAACTTTGCAGTTAGCTTAAGAGGTAATGAAATAAAAAATAAATTAAATAGGCAGGCCAATTCCTAGAAGCCAGAGCTACACACAGTAACCTTGAGGAGCAAAGGCCACGAATCCAGAGAATCCTCTTCTTCAGCACTATATCATATAACCCTTCTGAAGAACTCCTTCCAGTGCATGTCCAGCATTAGTGTTTACATTTAGTGTGGAAAGAACATATGTGTGTATCTTCCATTTTCTCCGACTGCAAACATTGCAGTATGCCTGCCTGCAGCTTTCTTGCCACCAGCCTGCATTCCTGGGCTTCCTCTGCTGCACAGCATCAAGGGCACATTTGCAGCTCCCAAGGTCACACTTCTGGTCCTCAGACCCTGCATTGTGTCGTGTAGACATAACTCACGTGTCTTGTAATGCAAACTCAGCCCTAGATGGAGGAGTTGTGATGATTACATTTAATCAACTGTGCTGCTCACAACAATCTAATTATGAAGAAGAAACCTAACAAGGCTCCAAAAATCACAAAGACTGAAACACACCTCAGATGTACAGCTGTAATACCTGTTCTCAGTCAACCACCATTGCTTCGGCACTGTGAATTAGCTGCTTTCATGCGTGATCCAGTCACTACTAATCAGTAAGAAAGTTCAGCCAGGCCAGTCAGGCAAAGTGGAATTGGAAAGCAGATTGCCATCTGTATGCTGAAAATATTCTTCACCTCTCAAAAGGTCTCATATACACATTCCACAGGAAAGAGCAGATCTTTTGGAAAGATCTTATTGAAAGAAATCCTTGGCATCTTCATTTTTATATGTGTGTAGAATATATTGTTTTGTAATCTGAATCTGTTAAAAATGTGTAATTGAAAGAAACTTCTCAATTTTTTTCCAAAGGAAGGAAGGAGGAAAGGAAACATTAATAGTTTGCATTCAAAGATTTGACATTCACTTGGCATTCTGCTGTACTTAATGATAGCTCTACAAAGAAACACAGTTACTGTCTTTTGTGGGAAAGCATATTTGTGGCTGAGAAAGTGCTGCAAAAATTGCAGAGAGCTTTGATAATTTTATACATATTTTCACCCCTGTTTTTACAGCCAATTCATTTAGTCAAAAGTCATGTTTTCTGCTTCTTATTTTTTCATTTTGTATCTCCTGATTTAATGTTTTAGTTCTGGGCTGAATATCATTTTGCATGATGAAAGGTACCAAGACACAACTAAGGCTGTAATGCTTTGTGAAGTTTAATTCCTTCAGCTCGTTCCATGCAAGGGTTCTTGAATCAAAACAGGGGTTACATTGCATTGTTTTTGTATTCTCAGCTCTCTCCTAACCCAGTCGGGCCTCCTTCACTATGTAGATGCCTTTATCATTGTCACCCTATCTAACAAATCGGTTTTCTGCCAGCACATCAAAGTTCCCTTGGGATCCAAAAGGGGGTGTGTTGTCTGGCTGAAGTTCAGACATAGCTTGTTCTATTGTGTTTCATTCCACTTCACTGCAGACTTCTTCCTTGCAGGAGCTAACAAAAAGGCAAGATTCCAGCTCCTAAGTTTTGGGAAGAAAGACCCTAAGTGATTTTGCATCAAGACACTGCAGATTCTGGGATTTTTTTTTTCTTGATTTCAGAAGGTTTTCCACTGAGTTCTAAATCTATGTCTAGAAAAAGCCAATGGATTGTGAATTATATATCTTCCGTTGTTTCGGCATTTGAGACTTCCTGATAGAAAACAGATAGTAAAGGCTAAACCCTTAAATAATAACAAACCTTTTAATAGGGACAGTTAAAAGTTGGTCATAAGCTTTTTGTTTTTGTTGTGTTTCAAATGTCATTGCTTTGTTGCTATGGCTGTCATGTTTCCTATGAGAATGATTTTTAATGCTAAACATGTTATGGTTTAATCCATATTTCATAGGATTCCCTATTTCCTTGGATTTCCTCAGAACATGTAGAATGAGAGCTTTTACAACTTAGCTCAATAGATATGGCTCTCCACTCTCTAGCAAGGGCTTCTGTCTTCCACTGTGCGACCTACTGAATTTAAATAAATATTCAAAAACCAAACAAAACATTTGAAAGGTTCATTTTTTTTCTCTTAGATTATGGGTAATTATTTTATTCATCTATTCATTTCAAAATTACAGCCTTGCCTTTCAGGCTGAGTAAAACTTTTTTTTTTTTAATATAATGAATAAACCAAGTTTGTTTGCTTTCTTTATTTTCAAATCTAGCCTTTCTACAGGCCAAAATATCTATATGGGAGAATAAATACTGCCTGGACTACAAGTATGGGGAAACTGGACCTTGCTCTCTCTTCTGTTATATGTAAGGACCTGTTAAAGATAACAGTTTATATTTTTTGGCTTAAACCCTAACCACATTTCTTGCCTCAGTTCAGTAGAGACCGGCAAGAGAAATCCAGTTGGAAGAATCCGCCATAACCCTTCAGTTGTGTACCCCTTTTCCTGTGCTAGTGTGAAGGGTATGACTCCCTGTTCAGCAAGCGGAACTACAAGATTAGTGCTGAGAACTGCTGATGTTTAAGTTACTTTGTCTTCTTTGGATAACAGCAGTTGGATCCCTCATCCCCTTTCTTTATCATCAAGAGCTGCTATTGAGTTCCAGACTTTAAACATAAAGAGCTGATGCAGGGATTCCCTCTCCCTCATGATTTAAGCCCTGCATCAGCTCTGTGCAGCCTCCAAACTAAGGAGCCCACAAACTGCTGGTGCATCTTCAGCCAATCTGTCAGGCTGGAAAGAGTCTCACATATATGCTGTCATAAGAAGTCCCACATATATGCTTTCATGAGCAAAGCCCATATCGTCTTGTCTTAACTCTTCATGTCTCCTGGAGTGTATGTCCAGGAGCTGGGATTGCAGTAAGACATATTTTAATACAGAATCACTTCAGTATGATCCTCAATGTGATTAGCACAGCTCAGCCTTAGTTGGGATATTATGGCTTGGATTATTCCCATTAGTTTCCAACTGATTTTGGAAAGCAGTATTACATCTGATTTTAATGAAACTTAAGACTTCGTTGTTTTCAGTCAGCTAATGAAACAGTTGAACCTTCTCATGACTTGCTGTAATAATACCAAAGGCTGTGCATTATCATGAACAATGCAAACCTCTTTACAAGATGTAAGGTTAATCCTCCAGTACTTGTGTACTGATATGTTTGGAAATGTAAACTCAGGAGTGAAAAGAAATCAATGCTACTCCGGTGAAATGCGAACCTACCTGGCACCGAAGCTTTCACACAGTACACTCTGGCACAGCCTCTTGGTTACATGTAACTTTATGTTAACAGGAAAAGTCACTTTAAAATCTGTTTTGCTCATGAAAGCCTCAAGCACATATACAAGTTAATCACATTTTAGAAGATCATGTTAAAGTAATTGTAAAAAAACAGAAGTTCATTATGAGGAAAAAAAATTCAAGGTGGAGACATTACCAAGGCCCTGAAAGGAATTTCTAGCTTTCAACAGCTTTTCCAAAGACTCTGGCAGAAGGCTGTACTTTCAAGACTGAAAATCACTTCCATTGGGTGGCTTGTTTGCTGGCTTCTGTAAAACAGCTTGGTGGTCTGGGACAGCTCTTACTGGACTAATGTTCTTCACACAAAAGCCACGACTCTAAATGGCATTAACTGTAATTGGCATTAACTGTTCCCTGCTTTGGCAGCCTCATCTGAGAAACCAAAAATCAAATCCACAATATGGACTGAATTGCCCTTAATGGCCCCTCCACACCAGGGCTAAGAGCATAGCAAGACTAAAGAAATGCTTTAGTTTGTGGAGGCAGGCAGAGAACTGCATTTTTGTCTGCTGTCCAATCTGCAGAGATTAAAGGGCTACTGAGTGATCAATCAAGAGACAGACCACTATCAGATCCTCTTTGGAGAAATGAGGCATTTTATTGACAAGCACTAGGAAACCTCTCTCTGCCTCTTGGTCATATCGATCTCTGTGCTTTCTGGCATACATACACCTGTTTTAAAATATCATCTCTCTGGCAATGCATCCACAGTTGGCAAACTAGCTAACTCTTGTACAGGGTTTCTCAAAATTTAGAAATACCTTATAACTCCTGGGAGAGGGGTGTGGGATTAACAAGCATCATCTTGTGCAAAGTTACCCTTTTTCTATTTACAAAGCAATACAAATTTGAAGGGGTTTACTCCTTTGCCTCTCTTTTCCTCTGTTCTTTTTTTTGTTGTTGTGGGCAAATCTAGGTCTTTTTCCTAGAATTAAAGATCCCCAAGGGTCCAGTGAGAACAAAGGCACTGTACTCTCAGTCCTCTTCCCACCCAGATAAACAGTTATATACCAGTATTTAGTAAGATTTTAACCACAACCTCATAACTGTATGGTTTCCTTAAAAGAAAACCCTACATTTTTCAACAACAGCACTGCTAAGAATACTCCTTCAAATGAATTAAGAACATTTGCAGATGGAAAATCAAATACTATTATATACAAAAAGTATAGGCAAGTTTCATGTATTGTTGCACCAGAAGTTTGAATGTATGGCTTTGCTCAGTCCACTTACGCCTTCATAGCCAAGATCATTCAAATACTATTTGCAAATGCAGTATGAACACCTTTCTGTGCTGGCTGCCCTGTATTTTTGCACAAACATATGTACTAACTCCCCAGGCACTCAGTCTGAACCAGTAATTTCAAATGCAAGCAAACCAGCTGTTGTCAGCTGTTCACTGGTATGGCCACATCCCCGAGGATCCCAAAGTGTGGGATCACTGTTGTGCCAGGCTTTGCACAGGTACAGAAGAAAATAATAACCTGCTTCAAAGAATTTCAAGGACGTAGCTACAAACTTCCAAAACTTGACAAGCTCCAAGGTTCACAAGAAACAGAAACAATTACTGATAAGCCAACAGTGTTTAACACAGAGCCCTTAAGCTTCGACAGATGTAACCTCGTGGCTATTTTTTAAGGTCAGGTAACCAACTCCTATTTAAATCAAAATCACCATCACAACTCTATATGCCAAGCTGGATACCCTTTCACTACCTGCCATCTATCTGTTTCCTGTTATGTCATTCCATTTGGAACAAGAAGGGGAGTTAGATCACGTCTCTCTAGTATTAGAGTGTTTGGGTGTAAAACAGATAATTACGAAGGAATCCAGTACAGTGAACATAGGACTATAGACAGAAGGAAACTTGTAAATATTGTTGATCTATCAGCACTTAGGATTGCACTCCTCACTATCAAGTTCATATTTCCTCTTCCTTGGAATTGAGGACATCATGTTCCTGTAAATTAGTTAAAGTATTCCAGTAATTTCTGTCTTATGCAATATATTCATTTTCTCTCTTCACAAATGTGGTGGAAGTATTTCTATTGCATAAATTTTCCATAGTCACATTTGTGCTGAGGTCTGCTATGGAAGAACATGAAATCTTCAAGGTAGAATTCTCTCAAAATCTGAAGTCCCTAAAAAATGTCCCCAAACAAATAAGTAGCTTTGACTCAGCCTTTCATAAACGGTAATTATTTTCCTTTTGGGATCAGGATCTTTGCTTCTTTTTCCTCCTCTGACCTATTTTATTGTACTTTTTTTTTCTGATTAATACACTGTAGAAATAAAAACACAGACTTCTAATAAAAGGACATGCATTTAGTTTGTAAAACTAGCAAAAAAAATTTTTAAAAATTCTCTCATGATACCCTGCAGACTCTGGTCTACATAATTACAGCTGTTTAGTTGGAGCTTTCTGTGGCAGCAAGTGCCAAGCACAAAAGGTGCTGGGTCACTGTTCTACATAGCTTCTACTGTACAAGGCACCATAAATAAGAATGGCTGTCAGTGATGGCAGACAAGAGTTTCTGCTTTTGACTTCTAGTGCTCATGTGGCCATGAAGTTCAAGTTTTGTAAGCGTTATCTTCCCATACAGAAAACAAAACAACCTAAGATTGCTGTTCCTTTGGGGCTCACTTTTCTCTAGCTAACTTGATATAGGTAATTTCAAATTTAATTTAAGTTTATCATCTTAAATGAGCTTCTGGCACTTCACAGTATAAACTGAATTAAAACACCTTGCACCAGAAAACTGGTAACAAAGAGTGGAAGAACAGTAGCATTTCTGTGTGAAGAAAGGTTTCCAGTTGCATTAACTGGCAATGCTGAAGGCTGCAGGCAGTAAACTGGTGTATTTGACCATATTTCTCAAGAGCCTGACAAGTGCTTGCTCAAAGAAGTTCTTGTTCTTGACTGATCAGTCCTACTCCCAGGTAAGGAAAGACAGAATGGGTGAGGTTGGAAGGCATCTCAGGATATCACCTAGTCCGACAGTGCTTCTCAAAGCAGGGCCAACAGAGCAGGTTGCATAGGAGGACCTTCTCCTGAGACAGAAATACCACCTCTTCTTCTGTCACTAGTGTAAGAATCACCAGGATTTCAGAAGAAAGGAAGAAAGTCTTTGTGAGTCTTAACTTTAACCTAAGCTCTCTTTATGAGTCTGTGAGGTGGAGGAGTGACTATCCTTTTCCACTCAATCTGCTGCAGACAAATACTTTAATGTCCACTCCAAACACAGTTAGCACTACTGATAACACAAACTGTGTCAAAGCTGTTAGCAAGAAATCAATAAGCCTCCTTATGCTTAAGACCATGAGAGATACAGAAGTCAAGTGGATAAAGCAGAGCACTCAGAAGCCTGTTGATTAATGTTTTCTTCCCAGTTCATATCAGGTTACTTCAAAAAATGTGCTGCACTGTAGAGTGTTTTGAGATCCTGTGGATACAACAGTCCTCAGTCCCATTCAGACACACAGGAATTCACAGTAGGTCAAGAAGTGCTGTTAAAACTGCCTTGCACCCCTGAAAACATGATGCATGTGCCAATTTTTTTAACTGTGCTTATTATCAGATTATACAAAATTACATGCAGAGAAAATTACACTTCATTAGTTAATTCAGCATAAATGATGCCAAAATGCTCAGGAAGATAATTCCTAAAGAATGCTACAGCTGTTATAGTCTGGAAAACTAATCCAGCCCATCTCAAGCAGGTATTAGAATAAACCTAGAAAAGTCCTCTTTTCATGAATGTTGATACTTTTTACATCCAATTTATTTTCTTGTGTCTTATATATTAGGCTGTTTCACCAAAGACTCATTATAGAGCCAAAATACCAAAATTTAATGATCCCTAAGAGAATTGTAACTGACTGGTGACACCCTCATGCAGCATCTGCTGATAGAACTGATTTCTACAGGAATAGATGGTCTACTTTAAAAGAAACACTGTAGCCAAAAATCTAGTACCAACAGCTATAAACACTGAAGTTATCATGAATAAGACAAGAAGTTTAGGAAATTAACATAACAATGAGTGGAGACATTTATAATGGTTACACTAATTTTTCATCAAATGATACTGGCTTTCTAAAACAACTTGTAAGGAACCTCCATTCCTCACACTTTCATTAAATGCCAGATGGATGACTCTATACAGCTAAGCTGTGTCCTAAGCAAGTAGTTGTGGGAAGGATCTGGCTAGGTCACCTAAAGTAGGGTAGCTAGGTTTTTTCCCTCTAGTTTTTAGGCATTTCCTTGAGTACTAAGAAAACACAGCAGCTGCTCCTGAAAGAAAGACTGAGAAGCCCTATGCCTGTCAGTGGATTTTGAAGAAACAGAGATGTTTGACTTTTTTTTAAGGACAAAAAAAATGAAGAGGTTGATTTTAGAATTCAAGTCAGTAGCCTACAAAAATATGTTGTGATAGGTACTGAACAGTAAACTTATCACATTTCATAAGGTGCAGAGTGCTTCCATGTGAATTCCTCCTGCTTTCTTGGGAAACGGGGAGAGATGGAAAGTTACTTCCAACTTCCGTCTAACCCATCAGCTGTTCTAAACATGCTTATGCACAGCCTCAAACTAGAGCTTACAAAACAGTTTTGAAAATTGTTTGAACTTTGCTGCCTGAGAAATGTAGCTGAGTGACAAGAAGACAGTTTTCCGGAGACCCCACTTTAATTAAGAATGGTCAAATTAAAAAATAGAATTATAAAAGTCCCCTCAGTGTCTTTTCTTCTGACAGGCACATCCACATGGTGATACAGTATCATCTTCATGCTGAGAAAGAATGGGAGGCCATAATATTGCATGTTTGACAACAGAGCAGAGGATTGAATCTTTGCCTATATTATGTGTAATATTTCAATATAAATAAATATGCTAGTTGTGAAACAAGAGCGCGTGAGGCAAGTTTGTAGGGTTCTCTGACTGGTTGGGAACTCATCTAAATTGAAATTAAAGCAGATGATCCTTTTTTCATTAGTTTCTACAGATTCATTTACACAGCACTGGTCTTCATTATACCATTCTCTACATATATTAGCAATGACATAGCACATCTCAAGATCAACTATTTGGAAAATAGAAGTGAAATTATTTATTTGTGAAATGAATCAGTCATAAAGGTATGAAAAAGCATCTGATGGCCTGCTTCGTCCTTTGCTTCATAAGATTTATTTTTTTTTTATTTAGGATAATTTTCCATGCCAAGTGATGCATAGCCTTGTTAGACAATCACAGAATTGTCTTAATTGCAGTTATTTGTATTATCATATACTTAGAGAAGCTCAAGCTAGTCATCAGTTTCAGCCAAGAAATGTTAGTGTTTGGTTGTACTTTTAAAATAGGTAACTTCATAAGGTTAAGAGTCTGTTGTGAAATGCATTATACCACCTCCAGGGTCATCATGCTAGAAAGTGTTTTAATACTCACATATGACAAATGTTCATTGTGGCTGGCAAACAAGGGCACATGGATCATAAAGTTCACTCGGGAGGTGGATACAAGAGGTCAGGATATGCGGTCTTAAGGACCTTACTCAACTAATTGTTTAAAGCATTGTGCCCAGAAATGGCTCAGGTTCATTTATTTAAAAGTTTGAATAAGAAATTTCAGGTGACAGAGGTCTGATCCTGAAATGAAGTTTGTATTGGCACAGTGCATACACTTTCCTCAAGGCTGTGGTTTTGCAGCATATTTTCCAAGGATTGCAACACAGAAAAAAACACAACGGAAATGCTATGGCTGGACTAGAAAGAAGCAGAGGGAGCTAACTACCAGTCAAGACTTAGAAGATGAAACATTTTCTCTTTTCTTACGGGAGAGAATATAAAATCTGGGTGACTTGAATCTACTGTGACGATTTTAAAATGGAGGCATTCTCTAAGGAAGAATGTAACTCTTTCAAAAGAGCAGAGGAAGCTTTTAACAAAGGGAAAATGACAGGAAAGAGACTGGTTTATTTGGTATCTGAGGATTTAACGTATCTTTCATAAAAAGCTGATCTGCCATTACTATCCTCTGAGCAAGAAAGCTTATTGTACTTTAATAATGACACAAATAGCGTGTTTGAATATTGTGTGTTTCCACAATTGATTGCTGACAACGTATTATTGAATTCTGTAGCTGCAAAGAGTTTCTCTGGATTACTGCTTGTAAAAACAGCACAGTGTGTGAAGCAAAAGATGGAATGACAACACTGCAACCACAAGGACATCACATGTTGAAGGCCAAATCCTACAGATGCTCACTACTGTGAGAGTGTCCCTCACCACAATAAATACTGCCCGATGCCAAGCAGTCACAGAATTAGGTTATGCAGTCAATGGAAGGACCAGTGATGAAGGGCAATAAAAATGAGTGCTGAAAAACGGCATGTCACTCATAAAATCCCAGTATTGAAAAAGCTTCTCTTAGCCTAGGCCATTTCTCTGCGCTTCAAAGGCAGAGAAAAAAACCACTTGTGGCAACCATAAGACCATCCAGAAACATCAAATGTTTACAAGTGAGTTAGGCAGACAAATGTTATCCCAGCAGTATATGGGAAGGTGAACAAGTTATATAATATCTTGTCCGGTCTTCCTGAAGAAAGGTAAGGTAGACAAACCAAGTGGTTATCACTAGAAGATCTTCTTAGAGCTTTTGATCCAGTATCATTGTAGAAACATAACAGTTCAGGCCTAATAGAACAGCAGGTATGACACTAAAAGTAGAGGTGGTTTTCACTCAAGCAGTATACATTTGAGGGGTGTCTAAAACACAGAGAAATGGGGTTTGCACTTTGCACAGCCTTAAAAGTGCCAGACACTAGTGGTCTAAGCTGAGAGGGTAAATTCTGCACCAGGAAATACTTTGAGTAGGCTACCTAGTAGAAACTTTCTGTTAACTACTCCTTTTTGTTTACAGCAAGTAGGCTCCAGCCACATGTTTTGGAAGATTTCAATTACAACACACCGAAAGCCTCAAAAGCTGGCTGCAGGTTCTTCCATTAACATCCTCCTGCAATGTTTTTCATTACATAATATCAGGAGGGTGCTCCCAAAAGAACAAACCAAGGGGTAATTTTTAAAATTTAATTCCATAACTTTAACTACACTGCTTTCTGATATTATGTTTTCTGTCTCCCTTCTCATAGCACCTTTAAAAGATTTGTAGACTTGTCTCACCAACACACTTAAATGTTGCCTAGAAAGTTTATTATAGAGTTGTTAACTTCCAATGTTTCTAGTAGTCAGTTGGAATTTAATTATAGTAACTATCCAAATAAATCTGACTCTGTAGATTAAATAACAGCTACTCTTGAGTAAATAACATTTGAATATCCTCCCCCTTTCTCTGTCAAACACAAGCATTACTTGGAATACTAACAGCCTTGCAGAACATGCCATTTTCTAGCTGTTTGGTCTCATTAGATATTCCTCTAGCAGTAATTTGTTTTATTAGAACCCTGGGATCATTTGGGAGGGAAAGAACCTCAGAAGGTTCCTGGTCCAACTGCCTGCTCAAAGCAGGTCTAGATACGATGAAATTAGATCTAGTTGGGATAGATACACAATCACCCCCTTTTTAAATCATGATGCCTGGAGCCTTGATACAGGGCAGGAACAGGGTGATTAATGGTTGGTGGCAGTGAGCATTGTGCCTTTAAGCAGAGTGGGTGTTCTAACTCTGACCACCGTGGACTAAGGAAACTGGTGTTATAGAACGATCATTTGGGGTTAATGCATGATATTTGGAACATCTGAAACCTGTTATTTTCCCTAGCTGAGGTTTATCCTGAAGCTTCATAAACTTTCCATTTTAAATTACAGAGCTTCCTTTTTTAACTATAATAAACTTTTATCTTAAAATGGTGTATGCCTTTTAATCATTCCAAAGTATTTACTTTAATTAGGTTTTAAAAACCCTGCAGAAGACAGCACTGTTCTTAATTTTGGCTGTGAGACTTTGCTCTGCATTCAGCTAGCAGCAGTTCCTAATACCCCTGCTGAACTTCAGCCAAATAGAGCATTTGAGGCAAAGCAAGATGGCGTGAATTCAAAAAAGACAACTTGTTTTCATGAAAACATTGGTCCAGTTTCATGGCATTATCTATAATCCACTGGTTTAGTAGAATAAAAGAGTTTTCATCTTTCTTTCTCTACAGACATGCAGCATGTGGCATTCTTGGAGTGTCAATGTTTTCCTTGGTTTTTCCATGCATCATTAAAGATTCGAAGTTCAGAAATCCTGAGCATCCCCAACCCAGCAAAAACCCCTGAGAGCTGCAAACACTTACCCCTTAGCAAATCTGGTTCAAATGAATGTCTCACCAGAGGTTGGGGGAGTGGGTGGAAGGGGTTCTTATCTGGGGTTGTTGAAACTTCCTGCCTGAGGCTATAATAGCTTCCTACCTGAGATTATAACAGCAGCAAAATCAAGACCACTAAAATTTCAATGAGGTTATCAGTTAAAGTAACAGATAATTGAGGATCTCAATAGCAAGTACTATCACCAGGTAAAGTCCAAGATGCCTTTTTTCTCTAGCATGTTAAAATCAAGGTAATTAACTTGGCTTAGGCAGTCTGAGCTAACACAGCAAATTTTACCAGAGAGTAAGTCTTGCTGTCTGAGCACTACAATTCTGGTGTGAGGTTTTGCAAACAAGACCTGAGATGGGAGAAAGACTATGGGTTGAGCTAATTTCTATATCACTTCCTTACTTACAGTACCTCAAGTTTTCTCATACCAGATAAACTGCTGGTCACAGACTGAGGTGCCGAGATTGGCATGAAGAGGTGTGGGATTAATGTTCTCCTGTCTATTCTGAAGTGACATTCTAGCAAACTAAAACTGCTACTGCTTTTTCTTCAGGACACCTTTCAGTGGGCCAGAATAACTGGAAATCATTAACTCCTGCAGAGCCATTTCGTAAGAACTTTCTGTTACTCCAGCTGTACAAAAGTCTCTCCAGTTACAGACACCCTCTGATATGAACAAAAGAAAAAGTTGTTTCCTCCAGTTCTTTCTGGGAACATTGTAAAAAAAGGATACCAGCATAGTGAGGCCTGTTGGCACTTACCCTTCTCCCACTCAATACATCTGAAACTTCACAGGCTTTTAAAGCAGATTTCTTGTAAACTGGACTGAGGAACAGGGTTATGGGTGCTCATGTACATGGAGGAGTGAATGGTTTCTTTGGTTGGGTTATGGACCTTGGTCCTTAAAAGGAGAAAATGGGAATCAAAATACCTTAATTTAAGGATCAACTTAATATAAGGGTCATGGAGTAATTGCATTTCCCTGGAGTGCTAGTGCTTGAAAAATAAAGATGCTTGTAATATAGGTTCCTGGGTTTTAGATTGCCCTATATTCAATGGAACATAGGCTTTCTGCATTAGCATTAGTCTCTTTTTCAGCTAGTCTTTGTTCCTGTTTGTGCTCTTAGATGTCAGTTCTGCACAGGAATAATGAGGCTAATAAGCCTCACAGATGTATGCTTGCCTAGTGACATTTAAGAATTCTGGAAAGTGAATCATATTATTTATTAATCTGGCCCCTAGTCCTAATTTAGTCTCAGAACAATAGACTCTGGTTTCCCACCTAAAAAGAGATAATGCAGCCCTTAGATGATATGGCTTAAAGAAGACTTGTAACTGAAGGGTAAGAAACATCCGAGTAAATCACACATTCTGAAAATGCCAAACTGATTTTTTTTTTAAATTTTGCTGAGTTGGTGACATTGGGGCTAAACATGCTCTCACATCCACTAGTGCAAAGCCTCAGTTTGCACTAGCCTAAGCAATATAAGGGCACACTGAATTTTAAACACACCACTTTCTCCAGTATGTGTGAGTGGAACCACTGAAATACATAACACTTGTTATGTACTTAAGGATCTCGCCAGAGAAAGACCCAAAACAAAGCTGCATGACACTAAGGTCATTGCAGACTTTTAAATATATTAAATCTGATAAGTTGCAAAGTCAATTCATGGGTTCTGATTGCTTTTTATACTATGTGAATATGTGTTTCTCCGCCCATGTGCCAACACCTGAAACTAAACATCTTACCAATAAGGTTATTTATAACAATTCCCTTTCAAACTAGTGCAGTACATGGAGAGCACAGAAGAGGAAGACTTTTTTTGCCAATGACCACTACCTTCTAAGTAAGTTAATTCATGTCAACCATGCAAAGCTTGAGACAACCAATGAAAGAATATTGTCATCATGTTTTCTTCTGTGGTCTTTTTTTTTTTTTTTAAACTCAAAATTTGGAGCAGCCCTGAGTTACTCAACGGAAGGAAAACAAAGATGAGATGCTGACAACAGAGTGGAAAGAGGCCGAGAGGACAGTACTGGAGAGTCCTTTGGTTTTGTTCTATGTCTCTGACCGTTTTCAACAGAAGATTCTCAGCTGCAGAAATTAATTCCTTTTTCTTCTTTATTATCTAAACAATCTTGGATTGACCTTCAAACTACTCTTTCAGTTCTTTTTTTCTTTTTTTTCTACTGATCTTTCCTGTAGGAAGCAACTGAAACCAGAATTGGGTCCTCACTACAAAAAGAACACAGATTTTTGCCTGACGAAAGTGATGGTTTACTTGCATTACAGCACCTCTCACTTTTATCTTGCAAACATTTATAAGAATAAAACTGTGGTCATGAGAACACTGATAGAAAGGAGCAGGTCTGGGAATGCTGCCATGGAAGTGCCAGGGTTCAGCAGGTAGACTGTCAGGAAGAGGGAACCTTGCCACATGACTTAAGTTGTGAGGTGCAGCATGCAAATCAACTACTTTTAGCAGTAGCCATCACGGGAATATCACAAGTGATTCACAGGCTGAAACAATTGAAAAAAATCAGAGAAGTTCAAGTAATTAAAATAGAAAAATCTGCTCTTGGAAACGTCATGGCTGAAGTTTCAGTGACTGATGTTTCATTTGTTCCAATGGAAAATTTAAAGGGTGAAATGTCATCTGCAGAGTCCTTTTGGAGGATTCTTAACAACTAGAAATTTTCTTAGCCCCAGTGGCTTCAGGGAACTCACGGACTTGTCTTGGCTTCCATAGAACCACACTGACTCAGTCCAGCTAATCACCTGGTCTTATGCAGTGGTTGATTCACTGCCAATTTTTGTTGTGCTTTTATGAATTATGTATAAGCACCTTGAGTTGCAAGTAGGCACTATTTTTTACATGGAAATAAATAGAAATAATAAGAGCAATTTGGCACTTGTTCTTTTACTACCAAGTACTATATAATTGTAAGTCATTGAGAAATTCCAAGAGAAGCAATTTGGAACAAATGTTGCTTATACTAATGTTTAATATTTAGACTGCTGGGTCAACAGAAAGAGTTACAAGAGTCATTTATGGTGGCTAATTGAAGCCTATGAAAAATATATTTATACTCAGTGGGCTCCCCTTTTTCATCTAATGGGCTTACTGATCTATAGATTCACTATTTGATCAGTGCATCTGGCCCCACAGGCTTCATGGTTTGCAAACCACAACCTGCTAATAAGCACCCTGCTGCCTGTTTGCTAAACAGATCAGTGCTGGCAGGCACCCAAAACTCTAGCCTTTGAAACTTGGAGCTTTTTTAACTTGCCCAGCCTATTGTGTGGCAAGAAAGACAATAAACTAGTAACCTCATAAATGCTGAGCAATTAAACATAAGTTAGTAATACAGTTGTGGTAATAGAGGCTGCTTACCTCAATCCAATATATGTCTCATTTGTTCTTTGTGTCATCCCTGCTAAAAGCCGGTCATAAGCAGTTTGCACAAACCCTAATGGTCGAGATTTCCTTGTAAACAAGATGGTGTCTGCCTACTGAGGGAAATCCCTCATCCAAGTAGCAATATGATTTTTTCATGTTCAGCAACAAAAGCATCCACCCAAGCTCCTAGCCCTTATGATTTAGCACACTGAGAGAACTTCCACTGTAGATGGAAGTTCGACTCTGTGATCTGAACAACTCCCTTTGCTTCTCTAGAAAAAAAGTGATTTACTTTTGGAAATGTGTTTTCAGAAGCAGCAGCTTTCCTTTAAGACTGAAGAACATCAAATCAGCTTGGTTAATGACCCATCCCAAGTTTGTGTTTTGAAAGAACCTCTGCTTTGCTTATGCCTCTATTATGTTCCTAGGTATTCTAAACTAGGCAATTCCGGTAGTACATGAAACAGGGCTTCAGTAGTTAGGTCCCACGGCCTGGAAGAACTTGAAGAAGGCTAGTTACCCATGAGAGCAAGGAGTTGGGAACAGCCATAAGAGTTTGGGAAAAAAATGCCATTTCTCTGAGTGTATCTAAAAGTGTAAATGATCAGAAGTTCATTTCCTTCCAGTAGAGGAAGAAAAACTTTACAGAAAGGAAACGACATAAGGGGCACAATACTTGCCCTTCATCTGCAGAATCCATGCATTACATAGGCCCCTTTCAGTCATATTCTCAGCACCTGGATAAACTGATACCTGTTTGAGAACTGATCATACATGAATCAGATTCTAGTTTCAAGACTAGGCACTGCCCTAGCGAGGAGTGAAATATTTATTTCTACATGAGTCAATTCTGCCTTGGTCTGGCCATTGTACAGCCTAGTTAAAAAGTAATGCAAAAAAATATCTACAGGTACTCCAGGGATTGCAAAGCTGCTTAGGGAAAAGCACTCATGGAAAAATTTAACTCATCCTTCATACTTTCCAGGATTTCCAACTCAGCAATAATTGTGACCCATAAAGTAAATTCAGCATACATATTTTGGAGGAACTGCTAGAGGAGAGAAAAAAGCAGGAAAAATTTCCTGAACTGCTATCTTTCTAAATGCACTTTGTGCTTGATAAAAACAAAAATTGAAGAATGGAATATACAGGACAGAGGGAAGTTTCCCATACCTAACAGCTCCATTTCTAAGTGTCGAAGTGATTCGTTTTCAGCTGGATACTGGGTCACATGGTTTTCATATACTTATGAATGATATTTGGTGCCCAAGGAACACCCTTGGAGGGAGGGGTGAGATGTAATCTGTGCCAGTCTTACTTTTTAAAATGAAACCAGTTGAAAATTCTGCTTTCTTCAGACAGGGCCAATATAACATGATCTTTGCAAAAAAGCAATTATTCTTCATCCAGTCCAAAGTCTCCTTTTGAAGCTAAATGACTACCTTGGTAAAGTACAAAGGCAATCTAAATTCTTATTTATAACCATTTGAATCATTAGGTTCATTTTTCTAACTGAATTACTAAAATATTTTCAGCATCTATTTGTTAGAGTGTAGCTAAAGGAGAGACCTCTATCACAAGAGACCTTTACTTAACACATTCTCTGCCCTGGGTTTGTAGGTCCTTGTATACAACATACATGCCTGTTACTGTACACAGCAAACCTGTCACTCCAGGACGAGTGGCTGTTTTGTTTCAGAATGGCCCTCTATGGGAAAGTAAGGGGCACAGGTACTTTCTGATGGCTTAGATTGAAAATCCTGCTAGCTGAAAAGTTACAAGGAGTTGATGATTTATATACATCCCCAAAGTACACATCATCTAGGGAGCTCCTGGACTGGAATAGAAAGGATGATCATGTCTGTGTGCGTGGGCAGAACAACAGCTTATCACTTAAGCTTACAGCTCCATAGAGATCATTCCTTCCACCACTCTATTTCAAACGCTAACCCAGAGAGGCCCCTGCAGGGATGGGGAGGCTGGTGCACATCCCAAATCACTATCTCAGTGCCTGTATTAGAAAGGTCAACAGTGCCGTTTGTAAGGAGGTTTTAGGAGTATACACATGACTGCTAAAAACTGGACAGAAGCTATCCAACAACAAGTAGCTAACAACCAGTTCTAGCCAGTACTAATCGTGGCTGGAACCAAACCTGTAATTTACAGGGGAAAGTCATACTATGCAATATCAACCTCCAGAGTCTTCAGACCTTCCCTGAAATCTCTCAGTTTGGATAATGCTGATTTAAGTTTTCTCCACAGTACTAGTATCCTTGTTTTGATAGAAACCAAAATTATCTGTACTACTTTCATATTTCACATGAAGCAATCTATCCATAATGTTAATTGCTTGGATTTTACTCTGCCAGCAGTCCAGCCACAAGAGAAAAACAAATAATCAATTTCCTTATTTGAAAGCTAGAAGCATATAATGTTTATTAATAGAGAGCATGGTTTACATAGATTTTACTGTTATTGACCATAAAATGGTGTATACTATAAGCAAGGGTAAAATTTCTAACTAATTAGCCGGTGAAGATCATATTTAATGCAGGATATAAACTTAGGCTCTTCACAAATCTTTAGAGTCTAATTCATTAAGCACATGCACATGTAGTCTTTGTGCTGAAACAGGATTTTGACACATAATTCAAGGTTAAATAACCCACCTTGAGATTCACAAAATAGAACAGCTCACATGTTCCAGTTCTTTCAGCCTGTAAGAAAGGAATCAAGGGAATTATGATACACCTTCTTCAGCCAAAGAACTCTAAATACACCCAGGGAAAAAAGCTGTAATCACCCAGATACTTAAAAAATGTCATCAGCAGGAGAACAATAGTGTTTACAACGTACACTTTTATCTCCTGGTGCCCTGATTCAGAATAGAGTTCGTTAACTCTCACAAGAAGAGCTCCTACACTTGTTTTGCCTCAATCACCTATAGCCATTGTGCAGGCTGATAGCCTTGAGGACCTAAGGATTTGGACCTCCTTTCACAGTTCTCCTCTCAGCAAAGCCCTTCAGCACACACATAATCATCACTGACATCAGTGGGACTTGTGCACAAATTTGCAGACATTTTGTTAAAGTAAAATCATGTGGTAAAATGCCTAAAAACTCACATGGGCCCATTCAATTGGAACAGAATTTAACTCAACATATGGAGCATCACTAGTCACGGGCAGCTAGGTGAGGAATGGCTAACCTGATAACTCTGTGCTCAGTGCAATCCTTGTTCAGTCAAAACTTCAGGCAAATTCCCTTAAGCCTGTCACCATAATGTAATTACACAAGTATTTGCCTGTTTTAGTCCAAATCGTGCATCTGACTCAATCCCAGATCCAAAGCCTAACTGATGTCCTTGAGAGTTTTCCTATCAACTGAGATCCTCAGGACCAGTGTCACCACCTGTATTGATACCTAGTTTGCATTAGCTGTGCCTGTGACTTCAGTAGCATTTCAGTCACAGAGTGCTCAGAATTTTGGTCCTTTTTTTCATTTTGTTCCACTTTTGTTTCAAAACACCTTTAAGTAGAAGGCTGTAGGTGTCATAACTAAGGTGCAGTAACCACTACCCTGAGGAATGTGTTACTATTGGAAGACAACAAATATGTCATTGCAGAGACACTATAATGCTCCTGTAATTCTGGATAATAGACTTGCTTTGTCATAATATCACAATGTAAACTAAGTTCTGATTTTAACAGACTTAACAACTGTATTTGTGTCACTTTTTGGAGCCTCTCCCGTTTAGATTGAAATCCTTAAATTAAATGTGTCCCCACTTGTTTAGGTTGATGCTGCCCTCTTCTGAATATACTGGATTATGACATTCACTACCCAGAAACTTCAGGACACTCAGAAAGCAGGCAATTAGTTATACAGCAATCACCAAATGAGAAAACAAATAATATTTTCTTTTTAATTTCACATAACTTTGATCAGCTTGTATTAGAAAGGACTTGGGTAAGAAACTATTTTTATTTCAAGGCCTTCAAGAACAAGTCTTAGTCTAGTTTTATCCTCTCTTACTCTGTCACAACAACAACTTTCTGTCCCCCATTTTGCAATGCAAGCGTTCATTACCCATTTGCTATGTTTCCAGAAAAGCTCCTCATGTTTGATCCCACGTGGCTTTGTGTGTATGACAGGAGGTAATTGTAACACTTCCATCCATCACCTCCATGTCACTCCATACCCTCTGCTGTAACACAAGATATCTGTGTTCAGTACTGACTGGATTGTGCTTTCCTGCCCATGCACCACAGTTTCTACACTGACTATAAGTCTTTTGAGGCAGGGACTATCCTTTTTTCCTGATTGTGGTCAGCACTTACTACAGTATAATCTTTGCTGGAGTTCTTCTCTGTTGCTACTATGCAATTATTAAACCTTTATCAGAAAGAAATTAAACTAGTCATTGATTAATAATATTTTTCACAATTAAATCACTGTGGACATATCAGTGAATCTTGTGCTGGGGATGATGAATCAATATGACTGAGTTTATTGATTCTTCATGAAACTAGTTTACATCCATCTCCACTGGAGCCTGCAATCTGGTCCTAAATATGCGTGAATATTGGATAAATACAAATTACTAATGAATTAGGGAGATGAGTGAAGAAGAGAAGGGAAAAGGGACTGTAATATTCCCTTCCTAAAAAAAAATTGAGGGTATTTGGTGCAAATGGACTCTTATTTCGTTAATTGAGGGACCTACAGTAGAAAAGTAAATCCTTACTGTGGTTGGAATGTCAACCTTTGAAACATCCAGAACTTGTGTTTCTCATTCAGCCACTGCAAGAAATCAAACTGAAGCAGACTAGTATGAACATGAATCATAATTTGAGTGGTAGTGGCCCCAAATTTGACGCTATTTCTTCCTTAGTGGTCCTATTGACCACTCGAAGTAGATCATCACATTTTTAGAAGTAATTGTTAATGTCTATCATTCTTCACTAAGATGCTGCTATGAAGGTTTTATTTCTGTGTTCACAGCCACCAAAGTTTGCTTTGAGTTTCATATGCAAACAAACTGATAATACAACAAAATCACCAAGGATCTTATGCCCTGGGCCACATTAGTGTGGGAGGTATTCATAAAGCACACAAAGGTTTTCATTTTGTGTGCTCCCACACAATCCCAATGCTTACTGATCTCTTTGGAGCAGTTTCTTCACAGTGAGCACTCGGAGGAGCAGACCTCTAGATTGCCAGCATTGGAACACCGTATTTTTAGGGCAGAAAAACAGCAAAGTGCAGTTCACATGACCAAACACCTGCCCAGATCAGTAAGAAGTTGTACCTGTGGCAACAGCAGTTACTTCAATGTTCTCTCCTGGTAATCAAAGTAAAATGACAGTTTCAAGCTATGAAAGTTGTTCAAATAACCTAAAAATTATGATCATCTGGAAATATGCTATTGTGCTGACATGATATGAATGCCTTTTAATACACAGCCTAGATTATCTTACAAGTTGTGCATCATCTGCAGCACTGAACTTTGAGGTTATTAAACACAAGGAGTGTTTAGACCTGCATAGATGTGCAAACCTTACCACAGTCCTCCAAAGAGCACTTCTGTGTGTGCATCTGAAGCGGAACCTGAAGAGTTAGGGCAAATAAATGCTCCAAATATAATATCTCTGAAAAGGGAATGTAACAGCAGAGTGAGCAGGACAGTTTAGGGACACATTTGGTGCTGAGTTCTCTGGCACCTTCTGGCACTGCTGTGCAAAACTGGAGTGGATGCATGGAGTCATTTGAAGAAATAGACAATTAAAGAAGAAACTTAAATTAAGCCAGAACTTACCGTGTTCATTGAAAAGGAAACTGCTACACTGGCTAGCCCCTAACACTACAGGAAACATAAAAACATTCCTCAGGATGTTAATTTCTTTTTCCTCCCCCCCAGTTCAGAAAACTAAAGTCATCATTTTGAAGTCTGGAATTTGGTAGCTTGGTAACTAGGCACCTTCCACATGCATTTTTGAGATTAATTTAGTTTACTTGGAGACCTAGACTCTCTTCTTAAGGAAAAATTAAATTCTCATGCAACTCTATGAGTAAAGATAATGAGGGGAAAATAGTCTTGCTAAAAAATGCTCTTACTTTACAAGTACTAAACTTTTACCATGTTAAACTACTACTAACTTATCATGTTAAATGTTTTAATATCCCTTGTTTACCCCACATCACAAAATTGGTTCTTGAGCAATGCAGTCAAAAATGTCAGCAGTTTCTGCTGTTCTGCATTAATTTAAAAACTAAACTTTACCTCTAATTTTGTTTTCTATTTTTCCTAATAAAATATTATTTTAAGAGAAGGCATTGTCTTCTTCATTCAGGATATAAATTCATCGTTATATATGTAGTGATAACTGATGTAATTCTTGTAATCCACTCCAGTGCTAACAGGCAGTAAAACCACACAGTACAAAGTTGCTTGTGGGGATTTAAAAAAAAAAGGAAAATAAAGACAGAATGATCCCAATTGCTTTGATGCTAACAACAGGATTGTCTGTATGCAAATAGTTAACTGTTTCTGGCCAGAAATCTCTTTCTTATTTGTTGAAATAAAGCAGAAGGGAACTGCTTAGCAAAAGCGATAGAGTGCAGATCTGGAAGATGTTTGTTCAGCTATCCGATAGGAGAAATAAATGAAGGTGACAGGAGTTTCTCTACTTCTATACCCATGGAGTTGAATGTGGGACCACACAGACTGCCATAATAAAAGCCAGCTGATACCTGGCCTAAGGCACTGATTATTAATATATTAAAGCTCCTTGCCCAAGCAGTAACTTTGTAATAAAGACAGTATATCACTGGAAGACAAATAGGCTGACCCATTAGGCAGAGTATGTGGATGTGCCTGCAATTCTGCACATGTGTTTTGGCATAGCTTGTCTTAACAAAGATGCCAGACTTGGGTCAGATCCCCTGTTTATTTCCTTTATACTTCATATTATAAGTCTCAGTAGGACTGAAAGATCACTGTTAAAATTCAAGATTGATTTGCAAGCCACCTGCAGTGTTCGATGCCCAGTTTCTGTTCATCTCAGTGGGATTTGAATTCGCAAATAGTTCAAGTAGCATTGGAAATCTCAGCCCAAATCTCAGGCCTCATTTTGGGATCATTTGAAACTTACCTTGTCTCCAAAGAGAGCTTGATTGGAACTTATAATTAATCCTACTATACACGTCAAATTACACTGGCAATGTCTCAGCCAATTCCCTATAGTTCCTCAAGTTCATCAAATCAGCTCTTTAATCTGATGGTGAATTATTTAACCACTGCATCAGAGTCAGAATATCAGAGGGGCTTCCATAACTTCTATCTATGTTCTGAATATGTCCATAGCATCTATTAAAGTGTGAATAATGATTTCCATTGGGACCTTCTTTGCATTCCTGTACTAAGCAAAGACTGGAAGAATTCAAACACACTGGGTGTTCTATGATTTACAAATCTCAAGCTGAAGAGTGATAAGAGTCATCAACAGAACAATGGCTTCACCAGGGAAAGCCATGATCTTAAAAGTCCCTGTGAGGAACTACACTACCCACCTGAAAAGGTGTCAAACTAACCACCTTGGCACACTACAGTGAACAGGATTTTCCATGAAAAGAGCAGTGTTGGTCAGCATTTTCAAGATAATTTCTAGCCCAACCTATTTTAGTATCATAAAAATTGCTTGATCTAGAAGTGTTATTTTTCATATATTACATGGAAACTGAATAAATTTGGTACAAAAATATTTATTCACTGCTAACAGAATTCAAGAACTGAAATATATTTTAAATAAATTTGAAATATATTTTAAAAGCCTACTGTAGTTAAGGAATAACATATAAAAATAATAAACTTCAAAGTAAAAAAAATAAAATTAAAATACTGCAAAATTTTAGCAAACATATTTTAGAAGGTGTGAAGTCAACTTTGAAATACTTTAAAAACTTTGATTCATTTTTGCAATATACTGTGATGAACAGAGAGACTGAGGAAAAGAGTAGGTAACCTTGAGGTAATATAAAAATTCACTGATTTGATTAATGGTCCTTTTGAAGTTTGAAGAAAATTCCCCAGTGCAAACAATGTGACATCTTCAACCTACCGATTGCTGAGAATGTTGCAGCACAACTATTTCCTGGGAACTACATACATACTGTTCCATTTTGCATGTGATGCAGGCAGAGATTAGGCAAATTGACAAATGGTACAAACACTGCATGAACTAAAGATGAAGCCTTGGCTCTACAGAGATGAAGAGCCAGTTTCAACAATGATTGTACTAAAGCCAAAGTTTCCTCAAATTGATATATAATTCTCATGATCATCTCTGCTCCTATTGCCATACAGGCCTAGATCCAAAAATTAGCAGTGAAAAATACACCCTTTCTTCTCCCCTGCTCATTGAGAATAACTTTGTAAAAGTCATTTCACCAAGTCATAAAAAGGAAGCCTCCTGCAGCCCCCAAAGCTATTCCCCACTTCGCCACCGTCTGCCAGTTCTTCTACCTCCTTGGTTTATGAAAGGGGACCGGCAGTGGGAGTCAATGGGAATTTACCACTTCCTTTCATGGAAGCAAAGTTCTGTCTCCAATCCCTTCACTGCCTGTCAGCTTTTGAAAGAAGTGTGGCTAGAGGCAGGAATACTTTGAAAAAGCCCAGCAGATTTCTCAAATCAGTTTTAAAAGTGCCCTTTAAGAGCTTCCCTGAGGTGTTTATGGCTTATATAGCTCAATTAGCTACTTTATATTGCAGTATTTCCTTCAAAAGCAATCTTTGACTAATTGTAAATTCTTAGAAATATGCTTCATATTTTAAAAGTCCTCTTTTTACAGCTGCAATAAAGTCCTCTAGGGCACATACTAGAGGCAACAATGGCACATTTTGGCCATCAAATACCATGACTGGACTTCAACACTCACTCCGTCACCATAATGGGTGTCTCCGACTCATTAGCTGTGCCTAGTAACAAGCTGATATTAGCACCTGTTCTCACAAAATGGATTTTAATAGAAACAGGGCCAAGCTGAATGAGGCTGGGGAAGTTCAGTTCTGAAGGCTGACTGAGTGCATTGTAAACATGGAAAGGTTTTATAAAATCTCAGTGTGCACAAATCCCAGGGTTTAGAGGTTTTGTCACTGGACTTCAACTCCTTGAATGACCAGCCCAAAGCACATTTCATTCTCCATATACACTGGACAGCTAAATGTGAAAGCCATAAAACCGGGGGCAGATGAAGTTATGAATCTTTAAAGGCAGTTAGCTCCAGCACCTAGGTCTTGGGATAAATATTTCCAGCTTGAATTCAGTTTTGAAAGAATTCTGTTGATTTTCTATATGGTGTTTCTACTTGACTCAAAGTAATTGTAATAGAAGAAATTTTTATGTGGTCTTAATTACAAAGTAACATTCTCCCCAGAGTCACATATGTTACAGCGATAGGTAAATACAATACACATTGCAGGAGACTTATGTTCATCTAAAAGAGTCTAATTTATTTTGCACTAAGAAAACTTTTCTACCTTCCTTTTTTCTACTCGCATAAATAAGCATTACAGCAATGTTCACTGTGAGTTAATGAAAGATGTGCCTTCACTGAAACTACTTAAATGCTTGGGACATTGCTATCAATTTTGTTATGGATTTTAGTAGCTTGAGCTGATTCACTAACTGATAGAATTCTCTTGTCTCCAAGAATATCTGTAAAAAAGCAACTTGAAATCACAATTCATAATTCTTTCCTTTAGAAAAAGATAAATGGCACTAGATAACTCGATATTTCACAGTCTGTGTGGGCCCTCTTCCCAAAGGAATAACAGTCCAGTTCCAAAGACACTTAGAAAGAAGCTCCCAAAGGAAACACATGTAGGAAGAACATAAGCAGAGGTTGACAATCTCTATAAGGAAGGCAACCTTTAATAGCTCTTTGTTTCAGACTCAACAAGGAATCTGTCATCACAGCATTTTTTTGAGTGAATCTGACACCAGCCAGGAAACAGATCATCCTTACATAGGCAGCCCCAAAAAGCAACCTTGAGTGAATTTGGACATCAGAAGAGGCCAGAGCAGGACTAGCAAGGCTGTGTCAGACATGCACATGTTCCAATATCTGGTTAGCCTTTGCACTGGCTTTCAGCTCTGACTGCCTCATAGCTCTTCAAATAGAGCTAATCCTTCCAGCATGTGTCTCTTCAGAATAGGACATCCTAAGAATGACCCCAGAAATGCTCCTTTAGTGGCTGGGGAAGACAAGTTTCACTGCTGTGCTGACTGGGCTCACATAAATCCTTAGGGGGCTAAACTCCCCTGGGTTTTTTATCCTTCCCTTCATTAGGAATGGTCATAACTTTGGAACAACATTAGTATTTATCTGTTCAGTTTCAAGATTAACTTGGAGTACTGTAATGGGTTTGTGAATATGAGGCAATGATTTGTAATTCATAACATCTAGGATTCAGGGTAGCCCCAGTAACCAGTGTATGAAAACCCAGAGCACTGCAACCGAGCACTGAACACAGAACCTGAAATGTCCAGAGCTTTATGCTAGCTTAGCCTAGTTCCCTCATAAAATCCCTCTTTTCATGAAATATAATGTGACTGACATTAAGAAAAATTGTGAATCACTCACCGAAATATATACTAACCTCCCAGAATCAGGACTTTTAGAAAAGTTTAGTGCTGAAGAGTGTAACTAGCATTTCAAAGTTAAGTATACACATTTATGTAAGACTCCCCACTAAGGTACTATGATGCTGTTTTCTGTAGCAGAGAAGACTGATTCCCACCACACCATGCACTGTGGTCTGGAAGAAGACAGAATAAATAATCAAGATGCTTCCTCCTCCTGCTCTTGAAAACTCCCAAGTGTAGTGCTAGTGTTTCTGAACAACATGAACAGAGCAACACATTATCGCCCAGACACACACACCCCAAGACAACAAAGTAATGCCTGGTTTCTCAGCTCACGTTAACCTGCATAGATCCAATACAGTAAAAAAAGCTGACATTGATTTTTGCCAGCTGAACTTAAAGCAGTTGGAGAACATGGCTAAATATCAGATGCCTTCAATTTAAGGACAAACCTTTGCTAAACTCTTTATTAGAAAGTTATATTCCTTTTGTAACTGAACACTGCTTTATACAGCTAATATATAAAGTGAGTGTCCAAAGCATAGGCTTTGTGTTTGGAGAAATCTAAATATACTAGCCAATTTAATATCAATGGTCAAAAGGCATGGACTCTCCCTGAAGGTAAAGAACATCCTCTTAATGAAAAAAACTTGCAATAATCTTAGATCCATCTTCAATTTAGACCTTGCATTTTCCCCTGTCGTCAGAGTTTCAATCGCCTTTGCTATGAGCTCTGGATTTCAATTTACAGAGCATTAGCCCTAGGCTCCTCATCAGCATCTTCAGGTCCACTGGGACATGCATTCCAAAATACTGAGCAGTTGGAAGAATGTCAACAAAATCCTGACTTACAAACAAAACAGACCAGTTGCTCAAAGAAATAGGGGGTATCCCCAATATTTAAGAGTGCCAAGTAGACCCAAAATCATAGGGGCCAAAACAGCCTGAAGATGTTGACAGGAAACTGTCCCTAAGGAAGGATGTTTGCCATTTCATTCAGATAAGAAACCTACAAGCCAAAGAAGACTAAACAAACTGAAAAACAAAAGCATCCAAATGAAGACATCAAAGTCATAGGTACATAGAGATTCTATGCATATTTTGTAGCTCTTATTACTACAACATACCACAGAAAGTGCACATAATATGCACTACAATAGGAAACAGGAATCACGAGGGCCACTGCAAACAAAGGTGATCAGATATCAGCTGGCTTCTCTCTGCAAGCAGCTGTCTTAAAAGAAAGGTATGTGCCCATATATAAGCCCTTACTTTCCCTGTTTGGTGTCTCAGTCCTTGTTAATCTGTTTTCCAGTACAGCACACCAGTGCAAGCACTGTGCTCCTCCTTGGCGCTAACTGCACGTAGCAGCTGCAAAGCTTGTAGCCAGTGAATTTTGCAGCTGGCCTGGTAGCAGTTGGCAAAAACCTAATGTCCAGATGGACATTAAATTTGCATTATTTATAACACATCGAAAGTGAATAGACCTATATGAAAGTGACTTACAAGGACATTTATTTAGGGACTTATTTCTGACAGTTCTGAAGCCACTTTCATCCAAGCTCTGCTTAGATGCTGGATGTTTTACTCACCCACAGGAAAACGTTCCTCAGCTCCTGATCACTGTTGACCCTTACATAACTCACATGTGTGGAAGAACAGGTAAATCTTGTACTTTCTATAGGTTATGACCTACAACTTAGTAGACCTATTTACAATATAGCACTTGTGTCCAAGAGCATAGACTGTGCAAGAATCTGACCTGCTGAAGTTTTCCTACTTGCAATGTGAAAGAATGGCAAAGAAGCAGATCACAAACTGCAGTTTTCAAATTAAAAAGGAAACAGTCACCAGAAAGGCAAGCCACTAGGAAAGGTGTCCTGGTTTTGGCTGGGAGAGAGTTAATTTTCTTCTTAGTAGCTGGCACGGTGTTGTGTTTTGGATTCAATATGAGAATAAGGTTGATAACACACTGATGTTTTGGTTGTTGCTAGGTAGTGCTCACCCAAATCAAGGACACTTCCGTTCCCCATGCTCTGCCTGTGAGGAGCTGCACAAGAAGTTGGGAGGAAGCATGGCTGACTGGAATGGGCCAAAGGGATATTCCACACTGTAGAACATTGGGCCCGGTATATAAATTGCAGGGAGTTGGCAGAAAGGGTCTGATCACTTCTCGGGGATGGGGTGAGCATCAGTCAGCAGGTGGTGAGCAATTGTGTCGGGCATCACTTGTTTCTCTTTGGTTTTATTCTTCTTCTCTCCCTTTCATTACAGTTATTATTATCATTAGTATTATGATATTTTGTTTTATTTCAGTTATTAAACTATCCCTATCTCAACCCACAAGTTGTACTATTTTCCTGATTCTCCTCCCCATGGTGGGTGGGGTGGCAGGGGGTGGGATGGGCAAGCAACTGTGGTACTTAGTTGCCAGTTGGGGTTAAAACACAACAAGAGGCCATTGCCTGATGAACGGTGTCACAGGGAGTGTTGTATAACATCAGACAAAGCAAATAGCTTTCCTATAGTGTTCCCATCTCCCAGTGAACTCTGAAAATTCCCCTTTATCACACAGATGGTAAGACACCCAATGTCCATCACTCTTCAGAATTCATAGAAAACAGTGATCCTTTATATTGAAAGTCCTTTAGCTTTGCAAAACTCACACAAAATATCATAATGGAGAGCGATCAGGTGTCCTTTTTTTTTAATAACCTGAACCAAGAAATAATATCTCTTGCTTTGAAAATGACAGCCTTTAAAAAGAAGGTCATCTTCATTTATATCTTCAGTTCTTAGCACTTTGGGACTGTCATTATAAAACCCATTTTGCTAATATGGGCTTTCAAAAGCAGATTTTAAGATGCCATTAAAAACAGATGTCCCAAATTAAGACATTTCATCAGGTTTCTAACCCTTCCAAGATACTAAAGTGTGTGAGTCAAAGCATCTTGCAGAATAGTGTTACTTCTTCAACCTTTGGATCAGGCCTGAGATCACAAAACAACTCAAGAAGGTTTTCTCCTAAAGCACATCTTCACCTTCATACACAGAAGGGCATTGCAGTCTAATACGAGTAAAGGCAAATCCCTCAAAAATACCAAATCTCCCATTCTGTTGTCACACCATTACTGACAAATTCCTGCAAAGATACACTGCCATTGCAGGTGAGGTGCAACAGGTTAAGACTGCTGCCCTCATGCTATAAAGTCATAATATTTCTTCGCTTTTTTTGTTGGGTTTTGGTTGGGTTTTTGTTTTGTTTTGTTTTTTCATTTTTCAAATTATTTTTTCTCTCTGTCCTATCCATGAGAGAGTTATTTGGAAGCAGTTCAATGTTCATGGTCACTTCCAAGACACTGAATATTGGTGTTCTCTGTACAGTGCAGAGAAGAGGGAAAGAGTAGCACATTATATCCAATTCCCTCTATAAACTATATCATTTGAAAACAAATAAAATAATGTAAGCTTAGCTCTGGATGCTTCTTAGTAATTCAAAAAAAGTACAGAAGATTATTACAGAACAGAAGATCATTACATTTGGGACATTTCTTGGAGCAAACAACCCAATCATTTGGTATGACATTGAACTGTTTGTTCTGAGACCATGAGACAAGGTCTTCAATCACTATAAAATGCTCCATCAGCTTCGTATTACAGTGTCAGCTGCACTTTGACAGTTTGTATAAATAGACGAGTACACGGTTTCTCATTTGGATGAAGAAAATGATACTGGACAACTATAGATACATTGTCTTTTGCTTCAATATTAAGCAGTAAGCAGAGTTTATGCATAAGAATGCCCTTACTGTAAATGTATCGATTGTCACTTGCTTAACACATGTTTTACATTTGGCACAGCAACAATACAAACGTTTACAAAATGGATTGGAGCCAAGAGATGGTTCCTCCAAGCCATCAGTCTCAGAATCCTACCCAGTTCCCATTCCTTCCCAGAAAAACCTCAGAAAACAGATTGGGAAGATGCAGAAATACACATAGATACTTTATATCTGGTTTTGTATGTACGTGCATATATAGACACATGTTAAGTCTATGTATAAATATACACACATGCAGTATGTTCTGCAAGTGCAATAGGCAGTGCTGAGGTATCTGGGCTCTTCAGCTCTCTAAGATCCTCCCAAACCCAAGCTTTATGCAAAGAACTTTTTCTCTGTTCGGTAGAGATATTTCATTAAAAGACAAAGTTAATTTGGAGGACATCTTGTAGCTAAATGTTCTGGCTTCTGCTAACAGGGTATTCCACGTTTACAGACCAGTTTCTCCGTTCCGCATCCTGGCTGAAGACCTGTCACAGCAGGGACTGCAACACCAGCTATGCCTCGATCAAGCTAGGGGTAGCTCTCAATCCCTTCTCTGAAAGAGTCAGGAGTAGGCATTTCAGAGACGCATGGCAACAGCAGAGGCCCCATGGTGCAATCACTGTTTTGGAGCTAGTGACTGCCGCTTTCCACATTTCAGAAAGGAATTTCTCTCTGGCAATGCCGTGGGCAAATTGCCTTATTTTGGTAGAAAAGAGCAGCTTTTATTCTTCAAAAATTTCAGTAGCTGAATTGCCTCTTTTTTGTGCTGATCACCATCACTGTTAATGCTAAAAGAGAAGTGTGTACCTGTAAGGCAAATATTGTAAGACGTGACTTGTTGAGATGACTAGTCACATGCTTCCAGCTGGAGCTCATTTCTCTCCTAAATGCCATCCATAAGAACATAAGAACAATTCTATACATGTGACTCTTGCTGAAGAAACGTACATATGGTTCTCTTGAAATTGTTCCTTGCCTACTTATTTTTATACCACTTTGATATTTACAGCACTCGATATCTGTACTGCAATCCTCTAGAAAACAGAGTATGCACCACAGGTAACTCTTACAGGGAAAATTCATATTGTCAATAAGGCAAGGACCCCAAAAAGGCTTTCTTTCAGTTCTTTACCATGACAGAGACTTCTTAGATGGTCTTTAGGAAAAGTTCTAATTACAACTGGAAATTAATTATAGCTGGAAATTTTCTCATTGAATGGATTTTCATTGGAGAATACTGATTCATAAAAACGATTCCCCTCAAACATTACTGCATGTTCAGCAAAGTTCTGCTGTAAAACTGGCAACTCTCCTGCCAGTTCCTCTGGCAAGAATGGGATCTTCATATTCAGTTTTGCTATGAGGAGCTGTTTATGTAAGGAGGTTTCACAGGATGTCAGGAGCTGAGGGCAACTGTCTGCTCCAGTTCAGCAAAAAGAGAAAAACAAATTACATTTTCAGGACTTTCAAGAAAGTTAATTTTCTAGAATTTACTTTCTGTGGGAAGCTTTAGAATTTCTATGGTTTTCTTCCAATCAGCATAACTTCCTGCAGCTTTCTGAAGCTCTTGTGAATTTTTCCATGGAACAAAAAGTCTGAATTCCCAGTAACTCTGCCTTCAGTCTCCCCAGGCCATGCTCAGTTGTAGCGTGTATCCCCTTCACACCACAATAACTCTCTCCTCATGAACACAGGGCTCCATATCTCCATGAACAAGGGTGCAATGATCCAGGATAGAAGGCAGTTTGAACTGTCTAAGAAAGCCTTTCTCCACCTCAGTCACTACAGCAGAAACACCAAATACAGGCCGGGGGGTTTCAGCAAACCCTCTGTCATGTGGCACTTATCACTCTTTCTTCTCCCTCCCTCAATCTGTCTTGGATGATTTGAAAACACTCCAGGAGAGAAGTTATCTTTTATTGTGCGCTCATTTGTGGCCTCTGGGAAAAGCTACAGTAAGTGAAGATCTAAGCAGAGCCTTGTTAGTAAATTCTTCCTGAGTTTATAATCACTAGGATCAACAGCAAGGTAGGGGAAAGAAAGACCTGTCAATTATTATTTTTAATTAGAAATACAGCTTAGAAATGTTGCCAAATGGAGCCACACTGAGGGACAATATTTAAAGCACAAGAACATCCCAAGGTCTCGGAAATCTTTTGAAATCATTGGCCCTGCCCTGTGCTGTTCACAATGTACATAAACAATACAAGTAGACAGAAAGAATCTAAAGTATGGGTAAATTAAAACAGTTGATATATTTAAGCACATTTAGGGAAAGGAACATAAGAATTCAAAAATATCTGGATCTAATCTCTAACAAGACAGAAAAATATGAATAAAATGTGAAATATTGGCTTGTTGTTTTAAAAATCATAAACAGAATTAAGACACAAGAAAGGAACACCACGGAACTCTGATTTAATTGCTATGGCAACTTGCACAGCAGTTTTTCAGAGTGGTTCTAGCAGTTCTCTCATACTAGCAAAACAAACATATTGAACAATAAAATTTAAAGAAAAATATTAATTTAAATATGTTGTATCAGCACATATAAGAGTAATACCATATATAACGTGAATTTAATATTACATCCACATCATATTGAAGCACTTGAAGTTATTCATTTTGGGATATAGGACCGGGGAGAGGGCCTTCTAGGTTACAGGTCCAATCTACAGCTGATTCAATCTTATCTACTCAAATTTATGAAGTTCTGAATCAAAACTAGCAGGGTTTTCTTACTCCCACTACTCTAACAACATCATTCTACAGCCTAACACTAATGAGAGCTTGGAACCTTCCAGAAACTTCCTGACAGAACTTACTTGTCTCCCTATTATGTCTTTTTGCTCTTTACCAACAGTTTTTTTCAGTTTAATTAACTTTTCCTCTTTGGTATTTATTCCATTTCTAGTTTCTTCATACAGAAAGCTACCACATTCTCTCTTCATTTTTCCTTTACTATGCTAAACAAGCCACAAATAACCACTTTTAAGCATATAAATACACACATATACATAAAAAGATATAGGCACTACAAACACACACAAATATATTAACAAATATAAGTGTATATTTACGCACATATGTACGTAATTAGGAAGGAATGGGATTGTGTCAGATAAGATTATATAACTAAAGAAAAATGTGAACTTTCAAATAAGAAAAATATGTTTATATATAATATACGTATTTGTATCCCTCCCCATTGCAATGAAGCAATAATTCTTATGGCCACAAAACAGCCTCAAATTATTCAGACTCAAGTTGTTCAGTACCTTGTAACAGAATTCCATGAGTTAATTAGGAATTTGTTCTTATACATTTTAAAAGCATCACTTCACACTAACTGGATTCTTCTACTCTACCTTCTCAATCTATGCTAGTTATTATTTCTTTTCAGGCTGCCAAGGACTTTCTTATTCATCCATGTTTGAAACTAAACACAAAATTTTCAGTCTACTCTCCTCTGAAAAACTAAGTGGTTTCTAACTATTTTGTCTCCAAACCCACTAGTTTTCTCTTGCAAAACATTAACCAAATCACAGCAATTCAAATAAATACAAGTCTTGGTTTTCTACAATGGCATTTTAAACTTCCCATGCTATTCTACTTCTCTGTACAATCTAACATCTTTATTCTTTGGGATACAGCCCAATGATGAGAAGTTCTCAGCTCCCTTTTCAAATTTATTCTAGGATACAACTGGACTGACTCGCAAGAATGTTTGAGACATATTCAAGGCTGGAGGTTTGCTGCATTGTAAGCCATAAAAAGCACAACTAGCACATACTGGCATGAAAAAGTCAACATTCTTCAAACAATCACAGTGCAAATCAACAACAGAGATATTCCCATGAGTAACAGGTATTCAATTCCATTGAACTAGACAGTTTTGTCACTTGATTGGTATTAGCTCAGAGTTTTATGGCCAATGAAAGTACAATGGACAATGCTTGCAGTGTACCACGTGTGTTTTTTTTACCCCACCCCAGCAAATAAGAGAAAACCAGAACTCCTATTTGCTTTTGTGCATTACAGAGGTCAAGAAAAATTTAATTTTGCTAGAAAGGAGTAATTAGATAATTAAAGTAACAGAGCTTAACACATGCCTTCAAGGAGCTCTGATCTATCCTACCAAAATTAAGAAGTTATAGTGTTAAACTGAATTGTCAGCTATTGTATCCATTTTGTCTAATACGTGTCTCCCTAAGAGCAGCATGGGTACAGTTTTATCATCATACCATGTTCTTAGGACATTGTTGATTACACAAAGGAATCAATTTGGCCATATCACTGTCTTCACATGATGATGAAATCAACTCATTCAGCTACAAGTCCTAATTTCTCCAGCTTCATTTATACTGGGATCAGCCAGTTTACTCTTTCTAAAGACAGTTCTCTCTGAACTGATTTACTATGTGCATAAACACCTGAGTAGGAATAGAGGAAGGGAGAGGGAAATGACTGGAATGACCAGCTGGTTGGAATTATCTCTGAGCAGCAGCATTGCTTCCTTTCAGCTTAAGCAGTTTGTGGAATTACAAAGTTAGTTTGCAAGCTGAAGATGTTTCTAGAACTTTGAGAAGCCACTGTAGCCTTGTCCAAATAAATGTAACAGATTATCAGCCTGACTATATGCTTTGGAAGAATGAATGTCCTTCTGGTAGTAATTGCTGGTAATTAGAAAAACCTATCTGATAATTGTTATCCAGTTATCTGATCTTGGACATAATAATTCTACAAAGCCAATGCCCAGGTATCACCACACAGCTGGGGATTCCAATTCATATACTCAGACTGATTAACTGGCATGAATCCCACCAGCCCCATGCCAAGGTTACCTCAGTGAAACTTACATCGTGAGTGGTTCACTGTGTTCCATTCAATAACTCATCTTAAATTATATCAGCATCTTTTTATTCGGAAACCAAACATTAAAAATTGAAAAGCTCTCAGGTCTACAGTTTAAATGGCCACCTTATTTAAACTGTCATGGGCTTTAAACCCTCAATGACTGCAAAATGTGCATGATCTGAAAAATAACATTAATGCAAACCTAATGTTGCCCTTGCACATTTCCTTTAGGAATTCAATGTGAAATGGTCCAAGAATAAAGAAAGCTACATTTTAATTTCATTAAAAATTAAGCATCATAACAGAACCAACAGCAAAACAGCATTAACTGAAGGCAGCATTTCTGAGTATATGATGAAGTAATAGTTTTCACTGAAGGAGGTATGTTTGAATGTTTGTGTGCATATCCATATGCTTTATATTTATACATACACATAAAAATAAAAGTTCAACTCATATTACACTACACATTTCAATATATTACAAATCTCAAAGAATACAGCCTTGCTTATCAGAAAATATCGAAAAGCTGTATCATGCTTTACTTTTAATTTGAATCAGATAAGTATATATTTACTACCGGTAGTCATTAACACATGTACTATAACTGCCTCAATAATGGCATCCTTAGGGAAGTGATAAGGCCTGTGTTAGTCAAATAGTATAGCAAAGAGATTATTAAAATAAAATACCTTATTTCCCTGGACAAACAGGAGCTAAAAATTACATCAAAGTAGGATCCCATAATAAGAAAAATCAGGAAAAAAACCAAAGTAGCAAAATATTGCAAACATTAAGTTTTTAAATGTCACAAAAGTCATTGGACCAGTTGTCCGACATATAAAGAATTCCTGTCTCAGCTGTATAGTAGCTTTTATTCATTAACTTTGAAGATTCACTAGTACACGCTAAAGAACTGAAGGCTGCATTTAAGAGTAGTTTAGAAACAGTTATAAGAATTTAAAAATTACAGTGGTTGTCATTCAAGAGGAATTGTGCAAACTCACCATGTGCTATCCTACACATCAGCGCTGTTTTCTGTTTCAATTCGGAGAAACTGTTTCAGTGTGTTTCAGATACTGAGGTGTGGTAACTGTTTAAAAAAATTAACAGAAAATATTTAATGTGACCACTTTACAACACAACATCGAAATCGTTAGAAGTAAACTTTGTATTTACTTCTAATACACACAAATTGAACGAAGCCGTAAATCAATATAAGTTTTACTGTTTATTTCAGCAAAAACAGACTCACCCCTCAAAAACGAAGCACAAAATCATTTTAAGCTGGATATTGACAAAAGAGCTAGGAAAGCTCTTTTTTCTTTCAAGCTGAATGCTTAGTACACTTGGACCCTTCTGAAAATTCTCGTGGTATTTTAAGCAAAGTGCTCCACTTCGAGACAAAAAGAGCCTGGATTTGTTGGGAAACAGGTGGGACTCGGTCCACTGTGCACACTGTAAGCAGGAGAGAGTCTTTCCCTAAAAGCAGGAAGTCTGATTTCCACATACTGCAGCCTTACACCTCTTGCCAGCAGGTGGCAAGATGACAGACAGCGAAAAGGATGAACCGGTATGAGTCACACGCGAGGAGCCAGCTGCAGCCCCGTAATGTAACCACATAAAAGAGACAGCTCCGTAAATGCTGAGACCCCCGAATAATGACACACTGCATTTTCTGCATTTACTAAATGCCGAGAAGCTGAAAGTAAATACTGTTCCACGTAGCTCTACAAACTAATTTGTAAAATGACCAACAAAGCAAGCAAGGGTTTTGTACTGCAGCCTGCACTGCAATTGAAGTTACATGCTACTCATCTTCCCACACACCTGCTAAGTACTCAGTGCTACTCAGTTCCAGAAAAAACACAACGGGTGAGCAGAATGAGGAGTAGACTCTGATTTTTAGGATTTCAATGAAGTCTAGCATACAGAAAAATAACCCAAAGTCTGACACAAGATTCATTTGCACAGACAAATGAGGAGGCATTGAAGCAAATTCAATTGCCCGAATGAAACAAGGACAGGTAAATGGAAACACAGGTGACAAAACAGAAGCCAAAATTCGAGGTAAAGGAGAAAGTTATCAATGAGTCCTTGCTGAGCTTGTCTAAATGCTTACTCCTACAATGAAGAATTTGATATGAAACTCATGTCCATGGGGTGCAATGGGCTCCTATTTTAAGTAAAATACAGGAAAGGATTAATTGCAATTGTAAAGGAAAACGTCTTTTCTAAAACAAAACAAATGAAAAAGAATAAAAAACCAAACAAAACTCCCAAACAAAACCCCCAAAAAACCAAATCCCCAAAAAACCTCATGTTACCAAAAACTTGAAGATATTTCTCCTTAAGAATAATTTGGGGGAATTATTTCAATTAAAAATTCTGTAATACAAACTTTCTGCTCTGGAGGTCCACCTCCTCACCTATTCTTCCACTTCTCAGCACCACACAGTGTATTGTACCAAAAGACTAACTCAAAGATCCCTGCTACCAGCATTGGTCTGTAAGGTACAACTAATCAAGGTTACAAAACCAAAAACACCTTTACAATAAGTAATTTCTATTGTTTCTCAGATGCTTTCATCTAATCTTACCTGCAAGTAGAATGGAAGAACAAGGAGAGGGTGAATTGATGCACTTCCCTTCAAATCGATGCTAGAGGGGTACTGGCAGTATCTTATTGTTTCCTGAGTGACACAGCATAGTGAGAAACAACACTTTGAGTAGTGACCCAGGTTTGATCTCACTTTTCATACCCATAAGTGGAAGTCAGTTAAGTTGCACTACTGTAACATTGGAATCAGGTCTACAGTGACATTTTCTGTCGCAGTGCAAAATGCATGGATAACGTTTAAACACCTAGGAAAGAAAAGAAAGAGGATTCAGCAGAGAAAATACAAAGAACCATTAAGCTGAGTGACAATAAAAGGAGTATCTAAACACAAGATTTATTATAACCAAGTCTTCTCATTACAATTCAGAGTTAAAATAAGATGTTTAAACTGGGCGTATATTTTTCTTCTTCCACTGCTTCCTCTTTGTAAAAACTTTTCATTTTTGCATTTCAGGCTAGGTGCACTACCCTCATAGGCTATAGCATTCACAGTAACCAGCATATAGAATATGAACATGACTGGGAACTCCTAACTGTTGAGTACAAATTTAATAGAGTCCTTTTCAGTGAGAGTAAAAGATGATGTCATAAAACTTGGTAAGTTTGAGCCATACCATGCTGCAACAGACAGAGAGTAGTTTCTCCCATGATTATAACCTTGCTGTGTTCTCAGGGAGAGGCCCCATAGCAGTTCAATCTCATCTGAACTGTAGCTGCTGCTGCCCCACACATTTCTCCATCCCAAGCAATTTATTCTGTTCTAATAGAGAAGCACTTCAAAGAAAACTAACCAACAAAAGAGTGACTAATCTCAAGCAGAATCAGGCCCTAATCACACAAAGGACAGGACTATTATCAGGAAAGGGTGAAACAATGGAAATAGGAGCACAGTACTATACCAGCTTAAACTGTTATATATTGCTAAGGAACCACACACCCTGCAGCAGAAACTGCAAAATTAGAAGTAATTTTGCAAATTTGGGGACCTGAACTCTGACAATGCAGCTTTAGAAAAAAACCACACAGGCCAGGGTACAGGGAAAAGTCTTGGAGCAGTTAGCAGCATACACTTAGGGTGAGTGAAACAGCTTCTCGGTCTTTCTTTGTATATTTGATTAAGCTAGGGAATAAGAGGGTAAAAGCCAGGCTCTGCTTCTCTTGCCGAAGAGGTAGGAAAGCTCAAGTGTTCAGGAGATGACAGTAACAAATTATGCTTCTGGTCAGGTTAGTTTTAGAAGGGGTTAATAACAAATAGAGATATTCATGCTGCAAGCATTAAACTGAAAGATGACAAACTAATATGACCTGCAAACAGGACAATTTTTATTCACGAAATAAAGCTTCAGAACATGCAGCACTATCAGAAGGGGCCAGCACTTTAACAAATTGTATTACTAGAAATTTCAGTCATACATCACAAATTTAATAAACAGAAAAAACTCCTCTGCTCTTCCTCCACTCACACTTTAATTTCATTTCTTCTGAGAAAAATGCAACTATGCTGTATGTTACTTCTAGAATAAGACTGTCTGACACAAAATGCATCCAGCCCTTGAAGTTAGGGTGATATAACTCTTGAGATAAGCTGAGTGGTAACAGCTATGATAACACTCAAAGCTTCCCTGTAAGCTGTTCATATGAATTATGCTGCTTTTCACTCACTTCATCCCAAGTTGTCAAAAAGCACATATCAGCCTTTGTTCATCTGTGTTAGCTTGTTAACTATTAAACACACGGAGATGAAAACCAGTAAGTACATGAAGCTGCATAATATTGTTCAAGGCAACACTTTTCTAAAAAGCATGATTTCACTAAGAGGTTTATTTGTCCCGAGAAGATTATGTTTGCCTCAATGAATTTTGAATTCTGAAGTAAAACTTAGATTCCGTAACTCAGACCCATTTTAACAACCACATCTTTCCATTTTTTCTGATCCTTTTTCATGGATTAATTTTGGAGTGAACGCATCATGTTATATGAAAAGTGCCTGAGCTACCAGACAATATAGTAATATTTGGAAATCAGGCTCCTCAATTAATGCTAGTTAAGTACTCAAGATCACTCCTGAACTTTAAAATTCTTGGTCTAAGATTTTGCCATGAAACCCACATTTTTTGTGGCTTGTTCTGCAGTGACTATCCAACTTTCCAGTGGAAAATATCTGAAGTAATGACAACACTTCAACAGAATGGACTTCAGGAAAAATACTTGTATCAGATCTGACAAAGCAACAACAAACTGCAAGACAAAACGAGGTTAGAAAACATGTCTCTTATTTTGGCCTTTATATGGCTCTTATTTCAAACAACCAGACAAGAAAAAAACCATAGGAGTTAGTACCTGTGGCACAAAAACAATATTAAAGCAGGTAAGATCAGCTGTTGTGAAATAGTAAGGAATTGGAGTGAACTACATGAGGTGCCTCATCCCAGAGATCAGCATGATTAGGATCAATGAATTCTGTATGTTGGGAGGTTTATTATGTGGTTGTTAAAAGGACTAGTTTCCCTTGCTGTTTATTTGCTCTGCTGAATGTTTGCTAAAAAGCAGTTGAAAAGGAACGTGTTGAACAGCAAAAAACCATAACAAGTAAACAAAAATAAGTTAAACATGCACAAACAAAAGAGACTAAAGTCATCTATAGTAATAATACTAGAAAGTATAAGAGTCAGGTATTCAAAGGGAAAAATCAGCAGAATTCCCAGCCATGCTCCATATTGTATTTTTGTCCTACTGGAATCAGTGGCAAAATTACCTACAAATGCAATGAGTTCAAAGTTTACTGTACAGATGAAAACAGAGTAATCTGTAACATTATATTTTCAACAGAAAATATAATTTGGGTCATTGTATCCTTGCTAATGCAGCATCCAGTTCATCTGACTAACTGTAATCCCTCTCTGGTTTAGAGGACTCCTAAACACCGGATTATTTATAATGAATTTTTATTCATTAGTACATTCCATAACATCCCCTGCAATAGCTGAATGCCAGCAACACAGCATAGATTCTCCAAAGTAAACTATATTCTTACATGTAATTCTAGGCAAATAAGACTTTTCTGAAAGAACATACAAGGCCTACTTTCACAAATATTCATCCAGGATCCAAAGCTTAATTTTTAGACAGCAACTTGAATTTGCTGTGCAGCAGAAAAATCAGCACTGCTACATAAACTATAACTAAAAAGGGGTCAAAAACATCTCTATAAAGCATGGACTGACAATCTTATATCCCACAAAGTAAATCATCAAATGAGTTTATTTGAAGGAAGTGTAACATATGATCTCTTGCTTTACACACTCAGAAGAAATAATGAATTTCTTACAAATCTCTTACAAGAACTCTTCCTGGCCACTGACCCCAATTCCAAGACCTGTAACCAATTATTGTTAGTTAATGACATTTTATTCATGGCAAGAATAACAAAAAACTCCTTCTAATATACATACATTTCCATTTTGTGGACGGTGATGTCCATTTCTATCTGAAGTATCAATAAGAAACGTGCAAGTTTTCTCTCAGACTTACCTTGCCTTCCTTTTTATCTACTTCACACCTTTCTCTTCCTATCATCTAGAAAACCAAACCAGAAAATCCTAAAGGGGCAAATTACTTACAAGAAGAAAACTCATTGTAGGAAAAATAGATACACAGTATTCCGGTTCTGTTGACTGCCTCAGTCATGGGTGAGAGCACCATTCTGCAGACTGATCTGGAAAAAATTATTTAAAAGAGGGACACAGAGTCAGGAGTTTAAATGCTCTTGACTACTGATACACTTCTTTTTTAATATATCTTGAGCAGGTCAGTTAACTTCACTGTGTGTGTTTCCAAACAGATATATTAATTTTATCCATCTTTGAATAAGATTTTCACCTCATGCCTTTAAAGCCATTCTGAAAAGGACTACACTCTTATTTGTTACTAAAGCCAAAAGTCATCAGATAGGGGCAGGTAAATTGTGATATTCTATGGCAATATGTGACACCATTCACCAATTAAACCATTGGAATAAAACACAGTAATTAACATGAAATTATTCTAGATTCACATTGTTCATTTGTGCTTCCATGAATGCAACACTTTAGGACTATTTATGTTCATATACTTCACCAATTCAATTAAGGAAGGTTTTTCAATGCCAAGATTTAAAATCTTTATGTTTGAGATATATGATTATACATATATGCATCTTATCAAATAATATGGAAATTGCTTCCTCTCTTGCAAAATTATCCGGTGCCTTTCATTAATGCACACAATGCTTACAGTCCTCCAGAGTGATTCCAGCTAGTGCCATCCAAGCAGTCTTCTTTCCATGGTCGTGGGCCAATCCTTTGAAGCATTCCTCTGCTGGCTGAGGACAGACACCCAGGAAGTATTCTCTAGAACGCAGTATTAAATATATTCAGTATATATATTGATGCAAAGTCAGAGTATTCTCCTTTTATCTTTAAAGTTTTTTTCACATCGTGGGGAAAAGGGATCATTCACATGTCCTTCCAACCACCTGTGCTGCTGCCTTGGATAGCACTTGCTCTTTCTCTTTGTGTAGCCAGTTCTTGAGTGTCCATAGTCATATTGCACCTCATTACATATGAGTTGGCTCCAATACCTGTAATCATTAGAAAAACAGATTTGTCAGAACAAAATTTCTCACCACTTCTACATTCTCTTACATATTTATAAAATAAATTTAGATCAGGGTCTAGCTTTTCTAAAGCTATGCTGTTGGCAACACATCTGAGTCATTTAAAAGTTTCTGGACTGATAATGCCTCCACTTGCCCCTTTAGTATTTAAGTTCATTTTATATTTCTTTCTCAAAGTTCCTAGTCTCCAGGTGACTTCTTAATCAAAATATCTAATATGTACCCACTTAATTTCCTTTAACTTTGTTATTTTTTCTGTTCCTTTATTTCAGGGTGCTAAAAATAAAGGTCTTTGCATACACAAAGGTATTTACTGAAAATAAACACTAGATGTGTTTCATTACTTGTGTTTCATCCCCTTTTATCCACCCACATCAGCTTCATTGTCCATACTATAAAGTAACACCTAAATAATAATTCATGTTCCAAAGATGGGCCTCTTGGCCTTCTTGCTGAGTGTTCTGCATGAAAGAGCAAGGAAAAAAAGTGAGCTGATTTCATAAAGACTAAACTTCCTTCCACTACTCAAAAATGGAGCATAAGATATATCCACACAATTTCTTTTCAGAGGTGAGTAATAATTGGTATATACTTTTCTTCAGACAAGCTGAACAATAAATTGATATATCATTGTGTCTTAGAAAGAATCTTGAACGTGGATTCTGTTTAGATCAATCTCCGAAACTTGGAAATACAATTAATGAGCACTTGTCTCCCCAAGTCACCAGTGCTTTTTGCTCAAGAAAAATCTTAAAGTTCAGTCTGCTGGACTCAACTTCACACTGCAGAAAAAAGCAACTATTCCTATGGGCCTGGGACAAAAGCACACTTAACCAAACTTTCGTAGCTGCACACGAATTGAAAACATCTTGTTTGTGACACTTCTTTTAGCCAACACTATAACAAGAATCTCTAGACTATAATCAAACTTCTAACTGAAAGAAAAAATGCTAATTCCCATTTGTATGAAAAGGAGGATAAGTCAACCAAATCTAAATCTTCTGCTGTTCACTGCCAGCTACATCAGAGTCAGAGTCATATTCTTAGGTAAATATGTTACAAAATAATTAAAAATAATTTCAGCTGTTTACAATACCAATCTAAATAAAATGCTAGTACATTAGAAGACCAGATTTTAAAATGAGAAATAAATGTAAGTGGATTTATACAGACCCCCCAAAAAAGTACACTGAAGTTTCACTTTGTTCAGTGGTACAATTCACCAATATTTGGAACATCAGGTAACAGCATTCCCGGTTTACTTGTCATAATTCTATCAGTCAAGGCCTGGGGTTCTGCATGGCACACAGTCCTTCTTAGGTTTAGCTGATACTTCCTTTATTCAGAGCAGTGATTTGATCAGAGGTCCTTCCTGGATGTTCTCTGAATATTCCCTGGCACTTAACTTATTATAGGCCCAATCCAATTCTTTTTTCTACAAATGAGATCTGGCCAAGATTCATAACAGAGAATTTTCTGTGTGGCCTTTCTTATCTCCTTCAGCATATAAAGCATTCTTTTTTATAGTATTCTTTGCAATTCTTTGCAAAGAATAATTGTCTTTATATGAATTTACTCGTGCTGAAGTTCAGCATCTCCCATACCTTACAAAATGGAAGGAGGAATAATTATTTTGTGAATCTAGTGATCCATCAGAGACTGATGGATCACAATAATAGCTTTAGACTGACCAGCAATCCAAAGCCTGAAAGACCTATGTACATTTTTCAAGTTTTGAAACTTATCGCTAGAAATGTGCCTAAAAATGCCAGGAAGACAGATCTATAGTGACAGACAAAAACTCAATCCATGCTCCAAAGAGCTGACAAGCTGCTCATCATCTTTCTGTTCAGAAACAGAAGCACAAGCAGAGGTTGTAGTGCGGGTCCCAGCAACGAAGACAGGACTCCCCAATTCTGATCTCTGCTCTAATGCTCAGCCTGCTCAATCATACTAAACCCAATAAAGAAACCCAAACCTGTTTGAAAACAGTCTACAAATAAATTATTTTAGTTAAGCATTCAATAAAAAATCTCTCCTAGCAATTTTCTTATGGATAAAGGAATCCTAAAGCTTCAAGTTTCCCTGGCAATTCTGCCATTTAAAAACAAGCAAAAAATGGGACAAAAACGCCACCAAGGCAAATCATACAGCTGGTGATCCTGATAGATACAGACTACAGTCAACTGATAGTGATGTAAACCCCTTATGCCAGATTGTTTAAGCACAGAAGAAAGCACAAATGCACATAATTAAGATCTGATGTTTGCTTTTTCCTCCAAACACAAATGCAGTATTTGTGTTTGAGCACTGGCAGTAACAACTGTGAACTATGCTACTAATGTCTGATTTAAAAATGCTTGTGGCAGGATCCTGTCTGGAGGAACAAAAATAAAAATGTATTGAGACAAAACAACAGTGAAAAGTGCACTAAGAAAATTAAAAGCAGTGATTACAGACAAAAAGCATGTATTCTCCCCTCAGAAAGTTATTCATGTATAACTTTTCTTAAAATGGATCCAAACATTGCCATTCTCAATAAAAACTAAGTTTCTGAGTGGATATATTTTTAAAGTACATGCAAATCCTTGGTTTATTTAAGGGAGAAATATAGCTCAGTACCATTTTTGCTTATTTTTCTCAAACATTTTTCAGGTTAAATAAATTGGTACTAAATTGGCCAGGAGTCCAGCTGCAATAATGGCTTCATTTATTAACTTGAGTTTTTAAGAACTTATATCTTCAAAAGTATGTAAAAAAACCTGAGACTTCTGGATTTCAGTAAGGGATGCAATGAAAATTGCCTGAAGTTTCAAGAAGCATTTCACACCAAATTAAGGCATCCATTTGCTAGACAGTCTCCTAAAATGATCTCTGGCTCTAAATCAGTATCTGAAGGTGCATCCGTTCACTGATTATCCATGAAATTTAGCTGTCTATTGTAAGTGCTTAAAGTAGACACTAAATTGTAAATGTTAAATTGTTTCTTTGCCTGTTCCTATTGAAACATTCTGTAGTGTCTGCTAATGCTGAATAAAATCAGTCCTATCACTTAGTCCTCTTCTGTGAGATATGCACTTTAAAAATTCAGAAAATAATCACGAGGATATTTCAAGGACACACAAGACTGAACACAGCCAAAACAGAGGCTTTGGAAAACCATGATCCAGGTAAGCAGAAAACATCCATCCTGTCATCTTCTTGCTGTGTGGGGGTTTCTGGCAGCCACTTCAGCCAAAGCATCCTGCCAAAATTTGTCAATTCACATTGCTATCAGTCACATTGCTTCCACTGTTAGGTTTAACAAAAACAAATCTTCACAAGATGGCACCAAATTAAATCTTGAAAAGCAACAGCTCTGTTGAATCTGTAATCAATTACAGATTTTTGTTTGGTGTTTTGGGGTTTTTTTTGTAGGTTTGTTTGATTTGGGGCATTTGGTTTTGTTTTTTCTTTCAGAAAAACGTGAAGGGGCAAATCTGTACCAGCTAGAAACACTGAATGTCACCAGGTATTCTGAAGATGGACTTTCATTCTAAAAGTAGCTGAGTGAAGCCTGGTAAGAAACCTCCTCACAGAACAAAACATCATTCTCCATGGTTTCTGGAGATGAATTAGGGAATCACAGAATGGTTAAAGTTCTAAGGGGTGTCCAGAGACATCTAGACCAACACACCTGCTGAAAGCAGGATCAGCTTGGGCAGGTTACTCAGGACATCTGAATATCTCCAAGTATGAAGACCCCACAGCCTCTCTAGGGAACCTGTCCCAATGTTTCATCACCCTTATAGAAAAGAAGTTTTCCCTTCTATTTAAACGTAGCTTCCTGTACTTCAGTGTGTCTCTACTATCTCTTGTCGTGTCACTGGACACCTCCAAGAGGAGTTGGGTTTCATTGCCCTTAGTCACTTCAACAGGTGTTTATACACCTTGTTAACATCCCCCTGAGGTTTCTTTCTTCTAGGCTAAACAGTCCCAGCTCTCTCAGCCTCAATTTGTATGATAGATGCTCCTGCCCCTTAATCATATTGCCAGCTTTTGACCAGACTTGCTCTGGTGTGTTCATGTCCTGTGTAGTGGAAAGCGCTGAATCGGACATGGTTCTGCAGCTGTGGCCTCACCAGTGCCGACTAGAGGGGAAAGGACCACCTCCCTCAACCCGCTGTCAACACTTGTCCTTGCACAGCCGAAAGTATCAGTGCCCCCTGCCATAATGGTGCACTGCTGGGACATGGTCAGCTCAGTGTCCACAGAGCCTTTTTGGCAAAGCTGCTTTCTGGCTGCCAGACTCCTCCTCCACAGGTGCAGACTTTGCTTACCCTTTTTCTGAAGTAAAACAAAACATAGTAGCTTCAAGTGAGTTGTATCTGGAGAATTCTCTTTCCTCCCAGCCCCTTTCCTCTAACCTCTTTCCTCACTCCTCCCCAAAATTTGTTTGGAAAAACCTTTAAATTTAAAGCAAATCTTGGAAGACAAAGCAAAAGCTACTAGGTTTGACAGAACTTTAGCTTTAAGTCCTAGAGCAGAACAGAATGACTGTCAACAGGCGTTTTCAACCCTCTGCAGGTGCACAAACCTGAACCAGAACTATCCTTTGGAATCCAGTGTAGTATCAAACATTACTGATAGAATTTCACTCACAATGAAGCTGTAACTCAAGTTTATAACAGAGCCTTATGAAGGGACTATTATGTCATCTTTGCTCATTTATTTTCATGTATAACATTGCCCAGAGAAACTGTGGATGCTCTATCCCTGGAAGTGTTCAAGGCCAGGTTGAATAGGGCTTTGAGCAACCTGATCTAGTTAAAGGTGTCCCTGCTTATGGTGGGGGGATGGAAGGAAAGTCCCTTCCAATACAAGCCATTCTAAGATTCTACGACTTTTGGAATCGTAGACATGCAACCTGTTTTCTGAATTGTCATCCTCAAATACAGTGATACAGCTCAACTTCTTATTGTCCTGCAGTGAATACAGCCTGTAAGAATTTGGTTGTCATTTCCTTAATTACTCAGGTTCATGAAAAGCTTACTTGTGTTTGTTATTGAATGAAAGAAACTTACCTTCCTTCAAGTTCCTTTGCAAACATTAGACCTGCAGTATTAAAACATCAGTTTAACAGACCTTCATTGAATACTTCAGATCTGAAAATAAGAAGCACTGCTGATTTTACTTGTTTGTCCTAAAGTTCTAGTGATAGTTAATTAAATCTTTTCCAGATAAAAGTTTCCTTATTGTTACATTTTAATATAAAAAAAGAACCTTCTGCAGAATTTCTAAGTAGTATGCCTTTTAGAACAGATTTTTAGTGTATTTGGGAGAAAGCATAGCTGTATTTTACTGAAAGTATTCAGGATGAAATTAAGAATGAGAAGTTTTGCATTGAAAACGAAAATAAAACCAAAGCCAACAGCAATGCTTCAGCCAGAATTCTTTGCATATTTATACATGACCATTGGGAAAATAAGCGCCTAGAGAATCTTCTCTCTCAATGCTTTCTTCTCAGGAGCTGCTGGCTGAGAAAATAATGATAAATGCCAATCCGGAACAAGAATTTTCAATTCTAAGCAGACTTACTTGCAAAGCAGGGAATGATGCCTGCCTGCTCCCCTACAAAACACATGGAAGATTCAGTTCCTTTTCCATAATGGTCCAACTGCTACTAAACAAGTTATTTCTCATAACTCAGACCAGGTACCACCTTCCTCCCAGAAACATTTTTGTTTTACTTAAACAAACAAACAAACACAACAACAACAAAAAAAACCCCAAAAAACCCAAACAAAAACCAACAACAAAACCCCACCCAAACAACTTTAAGTCTCTCCTCTTGGTAGAGAGACTAAAATGTTGGTATGCTGCTCATCTTCGTGTTTAACAAAACTCAGTAACATTTTATTTTATTTGGGTACTGAATGTTAGAATGTTAATATTTGAAGGTTTGACATTCAAATATTGCTTTATTATCAATATCCCCACATTTGTGCATATCAAATATCAAAACAATGCCCTTTCATGAAAAAAATACAAGTCTTATTTTTCTATCAAATAGAAGCATTTAGACAGCAACTTTGAGCTGGTATGACAAAAAAAACCCACTTACAAGAGCTGCAAATCTCAAGTACTTCAACAAAAAGAAATTAATAGTAAAGACAAAAGCTTTATACTGCCTCCATAATAAAAACCTTCTCCACAAGGAGAAATCTGAATTCTACTGATTGGCTTTGTGTCATTTTAATATTTGACCTAATTCAAAACTCACATGCATCTGAGAACACTTATGTCACTGTCCTGCATGTGTTTATTTTAATATAAGGGAACATTTTCTGGCTCTTTTTGAATAAAAGAGCTGTTCTGATGCTGGCACTGTAAAAACTCTTATCAGTCTATTGGCTTTTTAAACATGCCTATACAATTGAAACTTCTTTTTATAATGTCTAGCTCTATGAAAGTACCACTCACAGACAATCCTGAGCATTCTTAGACGTATACAGCTGTGTCTTTTTGGTAGACAACTGTCTTTCACCTCACTGGCAATATTCAAACCCTACATATGAATCAGTCAGCTACTTTCTGCTGGTAGGTGTACCAATGTCCCCATTCACATAAACACCTTTCTCCAAGTTTAATGTTATCATTAACTAGTATCCATTTCAATTAAAACCCATGTGTTTAATACTTCTTGAAAAACTATCATAGGAAGGACTCCTAACTCCCAATTTGTTCAGTAAATTTCTAGTCGGGATAATGTGAAATGTGTCCAAGGAAGATAAGAAAAAAGTAAACCTATTATCAGTAGGTTTGAATTCAGTCTAGAACAGCTGGTATTTGCAACAGCAAAGCTCTGCAAACAGAAGAAGGAAAAAGCAATGGCAGATACATCAGACAAGTGGGAAATAAGCCTCATCTTTCTTCTGATCAGAGAGAAGTTTCTTTTGGGAGAAGAGTTAAAAATGTTTTAGGAACATAAAAAACAAGATGTCTTCTTAAGTAACATACCAGCAGGAGTTGCTTTAATTAAATGAGATTGTTATAGGCATAAGTATTTAGCATTGCTACTTGACTATATTCATGCCCTAGGGGAGGATAAAAATTTGAGATTTCAAGTATGCAGTAAATAGCAAAAACCTCAACTCTCCATATCATGCATATATATATAATTTTCTGCCTACACTTGAAGGCAAGTCCTTTGATAAAGCTGAAGAGAATTACATGTTTAAATACTTTGAATGGTAATAATTTAAGTATTAGATATAGTTTTATTTACAGTATTGTATATATTACTATTGCTGAAATCTTCCAAATCTATCTACAAACAAAAGGGATATTCCTCATCCACATTATGCACCGACTGCAACAGGATTATTTGCATAGAGAATGAAGAATCACTTGATACTGTAAAGTGACAAACATTGCCTGTTGCACACTTTCCACTGTCATTACCTATTGGAAAATATAACTGGAAGCTGAAGAATTCCTGTATCCACTGGAAGTCCTGTAGTTAAATCTGTCCCTCATTTGACATTGCCATATTCGACTTGAATAATACTTTTTTAAAATCAGCATCCCATAAACAAATGAACTGTAACAGAGTCCTGAGCTTTTGCAGAGCTCTACCCAAGAAAATACTGTTCTCTGACAAACAGCTTACTTCAAGTTGAGGACCTATTTGCCTTCTGTTTGTGTAATGTACCATGTAAGCAATGTCTCAAACCACTTTTGGAAAAAAAACTAGACCAGTCAATGTGGTATCAGTTCCAGAAACCCACGGTGCAAAGATACCATCTGAGGCCAAATTCTGACCTCATTTTTGTGGATGCAGCAATCAAAGTTAAAAGATGGGATGGTAGAAGTTAATCACATGCTCAGTATAGTGTGTTATCCATCCACAAAGTCAGAATATTCTAAGGAAAAGAATAAGAGAGAAGGGAAATTGAGATACAAGCACACAAGCCAGAATTTCATAATTTCACTGCCAAACCTCAGACTGCAAAAATAGTTAGGGGGCTGAGCTTTGTCCATTTCTTTAAGCAATAAAATCCCTTTCTATTATACTTCTTGGGCCACTGTATGTTCTCTTAAATCCCAAATATATTTCCTAATTTATATTGACTTACACCAGACAGCATAAAGCTTCCTTAAGCCACGAGATTTTCTTGTATGCTTAAACAAACTGCAAAGCACAGAAACTTTGCATTTAACCATGTGCTCTATGAACAGCAGAACTACCAAAGCTTTTTTATGGACTTGTGTCTTTTGCTCTTAAATTTTCTATCAAAGTAATTCCAGCCCTTCGTACCCACCATGTTTTCTGTGCACTGGACCAGGACAGAGACAGCACACGCTGGTTCCAATGCGCACACTCAACACAGTGAATTTTCAGTGTATTGCTTTCAAACATGCTATACAGAGGCTGAATTTCCCCCAGCTTTCCTCCAGCAGGGGCATTCATTTGAGTCATCCTAATCTATTAATTCAGCAGTTTTCCCAATATTCCCAGGTTATCTGCAAGTCCTGCTCTCCACTTAGAGCAGCCAATAGAGGCAATGGAAAGGACTGACAGAAAGGTATTAGAAAGATAGACAGATGCGTGATTAAACAAAACCAATTTCCACAGGAAAACAGAACAAGAGAAAGAGGTGTTTTAAGCAGTAGCAGTGGTTCCAACTACTTTGTACATTCTTAATTTTTTCAGCATTGAAAAAAAACAGAAATGAGATCCTATATCCTGGTTTTTTAGCAGCATCTCCACACAGCTGACATAAAAGGAACATGGATTTATTTTTCATGCTGAAAAGCTTTTATTCTCACTTTCATACAACTCAGTAAATTGCCCAGAGAGTGATTTATTCTCCCCTATGATCTCCTGAATATCCATACACACACAAAAGATGGATGCTGGCAGGCAGAGCTGTCAGTAGGAATTTCAGCAGAAGTAAATTGTTTAGTACTTATAATGGAGCATAATAGCTGTAATTTCATTTGAACTGTTGCCACTAATAAAATTACAAGCCAAGACCCTGCCATTCATCACTGTGCAGCCACAGGGAATTTCTCTGTGCACACTTCACCACAGAGACAGGTAACTGAGTCCTTAAAGTGTTACTATACCCAAAAGAATGATGAGCCAGGCCCAGCACTTTCTCTCAATAGTGAAAGACACAGCTGCATATCAACTGCAAAGGAGTTTCCTACCAGTTTTTACCAGGTGTTTTCACAGTTATTCCAATCCTCTGCCAAAATGCAAACTAGCAATTTCAATGCATATGCAGTTAAAAATGTTTAAAAGAAAACTAGAATACAAAATATAATATACAGATATGCAAATATGTATATATGCACACTGCACATGAGTTGGGCAGGAAGCATGTTCTTCTGAAGATCACTGAAATACCATGAAATATTACAGTTACTACATATGAACACATATAAATTCAAATATATGGAACATTTTGCTAAAGTTATTATTGTCACATCAGGAGACAGTTGTTCTTCACCCAGAATTTCAGTGAAGCACCTATTAAAATGCTTTAGTTTAAGTGCTATGATTAAAACAAACCACAACATATTTTCTTGATCTACGGAAATGATACAACCAGAATGCTATTCTGTGCTGTTTATGTGGGCTCTGAATGAAAGCACGGGATTAGCATACATGCTACAGAGGCAAGGAAACACAGACAATTCCAGAAAAAGTTCTTTGAGTGTCGTAAAGACGACTTTTGCTGTGGTACTCTTTCTAGTTAGAAACTGTAGATGTAGTTGCCTCTGCCAGGTTAGACTAATTAACCCCTCTGCAGGAGCCACAAAGGCCTGTATAGGAACTCAGAGAGACTGAAGAGGCAAGTAAGCCCTTCGTTCTCTCTCTCTAGAGGAATTAATGTTCACGTGCATGTCTCTCATCACAGCTAATCAACCATGAGACACCTTATTTCTGCCAAACTCCCTGAGATGTATTGGTAGATTTCTGCAAAGTCATGAAAAAACATTATGCACTTTACTTCCCTGTCCCACCTACAGAAGGAAGGAAAAATGAGCAGTGAGCTGCACATGCAGGACTGGCTCTTCTGCTGCAACTCAGTGGTCAGCTCATGACTGATCTCGTGTATAAAAACTGTGAGGGCTGCTGTGGGGAAAGAAGAGCAGATGTAGGAAGAGCAGCAACATGTGAAAAGAAAACATCTTTCTTTTTACAATAATAGAGAATAGAGCAAGAAAAAATTGTAAATTTGTAAAGAAGAAGAAAGCAGAAGAAGAATGAGGCATCACAGAGAAAAGAACAAACATGAAGGCAGACAAAGGCCCCTCAAAATACAGTATATCATGGATGATATTTTTAAGGATTGACACACAAATATAGAATCCACTTATTACAATAGCCACATGACAAAGTTTGGAAGCAAACTCAGGGTGATCAGTTTCCATTAAAATTTATATTATGCCATGGAAGATTTTTTGGATCTTCTTGAGAGTAGGAATAGGTTGGTGCTTTCTATTCTAAGGGGGGGAAAACATGTCATGTACACCATTATTTCCTATAACCAAAAAAGAGCAATTTTCATTATTTGGTAATTGTATGCATCTGAATTCTGACGAAGATACAGACTAATTTTCATGTTCTCCCATAAGGCTCATATAGCATTTGGGATGAAGCTGAAAGCCTGTATGCCACCTTGTATATTAGCTTTAATCACCTGGTAACAGTTGCATAATGAACACACTGTAAAAGGATTTCTGGGCAGAAGTGCCAGCATCAACTTTAGTTACCAGAATTGTCACCACAACACTAATAATATCTGTAAACCATTCTGGGCAAGTTAATCTTTCATCTGGAGAAACCACAGGAGGAAATATAGGCCACAGGAGGATAAGAGGACAGATTTATTTTTTCCATGCTACTGATAGTAATTATTCACATTTCTCAACAATAATTACTACATTGGAAACTTTCACTCTCCTTACCACTTCCCTTTGATGGATCCTTACTACTTCATCAGATATCATAACAGAGCTCTGCCTTTGCAAGCAAACCTTACCAACCAAGGTCCAAGTAACAGATTTTCAGAGCACAGGCATTATTTTTCCTCTGCTTCTCTTTTTTTTTTAAATTATCATCTTCCTATGATGTGCATACAGTTAGTAGGTCTCACCTAGTATTGCTTTAGCACAGGACCTAATGGGGAACAAAAGTGATAAGGCTTCACTGGCCCTTCTATTTAAAAGTTTTAGCATCAGCATGAACCAGAACTGCTCAAAATTGGATTAAGAAAATCTTCCTCTATGAACTGAAATAAACAGTTCTACAGTTGTATGAAGGAGCTACAGTTCTTTTCCTGAATAATTTTGCTTCATTAGCAAAGGCATTAAGAAAGTTTCCAGTCAGATTATACCCTTTGGGCACACTCACAGGGAAAACTCCTAGGAGCTCAGGTAGGAATTCCCAGAAGAACTCTACTTTCAAAGACTGACTTTGGAACTGACTGCTAGCTTTACAGTAAAGGCATTAGAAATATTGTCTATATTAATTATCTGCTAACCAAAAAAAGTATTGTTGAAATGCACCTCTGATATCAGTCTTCTAAGACATGAAGGGTTATTATAACCAGATAAACTGTTCTGATACGGATTTTTCAAACTGAACCACACAGCACCATCTTCTGGTGACCAGAAGGTGGATTTTTTTTTTCAGGCTTTGAGAAACAAGCTTTAAACATATCAAAGACAATTTTCATAAAAAAAAAAAAACAAACACAAAAAAACCCAAAAAAAGTAGTGTTAAGTTTAAAAATAAGCAGTTTAAGACAAACATCTATAAAACACAAGTCAACAAAAATTTTAATTAATCGCTGTTATTCCTAGAAACACAAAGAGAAAAAAATATCCTTTAAAATGTCTTACTCCATCAAGAGGGCCAGGCATCAACCTTGTTCTAGTTTCTACAAATAAAGAAAAATATGTATTGCTCATAATTAAATAATGGAATCTCAAGTATATATCACAACATGATGTCCTTCTGAGCGTCTGTGTGGACCCTCAGCGACAAAGGTTCAGGTCTGCTTTCTGGAACAGCCTTTGGATGAGCTTTAGAATACAGAAACTAAGAACTGTTTAGCTGGTTCTGGAATGACCCAAAGACATACTCACAAAAAGTAGAAGTGTGTCAAGGAGATCATGACCACATCATTGATCAAACTGAATCTCTGTGAGCAGGCTGCACAAAAACATGCAGGCTACGATTTATACTTAGAAAACAAGCCGTTCTAAAGCATTCTGTTTGTTTCTAGCCTGCTACGTGAACAAATAATCTTAATACCACCATATTTCCTTTCATTTGTTGAGTTTTCCAACAAGAAGAAACCAGTCAATAGTTTGATTACTTGATTACACAATCACCGGTCCGTTAACGCTGCTTTCTTCACAACTGACTCAACTAGTGAGAGTCAGACTTAGCACCTGGTGGCTTCCCAGGTTTGCATACAAGTGCTTTTAAGTAGACTAGGAAAACGCAGCAAAGGAATGAACACGTGAAATACCAAAATTCCAGAGAAAGCAACCGGGTACTGTCAGGAGTAAAGGACAGACTCTATTTCCTTGCTTTGTTTGCCGTGTAGAATGCAGAGTTTGGCACAACTGCACGCACGAAAGCCTCTCTCCCAGCGTCCATCCCCGCGGACAGAGACGCCCCCTCACGGCCCTCGCCGCTGCCCTTTCAACGGCTCCGTGACGTCACGGCGGGGGCGGGGCACCGGCGCGGCGCGCGGCGCGCACGTGCGGCGCCCCCTGCCTGCTCCCTCCCGAGGGCTCCGCGGGCGGGGCCGGCGGGCGGGGCCGGGTGGGTCGCGCAGGCGGGGCGGGCTCTGCGCTGTACGCGTTCCTCGCCGCTGCCGTGTCGTCGCGGAGCCGTTGAAAGGGCAGCGGCGAGGGCCGTGAGGGGGCG
>NW_020897703.1:6710813-6810281 GCF_003984885.1 Neopelma chrysocephalum
CGTACCTGCACGTCCCCCGGGAAGTACACGACGTGGTGCTGCGGGTGGCGGCGGCGGCAGCGCGGGGCTCTCGGCGGCGCGGCTGAGCCCGCCGTGGCTGCGGCTGCCCGAGGTGCCGGGCGCGGAGCCGCACCGCGCCAACGAGCTGCTGCTGCTGCCGCCGCCCGCCCCGCGCGGCCCGGCCCCGCTGCCGCAGCACCACGTCGTGTACTTCCCGGGGGACGTGCAGGTACGGCGGCAGGGCTGCGGGAGGGAGCGGGGAAACGGCGCTGCAGGGGCTGTGCGGGTGGGCATTGACGGGCTGCCGGGGCCGTCAGAGCTCTGGCCCCGGGGAGCATCTCGCTGCCTGTCACCGGCGGGCACAGCGAGCGGGAACGGGCCCTCCGGAAACCTGAGCTGGAGCAGCAGTGCAGGGGAGTTGAGTCGTCTTCACGGAATGAACCAGGTTGGAAAAGACCTCTGAGATCATCGAGTCCAACCCAACACGACCGTGTCAACCAGACCATGGCACTGAGTGCCACGTCCAGTCTTTCCTTAAACACCTTCAGGGGCAGTGACTCCACCACCTCCCTGGGCAGCCCATTCCAATGTCTAATCACTCTTTCTATGAAGAAATTTTTCCTAATGTCCAACCTGAACCTCCCCTGGTGCAGCTTAAGACTCTGTCCTCTTCTCCTGCCACTAGTTGGCTGAGAGAAGAGACCGACCCCCACCTGGCCACAACCTCCTTTTAGGTAGTTGCAGAGAGCGATGAGGTCTCCCCTGCGCTTCCTTCGTTCCAGGCTAAACAACCCCAGCTCCTTCAGCTGCTCACAGGACTTGTGCTCCAGACCCTTCACCAGCTTTGTTGCCCATCTCTGGACACGCTCCAGCTCTGAAGCACTGCCCAGTGCTATAGTGGGGATGGCAATGTCTAAAAGCGTGTCAGGGAGTGTCAGTGGAGACAAGATGATGAAACCCTAAGATGGCAAGTTGTCCTCACCAGGCAGAACACCATGTCACCGTGCAGGTGTATGGATAGGCCAGACACCATCCTGCGGGGAATTTGACAGGCACAGGAATTTGATGCTTTCTCAGCCTGCCCTGAGAAGGCAGTTGTGGTCTCTGAGCTGGCAAGAAATTGCAGAGACCCTGAAGTGCTGTCCCTGCACACGTGGTCGAGCTCTGTAACATTACATGCTCTGGCACTTTGCATAGCCAGCTAATCTCAAATGTCATTACTACTTCTCAAAAGTAGGGGTGGTGGCTTCTTCTTCTAAGGAAAAGGCTTTCCTTTTCTGTAAGGTAAAGATGCAGAACTTTATATTTTAAGGATTAGGATGGCCTAAGAACCCCTGCCTGATTGCCATTTCTGGGTATGGCTTCATTATTATTAATAAAATAAATGAAGAAGTATTCTTTGCCATTATGACTTCAGATGTAAAGATCATTCATGACTTGGGGGTAGGTTTTTTCCATCTATACCCTTTATGGATGTGAACAAGGGCAATAAAGACTTCCTACAGCTGAATGAGAGAGATTTTTTTTTCTGTATGTAAGATAGAAAACTTGTTACAAAGTTTTAAGTCTGTTGTCGATTTGAAATAAGATAATTGGTATTTCTGTAGATGGAGATAATACAGTAAAATTATATATTCTGTGTCATACTAAGTTGAATAATACTTTAATCTTCTTTTGGCATGAAGTCAACAAGAATTATTAATACATTCATGTGCTTATTTTTATTGTATTAATTTTGGGGGTATTAAAAAGTGTGGTAAAAATATTAAAGTAGAATAAGTAAATCTAAATGCATCCATTTTTTAATGTGTTTCTTGTCCTGCAAGCCTAGCAAGTGAGCACCTCTAATGCATGTTTCTCTCTTACAGTCCTTTCTTAAAAATATGAGTACATTGGAGCTGAAGTCTTTTCAGAATGAAGTAATGCATCTTTTCTGTTTTTTTTTTTTTTTAATTTTTCAGAACTATCATGACATCATGTCTTGCCATCCAGAAAACTTTCAGTGGGAGCACTGGAGTTTTGAAAATGTTGCTACCATACTTGCTCGCCGGTTCCCCAATAGCTTTATTTGGGTCATAAAGTGTTCTCGAATGCACCTGCACAAATTCAGTTGTTATGACAACTTTGTGGCCAGTAACATGTTTGGAGCACCAGAGCACAGCACTGACTTTGGAGCTTTCAAGCATCTCCATGCTTTGCTAGTTAATGCATTCAGACTCTCTCAGAATATTCTGCTGTCCCAGAAAAGTGTGCATGGTGTCAGCAAGGATGCAAAAATAGCTGCTTGTAAATCACAGCCGCAGTCTGTTCCTACAACAAATGGCTGCTCATCCACGGAAAGGGAGAGAGATTGTGAATGCTCCAATAATTCTGCTGTGAACTTCATGATACCGTCTGCTGTAGGTGCAGTGTCATTTACCTTGATTGGCTTCAGTAAAGGTTGTGTGGTTTTGAACCAACTGCTTTATGAGCTGAAGGAAGCTAAAAAAGACAAGAACACGGATGCCTTCTTAAAAAACATAAAAGCAATGTACTGGTTGGATGGTGGTCACTCGGGAGGAAGCAATACTTGGGTTACTTACCCTGAAATGCTGAAAGAACTTGCAGAGACAGGAATTGAAGTTCATGCTCATGTTACACCGTACCAAGTGTTTGACACAATGAGGTCATGGATTGGAAGAGAGCATGAGAAATTTGTACAGATACTTGAAGAATTTGGTGTGAAAATAAATGATCAACTGCATTTTGCTGATGACGTTCCCTCCTTAGATAACCATTTCAGAGTTCATGAAGTATTCTGAGACTGTGTATCTGAACAGTATATTCATTGTAGAAGCACTTTTAACGCTGTAAATGTTGTCATCTAGATTTTCAATTTTGAGCAGATGCTTTCTGAAGAGAATACTAAATCAGTTCTGTGTTGCTAATAGATACTATATATAAATTTCAGTAGCTTACAAAGGAGTATTTGGGGCACCAAAACTATAACAGATGTAATTTGATTCCTGGAAAAAAGTGTTATGAAGAACTATCCTATACATGTTCTTTTGTTAAATGTGAATGTTTATTTTAGACTGTTGGTAGACTTTTTAGTCCTGGATATCTCATGTGATATACTGCATTTAATGGGAGTTTAAAGTACTTGATAATTTCAGATGTCTGGATACTTCAGTTTAGTGGCTTCCAGGGCTAAAAGCATTGGTCTTTGTCAATAACAGATATATGGTTAGTTTTTTGTTTTGAGGAAATTGATTGTTAGAAGAACCTTAGTTATGTATTTTGGTGAAAAGTGGTCTATTTAGTTAATTAAATCTTCCAGTTTTGTAACATTTCTCCTAATTTGAAACCAAGTTACAAATATTCACCTTTGGAATAATAGTGCCAATGCATTTTTCTTCCTTATGTGCGCCTTGCCATTTCTGTCACTATAAAGTTTCATTAATTGATTGTGCAGTATCTGCCAGTGAATAGCCATTTCAGCTGGGGACTTGAAAATTTTGGCATAGCTATGTTAAGTAACCAAGAATGTTGATGAGCATGTAGCTTATTCCTGTTTCAACATACCTTGCTATTGCTTTGACTAACTTCTATAAGGACCAGCAGTAATATCTGTATTAACGTGTGAAGAGGTGTCTTTGTCCCTGCCTTGGAGTGGTAAGGTTTTTCTTGGTAATTGCTGCATTGATGTTGATCTAAATCGAGCCATAAATACATAATGTGTTACAAATCGCATAAAAATTTTAGACTGTGTTGACTTCTTCCAAAATGCCTCAGTTTTAAAATCTGTTATGTATTACAGTAGTTGCTTCTAGAGCTATCCAAAAATCTATTTTCAGAGCCTAATCTGGTTCAGGCCCCAAACCTGAATGTTCTTGAGAAAGAAATGCTGAAAGATGGACAGTTATCGTATTAGTGGAACTTTTCTACTGTTGTAAGTAACTTTCCATTTATCTACAAAACTTAGAATCATTCTTAAAGACAACTGCAGTTATTAACAATGAACCAGTAGCTCCAAATGGTTTTGGATTTCCTGGAAGTACAGGAATACGAAGGCCAGTTAGCAAAACACTATGAAGATTACACAAACAATTGTGGCTAAGTTCTGAAAAAAGGCATTTTATTCAACTTTGATCCTATGTTTGATGGCTTAGTGACATCTTTGCCCTGCTGCTTGTTTCCCATGACTCTTACACTGGGAGGAAGGTCCTGAGTCATCTTTCTTGTGGTGGCATCATTAAAAGTTACAGGGTTCCCTGTAGACAACTCTTGGCAGAGGTTATGCATATCAGTGATTACTGAACAATGAGAAAAGTGTGTTGAACTCCTAAGAAAATTTTCTTAGTACTCAAAATATTGAGGGTGGTAGAAAGGATTATATGTGCACCTTAAAATTTGAAAGTGAACTCTATTGCTAAAAATAATGTACCTAGTTGATCAAAAGGGGAAATTATTTATTTTAATTGATGGAGAAAAGTGCAACATGCAAACCAACTCTTAACACTGTATAAAAGAATCTGAAATCTAGTTCCCTCAGCTTTTTTTAATTTTAGACTCTTTCTTAGAGATATTGTTCAACCCTATTTGTTGATTACCATCTTAGTAGGCTTATAACAACTTGTTTATGTGTTTCAAGGAACATTATTTCCCTTTTTTGGTCCTTTTGATAACGCAACATATGCGAGGACTTTTTTCTGTAAAAAAAATATGAGTCACCTAAAGAAGTGGCTTTAATAGAAAGCCTACAAATGTCCTGAAATATATTTAACTATCCACTTATAAAACAAAACTTTAAAAAATAAACCAACAAAACCCCCAAAACACTCTATTCATTTTGCTCCCTCTCAGTTTCAGACTGACCAGGCTAACGCTAACACTTGCCCTATCCAGTAACAGTACAGATCAGAGACCAATTTTTAAACAATTCGGTGCCTGCCAAAACAACGGGACTTGCAAGCTTTTGGAAACAGCTATTAAAATATTGACATTGTCTTCAAAAGTTTCTGGATGGCTGTCCTATCAAAATACTACTAACTTGTTTGATGGAGGCTGCCTACAATAACTCTTAAATAGGCTCAAGTGTTGCTGCATTACTTTGAAGAATAAGCACTTTGTTGTAAAACTAATCTTGTTATGGGACCTCATGTTGTGGAGGGAAAACTGACTGGTTGTTTTTCATTCTTTAAACAGCTGTAGTACTCTGTTGGAATGTGCCTCTGTCATTCATTACAATGCATGCTAAAAATAAATTTTGCAAACAATGTAGAAAATAAACTATTTCTAATGGGTGAAACCACTTTGATGTGAATGTAAAACCATTAAACAGGGAATGTGCAGTTAAGTTTTGTGGATTAAACTTTATCAGGTGTTTGTGGAGACCTAGTTTAAAAAATCAGATTTGATAACTTTTCTTCAAGGAAGCTTTATATTTGTGCAGTAAGCATGTGTAATTCTAAAACAGCTTACTGGCATCTCACATGCATGGGAAAGCTGGCACAAAGTGTTGCAAGGGTGTGAACATTTCTGTGTTAGGATGAAATGGGTTTGTATATGCCTGGTTTTCAATGTTAACTATAAAGGCAGATTCAAATAAGCTTAGATGTAAATGCCTAAAGTTAAGTGGTTCTTATAGTGGTTTAGTTCAAGACACTTCTGGTTTTGAATGGAGTGAACAATGTTACACAGTCCTTAGTTCAACTTAGTAATGTCTGGTGTTCTTTATACTACATGCTTGTTTCTTGTACAATAGGCAAGACATTCTTCATATTTTGAGAAACGCTAACACATTTTAAACTGTGCCTGTTAAATTCCTTTAAAGCAAGGCTTGATTCTGTGAAACTGCCTGGATGACTTAAATGATTTTGTGTGCGTCTAAAATGCTAGAAACTTTGGTAACTTTCTTCCTATCTAGGACTGATTTAATCACGTCTCTGTAAATGCTGATGCATTAATCAGTATTGGCCCATAATTCTGAAAGATGATTAAGGGTCCAATCTTTAACATGGGGCTGAAAGGAGCAATTTTCTCTGTCCTCCCATTGATAACATCCCGCTGCCTCCCTTTTGTTAGCACAGGCACTTTATGGTAAGCTGTTCTATCTTTCTAAATTAACATAACTGCTGATAGAGATAACTAACAGGAATCCTATGAATTTAAAAAGTCACTGAAATTATTTTAAATAAGACTGCTATGTCAGTTCAGGAGTTAGGCTGTTACAACTGTGAATATGCACAGATAAAAATGATTGTGCGTGAACATGTAGTCAGATTTTCCCCATAGGTTCTTTTTGAGCTATTTGCAGAAAGGAAATATCACCTGTGTTTTCTTCCCTCTTACAGTGCTTCTCACCATGCAGTTTTTCCAAAGCTGACACTTACTTCATCCCAGCAGTTGTTGTCTTGTACAGACTGGAAGTTGAAGCACTGAGGTTAAAGTCTACCCATTCATTTACCTTGAATGCTTATTTTAAATTACATGTGTATTACATCAGTTAATACAAGAATTTAAAGAACCGTAAAAATTCTGGGATTTGTGTGCTCAGTTGTGAGCCACATTTTAGGTACATCAGAGCCTGGTAGAATCCACAAACATGAATGTGTCCTTGTGCAATACAAAAGCAAAGATGGATGTCTCAGACTACAATCCATAAGAGACAGCCTCTTTAAATCACCTTCAAACTTACTTACTTCTTCACAATCTTTTTAATCATATATTGAAATCTCATTTCATTTTTGTAAGGGTGGTAGATTAAATTAAAAAAATTACTTCTAATGGTCATAACCTCATGAAAATTTAGACGCATTTGAATATTGCAGATGGAGATTCTAAGACCAAAGCTGGTTTTCTGTTGGTGTTGTTGATCTCTTAACCCTGTTCAGATGCAGGGTGACTGTTTTTAACTTGAATAAAGTAACATGAAGTTATTAAGCCAGTCATGCAAGATCATATAACACCTATGTGGCAGATAGGCACTGCTTCTTCCAGTGCCACACATACTGTTCCTGACTAAAATCATCCTATTGGTATCAACAGCATAATTCTCTCCTCCTGCTGACAAAAAACACTTGCACAGGATTAGCTGTTCCACATCACTGTGGAAACCATGGAGGACTGATTCAGGCAGTCATTTTGCATTTAGTGTAATGTGGGTTATAAAGTAGTGATGGCTTTGTCATCCCTTCCTGTCATTAGGGCTTCATTACATGTTTCCAAGTGACCCAAGAAGTGTCAAATTCTACTTAAGCAAGTGACCAGAAAAGCATCTGGTAGAAAAAAAGGAAAAAATAAATTATTATCTGTTTTTAATTGCTGTGTATAAACATCTTATATACTTGAAAAGGAACAGAGTGCTATTATTTCAAAGTTCAAAATAAATTTTCTTTCTTTTAGTAAGCTCTCAAGAGAGCACTTTCAGTCATGACTGTTAGTTTCCTTTGTCAAACCTGGCACTTCAGAGCTGAATTGTTTCCAAAGAAAGCACTGCTGCAAGACACAGAAAGCAGTCAAGAGACATACTGGTGCTGAAGGGCAGAACAAGGCTCTTTGCATCTCCCACACCGGAGTTTACCCTCTGAGCAATACTCGGAAGCCTGGGTGTCAGACAAAGCTGTTGCATCCCTTACAGACTGTGTGCCTAGCTCTTTCCCATTCCCCATCACGAGAAATACATTGATTTTGTGTGATGGAAGTTTAAAGCAATTGATGTACTGCTTGACAGCTGAAGTATAAATGTTTTCACAGCAAAAATTGTCCATTGCTATGATCTGTGTTATTATTGCAAGCAGTAGCTTCAGAGCATTTTTGTATGAACGTGGCATCGCACGTGGAGCTGCGTGTTTTGCATGGTTGAGCAGTTCTTTTAATGTTTTCAGTCTGCTCTTAAAAGTGTTGACTAGGAACAGATCTGAACAATTGGAAAGAAAGTAATCTGCTCTTGTTGATCTCAGAAATGGCCACTTAAAAGACATCCTTGCTCCCAGGAATTGCCACATACAGAACTCAGAATCATTCCCATCCTAGAGTTTGACCCAAAGTAAAATAGGAAATCTTAACAAGCAACTTTACTGCAGACTTAGGTAACTGTTTAAAAATGTAACATTTCATCTGTCCTTCTAGTAACACTAGAATCTTTGGTTATTGAGTGATACCAATCTACAGAGCATCCCTTGTAAAAAGTTACTGTCTCAGAACGTATCTTCAACACCTGTATCATCTACATGAAAACATCAGGTTTGGGAAGATAAATTTTGGTCAGAGGAAAAAAAGAATCAAGTTTGTACAGGAATTTCCCTGAAGCTGGGAAGTAATGCATATTGGGATCACACCATATGTAATATAACCTCTAATATGATAAAATCATCCTCATCTTAGTCAAGTTAGTCCTGTTGTGGGACCAACAGCATGAAAGAGGCTAATAGTTTTATATTTAAAAAGAATTGCAAATATATTTCTGATCCTTCATGATGAAGTCAAACCCCTTCACATGAGGAATTTAACTTGACACTTGTATTAAGAACCTAGACCCTGTGTAGCTCCTGGAGAGAACGAAGTTCTTAAGTCGGGTACATCAAATTGTCAGCACATACATAACAGGCAGATTTTTAATGATCTGTTTAATAGTTTGACCAAAAAAATGTTTTGACATAAATTTTTTTCATTTGGTTCTTTCCACAGAAAGCACATTAAGAAAAACGAAATCTGCAACATTTGTCATCCTTTATATTTCATATAACCAAGAATAAATAATTCTTTCCAGGTCTTGACTTCCACTTTAAAGGTCTTAGTCACCAAATTTTTAGAGTAATTCAAAGTTTGGGGTATATAGGCCAAGTTTAAACTGCTGATTTCAGACATTGTCTTTATGTAAGTATCTTAACTCATCTTTCAGTGCTGGGCAGTCTGCATTACCCAGCTCCTCTGCTGAAGACAGAAGACAGCTGAAGTGGCTGCTTTGAATGCTTAAGATGGTCAGTGTTTATTTTCTAATACCTGTTACCACAACTTCCTCTGTTTTATTGTGGCATGATCCCATTTGGGTTTAGGTCTCTAAAGGACAAACTTCCACAAAATGTCAGTGGCTTTAATTCTTTGTTATTTCAGTAGTGGATTTTCAAGTGTGGCTACTTATATTCTCTCACTGTGTTAGCTGGAAGTTATTCCTTTAATGCTTTCACCATTCATTCATCACTTTATTGCCTGTTTCACACCATGTAGCACAGAGGTTAGAAAGCACCAAATAATTTCATTTTTTTTAACACAGTAACTTCCAGATCTTTATCACTAGTCACATTATGTTCAAATTAAGAAAATGCATTTTTAAGCTGCTTGTTTTCTCCTTTTATAGCATTTCAGAACGACTGTTTTATAGACGTTACTAAATAAGAAATTTAAGAAACTCTTTCAAAGTGAAATAAAGGCTTCATTTAAAACTTGGTAGCATGAATCTGTATAGCTGCACTTGCTATAGCACTGGCTCACATTTAATTCAACATGACCATCTCCTCTCAGCCAGGTATACACTTTCCAATCCAGACTTCATGCTAGCCTAAACAAGTGTACTGTTGCAGCTTTCCTGCAGGGTTACTTCAGCACTAACTGCAGCTGAGGGACGCAGGGGTTTCATTTGGCCTAAGGTGTTTAGACTAATAATTTAATAGCTTCCCTTACAAAATTAAAAGGGGATTGAAAAATATTCAAAATAGCATTCTGAATACTTGTGGCTTGACAGGTCTTATTTATGCTTTTTACATACATACTATGAAACCAGTATTATCGAAAATCTTAATATCACCATTAGGAGGCACAGCAGTGAATGTATTTGACCCACAGGATTTTCCTCCTTTACTTTCCCCTCTCTCCAAGAGCCTCAAGCCCTCCCACCCTCTCTGAAGCACAGCAGGCACTTCCCACAAGTGAGGCAGCAGCAGGTCACTCATACACCAATCGCTGCTCCACAAAGCTTCCCTTATTTACTGCTGAGTGTTGAGGGGGCCTGAGAACACTGGGCTATCATGTCCCTTTTGTGACTGGAGAATCAAGCAATGGCAGGATGCAGGAGCAGCACAGGACTTCTCTGTGCCAGTATATTGAGGCGGTGATAGTTAAAAGAGATGGCTGTGCAGGCACAATGCTGGAACACAGCTTTGTCTAGCCCTGCAGGCTCTCTGAGCCTCTCCATTTAGTCCCGACACACAAAGAATATGCTCTGTTCACCTCTGCAATTCAGATGGGGCCCTCGACATCACCGGTCTAACAAAGCCAAGAGGTTACCCCAGCCTAACAGTCTGTCTCAGCAGTATGCACAAGCAATCCTTGTTCCTTTTTGAACAAAAATTTTGGGAGACCTATTTGTGATCCCAAATTTAAATTCTACCCTCAGAACGTACAATGATGCCCATCAGAATCGCTTGGCTGGTTCCATTCATGCTTATTCATTGAGGTGGCCGGGTGCCCATTCACATGGTACCAGACTATTTTCACTGTGTTGAATTGCCAAGAAGAACAGGTTTAGAAGAATAATCTGCACAGTGTTCAAGCTCCTGCTCTTCTGGAGAAAGCTTTTCTTTTCCAGTACTTTATTAACACTACATATCTATTTAGTCTAAGAGCTTTTGACAAGTTACAGTTCTCAAAAAACATTGCTAGAAATTACAGACTGACCTGAGTCACAGAAATGCTGCATTGCCCAAATAGCACAAGTAATAATATCAGAGGGATTTCAAAGAGACAATGACAAGCCTATTCTTTTTGTGAGATCCCCACCTTTATTTCACAAGGCTTTTGTAAGCACTCCAATCTGAAAACGTAACCTACAATGCCTAAACAACAGGCTCCATCCCAAAAGGTGCAATGCAAACCCCGTCTCATATGGTAACAAAGAGCACCTCAAATACAGCTCCCAATAGATTCTATGTCTACTCCAGAACTATGAAGTTCATTGCAGATTCTAGCACTGTAACTGAATGGATTTATGGGCACATTAGTTGCAAGTGTTTCACAGCTACAGAAACAGCAATGCTGCCTGACTGCACTGGGGCAGTGACAAACAAGGTTTTCTCCACAATACATTATGCAGGTAGGAAAAGGGTAAATCATTTACCTTGCAGTCAAGCTGTTGCACAGTTCTAAGCTTAACTGGCATGATTAGCTTTTGTGCTTTTTTCCTCATACCCACTCTCAGTCTCACTACAGGAGGGAGAAGAAACTCCCCTCACTTATTCTTAGGTTATTACTCAAAAAGAAACCTTGGCCATTACAGCCACCAACAATGGCTTTCCTGGACCTCCTCAGGAACCACTATGGCTTTCCTAAACTTTCATGAGGTCAGACTCAAGATGTGCAGTTAATTGTAAGCGTACACGCTGACAGCCCAGACACCAGGACTTCTGTTCAGAAAAATTTAAGTAGAACATTCCAAAACAGTACAGCTATAAATGCAGGCACTGCAAATGTGTATATCACTGTAGAAAAGAGACCATCGCCAGATCAAGCAAACTGTGTACTCACTACACATGATAAAAACAAGAAAAAAAAGCTACAAGATCAACTTCGTTATAGATGAATATTTACCAACGGTTTTTATTGGTCTCAAAATGTATGTATACATGGACAGTTTCCATATTGACATACAATTTTCTACTTACACAGAAGCTTGCTGAATTACAATGTGTTATTTTATCCATAATCATTCCTATAGGCTTTTTCTTGGATGCGTAACACCATTCTCCGAGCATAAAAATCCCTGTATTCGTCAGGTAGTTCTTCAAGTGTTTTCAAGGCCCTGTCCAAGATCTGTATAGCTCTAGAGGCTGCCATGGGATCTTTATTTCCATAAGTGTCTGTCTTATCATAGGATTCAGCAGGAAGGTGCTTCCAAAAGACATTCAGTGCCACTCCAAATTCCTCAGAAATTACATTGTGGAACCACAAAGCTGCAGAAAGAAGAATGTCTAAAATAAAAATTACTATCCAAAACTTCCATGTGACTCATAACAAGTGTCAGAATCACCCAAACTAGTTGAGGAAGAGCCTGAACTACCATATTTTTTGTTTGTTTATAAATATTTATCCCTGAATATATTGCATTGTACCAAATTTAAGAAGTTCCTCAAGATGTTTACATCAATCCATAACTTCACATGAAAGCAACACTTGCTGAAGTATAGAGATACTCAAAGGTAAGCAAATGATAAGCATGTGTGGGATGAAGGTAAGACTTTGTCAGCAACCTGGAATGCATGTCACTGGAAAAAGATGCTTTTTGAGAAACGTGTGTGGTTATTATGAAGTCAGGAGCAGCCCCTCTTCCGAACCTGCTAACACAGCAACAGTGTGACACACCATTATCGAAGTGTAACCAAAAGTTTCTTTAGGAAGAGAAACAAATGGTAAGTTCAAAACTAAGTAACAAGTCCAAGGCTAAAAAACTATTTTAAAATAACTTCCTAAAAACCTACAGCCTTTTTGTTTACTGACCTGTTTATATTGCCCAGATAATATAAAAGCAACAGAGTAAGTATCTGCCGCAAGCTCATGAAGAGTTAAAATAAAATCAGAAACAAGCAGGAGTAGTTCAATAGGAGTAATTCAAATGCCTTTCCCTGATTACCAGAATTTGTCATCTCAGCCCAGGAAGCAGCTTTCTATTTTCTGCTTGTTCAGAAAAGTCATAAGGACTTGTCTTTCCATTCCCCAGAGAGGATTAGAAATTTCTAGAAGGTCCAGTAACTCTACTATCCAAAATTCTCATCAGATCACACGCTTCAGGGTGCCAGAGCTACAGAAGAACAGAAATGGTACTTTACTCAAATCTTGTCATTGGGAAACTCAAGTCACTGAAGTAATTTCAGATTTCACAAGGTGAGTTTATTATATTCATCTACTAAGACACAAATTCAGAAGCACAAAGTTTAAACTTGAGGAACAGTATGATTTGTAGGTAGGTATAATAATAGCTTTTATCAGAGTAATTGTACACTGGGAAGTAGACAAGTTTTGCCAACATTTTCACAGAACACTTAAACATAGAAATGCTTTAGTAACCTCTTACCATCTCTAGAAATGAAAAATTAGAAACAAGACTGTTTAACAACATGCCACGTTCAGGAACCATTTGTTACTTACCTGGAATAAATAACACATCTCCAGCTTCCAGAAGACATTGATAGCGCTTGGCTTTCACAAAAAGGGGATATTTCTCCATGTCTGGGTTATCCACATCCAGCACCTCTGATTTAGTACCTAGGAAAATTTTCAGTGAATAAATATTCCTACTCTTCCAACAGTAACAAAGCATCATCATACTGCTGGAAATGGCAGTTCTTGAATCAAATTTAATACTGGTTTATTGTTCTGTAAGTCTTCTAAAAAACAGGGAAACCTGATGGCAGTGTTGTCTACATTTGTCCTGTGACTGCAACCTTATCAACATTAAAAAACACTTCTCCCGACATTTAAAACACCATTTTGAGCCCAGACAGAACACTGTAACTCCTCCAGTTAGCTGCTGAAAACAATCAGGCAAAGCTGCTGTTCTCAGCTTTGACTAAAGCCAACAGGATTAGAGTTAAGGGAACAAGTTACTTTTTTTATATCAAGTCCTATGTTAGTGATTATTTTCTACAGTGCAACACCTGTGAGCCACAAGGCAACTAAGATCACCAAACTGACCTAGATACCTATGACATGCGTACCTGATAAATATAAATATGGTGCATCTCGAGGACTGTACAAAACAACTCTTTTTTTCCCTGTGACTTGGATTAAGAAGTTATCCATTACCTGGAATAAGCATAATAAGAGAGATGTCAGCCAAAAGTTAAGAGTGAATACATAGGATTAAGCTAATTAATTATTAGCTTAAAAGAGGGAATTATTAAAACCTTCCCATGTTAAGAGTTAGCTACAAGAGCTTCCACATACAGTTAATTTAAAAAAATTAAAATTTTGAGTAACTTTATCCCCTTGACTGCACATTCTTGACAAATAGTGTGTCCAGAGACATAGTATTGCTTTCCAACTATCTTGTGTTTTTCCTGAAACCAAGAATCAAGTTCTTCCATCTTAAAACACAAAGACATACCATACTTTAGACACATAAACCACCAAGATATAATACAAAATATATTATGGATTCCTTTTCTCTTTCAATGTTACCCTTACCTCATTTTTTGGACTGACTTTCTATTGATAAAGATCCTTTTTCCTAATTATAAGGCAAAAACTATTTTTCTTATAAATAAATTTATTCAGAATTCACTGCACAATGTTATAAGAAAATCTTATTTGGAATCTATTGCATTGCAGCCACAAATTACTACAATCATTGTACAACTGGCAATGTGTTGTACAGTTGGATTTTATTCTAATATGGCCATTAGAGTAAAAAAAAAGAATGTAATGTTGAAGACAAAAATGTTGAAAGTTACTGTGTTTCAGATTTTTAACTGAAACTCAAAACAGTAAAAAAAAAAAAGAACACAATAAAACGTCATTTAATCTCACAAATATGGAATTAGACATAAGCCCAGTTAAGATATTATGCCCACGCAATACATCTATTTAAAATTCACTGTACCACTGAATGTGATTCATTTCACTATTTCAAAATATGTGAAGCCTGTTATGATTCTCTGATCTTTGTCAGAGATTTGCACCTTATTATCTCAACTCTGTAATGCCATCTGCAACATTTTATGCTAAATTTGTGTATTACCTACATCATAATGTGTCCATAACTGTAATCCAGCTGAGCTGATGCGGAAGACACTAGAGAAGAACTGTTCCTTCTCAAAATACTCTGGAATTTGAACATCTTTTGCCAAAACAGGAAACTGCTTCCTGATATCTGCAATATCCTGAAACAGAAAGACAATAACTCTTAGAGAACCACATATGCACATTTAAATGAGGGAGCACTTCACTATCTTTTCCCATCATATGAAACATGGGGCTGGAACTTCAGCATTGGTGAATACCTGAACATAGCAATGCTCTTCAGCAATGACACTAACAAGAACAGCCAGAGAGCTGCTTTGAACTGCTAGAAATCACACTGAAGAAGCATGAGATCAGCAGAAATCCTTTTATATTAGTTTACAACAAAAGCTAAAGAAAGAGAGGTTAGCCATGTATTCTTCAGTGATCAGCGAAGCTCTCATATAACAACAACTAGCTTAGACACTTAGATTTAAATATTCTGACCTATGTTGTGTGTCTGCGTTACACACCCAGCAGATGACAATGGGCTTTAAAAAAATATTCCTAAACTGCAACTTTACAATATAGGAACTAATCTCAAATAACTCACCTTCCTAGCATCTTCACCCACTGATCGCAAATAGTACTTTTCATCCTGAAGAGAACACAAAAAGAGAATTGGCTTTGTTTTTTTAGTAAGAAATGCAAACACTTAAAGAGCCTGTATTTTCTCATTAATCTAATGCAGAGCTTCATTAAAATATGGTACAAATAAATGGCATCTACAAATTCAGCTGCTTTGTTATACTGCCTTTACTCTACTGATCCCTACTGTTCATCTCAAGAAATGGGAAAATACATCAACTGAGAGCAGAAGAGTAAAAAGGGAGAGACTTGTCAACTGCTTCAGCATTGCTGTTACTGAACAGCCTCAAAGCAAATGCAGATTATATTTTAAGTTCCTCAGAACACTGATGCAGGCAGCTATTTTAATTGGCTTCAAAACTTAGAGCATTCTATGTAGCACAGAAGGTAAAAAGCATGTCTACCTTCAAAACTGTTTGCTTCCTAATCACAGCTACCTGAAAAATCCCTAGCCTGAACATTGATATGTAAAGATAGCCACACATTTGCTACTCACAAATCATGTCACAAAAAATCTGGATTTGTATTTTGATAGCAGATGTTATCAAACTCTAAAATATCTTCATGACATTTTCTTGTGAAACATGCAAATGATACAGTTGTTATTTTAAAACAAGGTTTGATTTCTAAATTTTACACTGGAATTTTTACTCACGAATGCAGTTTTTGTTAACAGAAACTGGCCGGTTCAAGTTAACCACACCATGCACATACAAAACAACTCACAATTTTTCCCTTGGCTCCAAGCCGCAAAAAAGTTACATCTAAGATCAAGTGGTTTACTGAAGTAAACTTTTAAATTACAATTCATCATTTTCCTTTCCATATACCGGCAAAATAACTGACAGAAAAAACTGTGACACCAAAGAAATTACCTCAGAAAGAAAGTACTCCTGGTGGTTGACTTCAGCTGCTCTTCGTACAAATATATCAAAAGGCAGAGTTCTGAAATATAAATATTTAAATTTATACCATGAATCAATGTAACAACTCATGGTGTAAATGCTTGGTTTATAATAAGCTCCATATAAAAGTAAGACCATATAAAGTAAGACAAAAGATGGAATGGGCTGCTCTTTTACTTTTTTAACTTAACATGGTGACTAATCAGTGTTTGCAGCAGATATTTGAAGAGTTCTATTGAGACAGAAATCCTACACTTAAAAACGTCTCCACTCCAGTAAATTGTAAATATCCAAACAGAATCCTGTAATTGCTGAGGCTGGAAGGTACCTCTGGAGATCCTCCATTCCAACCCCCTTGCCAAAAGCAGGATCAACTATAGCAGCTTGCCCAGGACAGCATCCAGCATGGTTTTGCACATTTCCAAGGATGGACCCTCCATAAGCTCTCTAGGCAACCTGTTTCATTTGTTCCATTGTTTGACCACCCTTGCAGTAAAAGATGGGGGAAGTGTGTTCAGCAGATTAACAGAATTTGCTGTATTTCATCTTGTGCCCATTGCCTCTTGTCCTGTCACCATGAACCAGGAGAAGAATAGAGCTCCATCTTTACTCCCTCCATCAACTATTTATACACTTTGGAAGGATCCCTCTTGAGCTTAGGAGTTCTGAATGGTTTGAGTCACAGCTGAAATTTCTTTCCAGTCAAATTAAGAGTCAAACTGTGGCCAAAGCCTGGCAATACTTGCTTAGACTGTTTCTATAAGTGTGTCATTTTTAGGCTTGTTTACTGTACACTTTCATAAATTTGCAGAAAAGTTCAGCATCAAGAAAACTACTGCAGGGAACATACACATGTTTATATCTATGCATTTTCTGCTAAGAATTTGTGCATGAACACAGATAATTATCTTCATTTGTAGATCTATAAAATTTATTTCAGTTATCTGAAGTTTTTTTAAATATGTGCTTCTCCAGCTAAGCAAAACACAGCATTTTTTATATTTTCAAGTGTTTCTTTAAACTTTCACTAAACTCAACTTCAGAAGATTCAAAAGGAATCACTGGGCATCAGAGCTGGTCCCTCTGAGGTCAATACAAGTGTTACATATTTATTTAGATAATGGAAGCTTTTCATACAGATTACAGATTTTGGTATCAGTTGACAGCTGAATGGCAAACCAAGCACAAGCAGTAACGGGACATATATTCACTGTTACGAATATTATGAGTTCAATATTACATTTACTCAGCTCAGCATCTCACATTAGGTATTACTGGATAATAAATTATTGAATATAAATACCACATTTCAGAACAACCTCCAAGTACCCAAGGTTAAGAAGAAACTACCCTCAAGCAAAATTTTTCTTGATCCTGTTATCCCTTCTACCAGAATGTGAACATTCATCAGACAGTACTTAGACCAATTCTCTAAACTTTAGGCTTGTTTGTAACAGGCAAATACAACCACTGAAGTCAATGGAAAACCAAACAAGAACCAATGCTCTGAGTTCAGCTAGACTGTTGTATCACGCCCATTTACATTTGCTACTGAAGAAAGTGAGAGCACAGCTCCACGACAGCTTAAACTGATGCATGCTGGTGCTGCCACAGCTCTGTCCTTGCTGTCTACCCTTATCACCCCATCTCCTCCCCTACAGCAGCATTGGCACTCATCTGACCTCACAGTGAACCTGCTTGCAAAGCTAAAACAGCAGAAAAACATTCAGACTTCTGCAGCACATCACAACCTGGCTGAATGAGTTCCAGAACCAACACAAAGACAGGGGTAGGAGCATGCAACTTACAACAGGACTGCAGTACTACTCACATGCATCAGTTTAAACTCGTGGAACTGCATGTTAGGTCCTCAGTGTTTCTGTTGTTTTGGTACTACTTATTCTCCCTTCAGATTAGAATGAGGGGCTTGCTATGGAAAGGGTCAAAGCTTCCTGAATTTCAAGTGAAGTAGGTGGAAGTCCTGACACCTGCTATACTGAAGCACCATCAGAGTATGGCTGTCTACAAACCTGCTAAAAGTAGCACGCTGGGTCAACTAGATGTGAACTCACAGTAAGTGAGATTATTTAAAAAAAAAGGAACAAAACAGAGCGTGGAAAATAAAATACGGAGATAAGGCAAAGTCATTCAAGTACAATCTAACCTTAAAGATTCAAAAGTTCATTATGCAGTGAACAGAATGTACCATAATTGTTATGTGCTTTTTCCCCTAGAACAACAGGCTCCACTCAAAGACTTGTAGCTTGTTTACACTTATAGTGTATGCTTCCACCTGCTTAAAAGTTTAACAGACTGAACACATCCTGTTCCCACTTGGGGTAAACAAACAAGAGCTGAAATAAAGGCATTTGCCCTTGAAAACCAAGAGGAACTTCAGAGGAGAGCAAGGTGTTTTGTGACCTGCATCAAGATTAAAGAGCTGGTGAAACGTGCAGTATCCAGCAGTTCTAACATTCTGAGAACTGCACATCCTAACTTTGAAAGGAGCTTGGCTTTAATTAGCTACACCCCTCCTAGAGTGGAATACCCTGCCTGTCACACACCAGCATTCAAAGAGGTCCAGACACATGTTGAGGCAGAAACTACCACTATTCAGTAACATTGAAAACAGACCATGTAAGTAGAATAAAATAGTATATCATCCAGTATCAAGGGTGTCTTGGTTTGCTTTTTTCATTAATGGCAGCAACTGCCAGGCTTAAATTTCTTAGAGGAGTGCTCTGTCAAAATACCTTTATAACACTACTCCATGACATCTCTTTTAAGGTGCTGTTTGGCCCCTCATTTCACCCTCATAGTGTTAAATTCAGGGCATAAAGATATTTGTAGAATGAGTAGAAGAGGGAGAAATCAAGGACAGCACTTTGATACGTAATTTAATGTTTTCACTATCTTCATATTCTCACCCTCAGCTTCAGGTGGATGCACTGTATGTCTGCAAGTTACAAGCACACGCCTTTAAAACACAAGAGGCCTTGGAGTGCAGTACCTATACACAAAGTTCTTACTGAGGAAATCCATCTGTGGCACTGTAGAAACATGAATCTTTACTTCTTTAGATCCTTCAGCTTGGCTCAAGTAATCTACTGTCCATTTGGTTGTGCAAGGGCCCAGTTCCATTCCTGTCAGAACTACTGGCTTTCTCTAAGGAACAAACCAAAAAGAAATGTCAATGGTGAAACGATCATAGCATCCAGTGGAAAAAATTCAGAATTAATTTTTCAAGTTACATCCATGCAAACAAGTCAGTTGAATGCCAGGACCCACTACTCAAAGTCACAACTTATCTGTTCACAAGCAATGTGAATCAGAACGATGCATGTTGAAACAAAATACAGTAAATTGTAGGACTGTGTCTATTAATCCTTTTTCCTAGTGGGGTAAGGAAGGATGTGGAGAGGCAAAGACAATTTTAACCTGCATTTTGTGCTGGGGCCAACGAGGAATCTAGCCAGACTAAGAAATAGATTCAATCATTCTAGCCAGAGGTTCGCAGAAAAGTTGCAAAAGACCACAGAGTTAAGGTGCAGACTGTGAGCTGTGGTGGTGCTCTGTGTTCTCATGAGAGAAGCTCTTGCCACCTCTGTACGGGCTCCTTGCTGCTGACAACCACGAACAGGTTTGATCCAGGGCACATTAAAAAAATCAGCAGAAAGACACTTTTGCTTTGAATTGGGACCTCGGGAGGGGGAAAAAATGGAACAGAGATGACAAAGCAACAAAACCAGCGATCACACTTTTTTTAACCACTGCCAAAGGAAATGGACTCACAGAGATGGGCCGTCGGAGCTTGCCAGCAGCTCAGACAGGATATGCCTGTAGAAGCTCCTTGCTCCTAAACTCCCACTCAAGTCGCTGGATCACGGCACCTCTCCGGGAGCACAGAAACCCAAACCCTGCGGTTTGCCTGCACCAGCTGTGCCCGCAGGGAGTCACCGGACACCTCCTGCCTTGCCCGGTGTCCCCGGGCAGCCCCAGCCCGCTCCGTACCCGCGGGTAGATGTCCCGCAGGAACCGCTCCCGCGTCACCCCGTCCAGCCGCTCCACTGCCACCGCCGGCTGCTCCCGCCGCTCCATGGCCGGCTGCTCCCGCCGCTCCAGCTCCAGCGCCTCCTGCTCCCGCCGCTCCATGACCACCGGTGACCCGGGTCCGTCCCGCCGCTTCCCCCGGAAAACAGAGCCCGCGCAGGAGCGTTCCGGGCCTCTCCCTCTGACCAAGGGATGGGAGCCCGCGGGTCACAGAATCACGGAATTTTCGGGGTTGGAAGGGACCTGTGGAGATGATTTAGTCCAACCTCCTTGCCAAGGCAGGGTCATCCGGAGCAGGTGGCACAGGAACTCGTCCAGGTGGGTTTTGAATGTCTCCAGAGAGGGGAGACATTCCACAACCTCCCTGGGCAGCCTGTTCCAGGTCTCTGCCACCCTCAGCGTAAGGAAGTTCTTCCTCATGATGAGGCGAAACTTCTTGTGTGTTAGTTTGTGTTTAAGTTTATGGCCATTGCTCCTTGTCCTGTCACTGGGCACCACCGGAAAGTCTGGCACTATCCTCTTGGCACCCACCTTTGAGATATTTATATGCGTTAATGAATCCCCTCTCAGTCTTCTGTAGACTAAACAAGCCCAGCTCACGCATTCTCTCCTCATATGAGAGATGGTCCAGAACCCTCATCGTCTTTGGCACCTCCGCTGGACCCTCTCCAGTAGGTCCTTGTCCCTCTGGTACCGAGGAGCCCAGGACTGGACACCGCACTCCAGCCGTGGTCTCGCTAGGGCCGAGCGGAGGGGAGCCCCCCCCACCTTCTCCGGAGGTGTCCCGCGGTGACGGGGTGACCGCAGCCCCCGCCCCAGCGCGGCCGGAGCCGCCGTTCGCCTCGGGCGGTCCCCGCGCGGCGCCGGAACCGGCGGCGGGCTCGGTTTCCGCGGGGCGGGGCAGGCCCAGGATGGCGCTGCGCTGGGCGGCCCCGGGCCGTGTCCGCTGGCTGGCGCGGGCACTGGCGGGCCCCGCTCGGCTCCTGCCGCCCGCCGCCGCCACGGGCCCACCGGGGCCCGGCCGGCTCCCCCCGCGCTGGTCCAGCGCCCGGTTCGCCAGCACCGCCGGGCCCGGCCCCGGCCCCGGCCCCGAGGGCCCGCAGCGGCGCGTTGTGGTGGTGAGGATCACCAGCCCCTTCGCCTGGCTCCGCACCCGCTTCTACTACCTGCTCATCCGCCTCTACTTCGATCAGGAGTTCAGCGTCGAGGAGTTCACGCGGGGGGCCAAACAGGTGAGCGGGGCCCCGGGAGGGCAGAGCGGCCGGCCTGGGGGGAAGGGACCCGCTGAGCCTCCCCGGGGCCTGGCGGTGCCCGCGTTTTGTTTCAAGGAATCACGGAATCCCTTAGGTTGGAAAAGAGCTCTGAGATCATCACAGAATGGGTCAGGGTGGAAGGACCACAGTGGATCATCTCGTCCAACCTCACTCCTCTTGCAGGGTCATCCCAGAGCACCTTGCTCAGAATTGCGTCCAGACGGTCCTTAAATATCCCCAATGAGGGAAACTCCACAACCTCTCCTGGCAGCCTGTTCCAGTGCTCAGTCACCTGTACAGTAAAGAAGTTCTTCCTCATGTTCAGGTGGAACTTCTGGGCATCAGTTTCTGCCTGTTGCCTCTTGTCCTATTGCTTGGCACCACCAAGAAGAGCCTGGAACCATCCTCTTGGCACCTCCCTTTAGATATTTATACACATTAATGAGGTCCCCTCTCGGTCAGCTCTTCACGAGGCTGAACAGGCCCAGTTCCATCAGCCTTTCCTTGTAAGAGATTCTAGAGTCCCTCAGTCATCCTCGCTGTTGGACCCACTCCAGGGGCTCCATGTCTCTCTTGTACATTGAATCCAACCTGTGACCGATCACAACTTTGTCAACTAGGCCACGGCACCAACTGCCACATCCAGTCTTTCCCTGAACACCCCCAGGGACGATGACTCCACCACCTCCCTGGGCAGCCCATTCCAATGTTTAACAACCCTTTATGTGAAGAAGTTTCTCCTGATGTCAACCTGATGTCATGCGTGGATATTGTAGTACCCGTGTGCTCTGAAATGTAAAATACATGGAGTTCCCCACTGCTGGCTCCAAGCACCACATTTAGGGGGGGAGTGATATAAGCTGAGATGTGCTTTTCTGTAGGAATTTCTTGTTTTCTTTTCCCAGATTCCACAATTAAAATGAGCTGGTTTAGCAATTCCCCAAAATAGCATGAAGGAAGATGCTTCCAAACATTACAGAGACTTTAAGGGGAAATGTATATCAGCAGGTTTTCCTGAAATGATAAAGCTTAGGGAGGCACAGAGCTGGCGTATATGCTTGTTTCTCCAAATTTTGAACCAAGTAAGCTTTGTCAACAGAATGTGTCCAAGAGGTAATGATCTCAAAGCTCATCATGTAAAAATGACAGTTATCTGCTGTGAAACTTCCAGTTTTTATATTTACTTTGAACAAAAAAAACCAAGCTCAAAACAACACATAATGTTAAAATGATTAATATCAATTCAAGAGAGAAAAAAAGTCACAACCTGTGCCAAATTATTTGCCATGTGTGCAGAACTCCCTGTTTTATCTTGTCCTGGTTTTTTTGGTTTGTTTTTACTTGCTGTAGAGTCCTAAACATAACGTCCTTTACAAGACCACTAATTGAATATGTAGAGATGTTATTATATGTAAATATACCTGCAAAATTGAGGGGGAAAAAGGGGGTTTGCTTCCTGAAGTTTAGACACTAAACCAGATTTCTAAAGAAAATTTCTAAATTGAAGCTTCAGTTTTGACTGAAACCTGGAGATGAGTTGGAAAAGAGGACATGGGAACAAAATATTTACAGGGAAAGACACAGACTGTTTGAATTATCAAAAAGAGTGAAAACAAGATACCGATACAGAGTACTGCAATGCTGTTTTTGTTTTAGTAAGCCATGCATTCCGTTACCTAATATGAAAAGATTTGATGCTTTAAATGAGAGATTGAAAAGAAACCTTATGATTTTGTCTGTTCATGAAATCACTTTTTTAATGCTGAAGGGCTTACATTTCAATGGTCATACCCTCTGCAGATACTGAAATCTTAAATCATGGAATATTTGGGTACCTTGTCATGTAATGATGGATTAGTCTGAAAAACAAGCCAACCTAGTGTTACTTGTTCATGTATATACTTTTTTTTTTGGTAGGCCTTTTCTGTTGTTTCAAAGCTGCTGTCTCAGCGTAAACTTGACCTGCTGGATGAACTTGTCTCACCAGAGGTAAGTGCTTTCCATCTCCTATTCTAGCAACTGATTTTCCATTGTGAAGTAACATGCATTTGACCTGTCAATATCTATAAGTACTGCCAGTGGTTTAATTAGGGAAAACAGGCCAATGGTTTGTCCTGCAGCTTTTTTTATGTTTAATTTCACGGCATGAAACTTAATTTAAATTTACTGTATTTAAAGTACATTTTGGCCATTGAGCATAAGGACCAAATGCCAAAAAGATTGCTAGTGTACCAGGAAGGATTGCAAGGCAGCAGGTTCTGGATGGCAGGCAGAATTGTGAGTCTCCAGGTGTAGGCAGGCAGCTGAAGCTTCTGTGCACCAGAATTCAGATGAAGAAAGGAAGGGGTTTGTGCTCATCCCTGCTGCACTGATGTGTTCCCACCCCCACACAGATCATACAGCCAATTACTGGTTTTGGCTGAAAGGCATCAGTCTTGTGTCATGGTGTCAGGGGTATGACTGACCTGGGTAAATATCAGTGCTGTGTTTTCTGTGTTTTTATGAATTTTTAATTGCTGAAGTTGTCTTGGCCTTCCCAGGGCATGGAGGTGGCAGATGCATCAGAGTGAAGTGGAGGAGATACTCCAGGTCTCTGTCTGCCGTGTTACAGGATGTCAGCGTGGCCTGCCCTATTGCCACCCATGCCTTTGCAGCAAAAACTCTGGTGCTGTTCTAGTGCATCCCCTCTGAACAATCTTGCCTCCTCTCTCTGAACAGAGATAGCAATAAAATGTGAGTTTGTTTCTTGCTGTTGTTTTCAAAGAGCATCTCCTCTGCTTCCTCTTGAAAGAACTCCCTCTGGTCATCTTAAATTTTTCAGATTTACCTTGATCCAGAGACCTCATGTAACCTGATGATGTAGCAGATGAGGCTGTGATACCACGCTACTTCATTGTTTCTTTGACCAATGAATTTTGTATCTGAAAAATGTACTAGAAACCAATATCTTCTAGTGAAGATTGCCTCTTGCTTCTGTGTAGCCTCTGTACTTGTTTGTTGTTCAGAAATGGCAAATCAAGTTAGGGTAAAAGCTGAATATTATTGAAAACTACATGCTGCACAACTTCATTATTTCTTGTGACTTGACTTTCTCATGTGGTGTTTGAGGTGATGCCTCTGTGCAGTTCGTACACCACACCATTTTTCTACTTAGCACAGCAGTGTAGGTTGTAGTACACTCAGATACTGTGAATGTGAATGTGGAATGGAACTTAATTCCCAGAGCAATGATTTTGCAGTCTTTTCTGTTTTGCAAGTGTTTAAACTTTTTTTTGAAGGCAATGTAGATCACCAAATGGCAAAGATAAACTTATTGGTAATGAAACTGATTTTCAAAGAAATTTGTGAAAGATAACTAAGAAATAATTGAACCAAAAGCTTAGGAACCTACACATAGCGAGAAATCATCAGAGAGAAGGCAGAGCATGTGACTGGAAGCTTAACTGGTGTTTTCTAGGGTTATGTGCCTTGCAATGCAGCTAATGTTTTGACGGTACCTTTTCTAAGCATTTTTTAAGATATTTGGTTATCATTGGTTTTCAGCAGTAAATGGATCTTCTTCAATGCTGCTGAATGAGGGTTAGGAGTGCCCAGACCTCCCAGTGCTTTTCACTTCCGCTGTCGTATATGTTGCACAAATATTTTAGCAATACAGCTCATTTTATTAACTGCAGTAGAAAAAAGATTGTTACTTCCATTTCCTAATGAAAAACTAAGTGACAGTTTTTCTGAATTTAGGTACTTCAGGTGCTGAAGGAAAAGATTTCTTTGCTCCCTGACAGCCACAGGGATGCTTTAGCAGCTGACATTGATTCAATCATGTACACAACAGAAGGAGATGTTCGCATTTACTATGATGATGATGGTATGTTTAGAATCCTAAAACATTTCAGCAATGAGCAGTTTTATTTCCTGCTGTTCCACTAAGCAGGTGTTTTCCGTACAAATGTGTTTCCCTTTCCTTGTTTTTCTGTTTGTAGCTCATCTGTATGTAATTTCTTGATTTCCTTTTAAACCAGAAACAAGAGTTCATTGTTAATATGTCATGGTACTGTTTTGACTTCTGTTTAGGTTTTGCTTATTCCTCTTCTTTTGTACAGAGTTTTATGTTATTAGTCCTCAGCAATCTGAAACTACTCAAAAACAATTATTCTGCTATATGCTGAAAGCTGTTTGCTTCAACAACGAAAATACATCCTCCAAGAAGAATAATGAAGGCTGGATAATGAAATCAACTTTGCTGTTCTAGTCTTTTTTTCATATAATATATTTTGTTCTACGGCTCCCTGACTGTTTTTATTAAGCTAGTGATGAGCTCAAACAAGTTTTTTTTTTTGGTTGGATACCAACATTTAGTGTTCTGTTCCTTATCAGACACAACTGAGATTATTTGTATTCCATGGGTCTTCCATTGAGCACTTCAAGTTGAAATCAAAAGTCTGACCCAGTGAGCTTTTTTACTAATTTAGGAGATAGACATTATTATTTTCCTCTTAGATTGTTCCTGAGTTTGTACTACTCTATGTACTTTTGTCATATCAGTAGTTAGTTCTGGACCTTGTGGGAACCAGCTTTTTGTCATACAATTTCATAATATACAATGTCACACCACACTCATGCTAAAATACATACTTTTCTACTGAGTATTTTTATTGTTGCCAAACATCATGAATATGGCACTAAATAGCTTTATCACTTATTATTCTATCCTATATTCTTTATGGCTGAAGTCAGCTGCCCTTCTAGAGTCTCACTAGCATATATGCTAGGTAGCAAATAAGAGTATTTGACCAATGAGAAACATGAGATCTAACTCGTGCTTTGATTTCTTTCCAACAGGAAGAAAGTTTGTTAGCATCCTAATGTGTTTCTGGTATCTGAATGGTGCTAATCTACCTGATGAAGTACCAGGTGGAGCCAAAGTTTTTCAGATTGTGTTCGGAGATGAAAGCACAAAAGAAAAAAAACATCTTTTAACAGCAAACTATGAGTAAGTTGACTTGTCCTTTTTCTTCCCCATGTACATGTGCTGGCTGTGTGGGAAGCAGTTGGGGAACTGTAGGCATTCACACTGTGCCAGTGCAGAACCTGGTGTGTTTTAATTTACCTTGATTCTAAAGTAAGTTCGTTCTCATCCAGCTTTCCAGTTTTGATTTTAGGGCCAAATTTTTTGAATACCCCTCAAAGTCATTATGTTATTACCTTGTTTCTGAGTTGACATTAATGGGAACTCTTTCTCTATCAGGAAGAGAAGTGTTTGGAGCATTGAGTGAGGTTTCTGATCCTTTCCTATAATGCTCCTGCAGCTTTCAGGAAATAGGCCAGTTCTCGTTTTGCATTTCTTGTAGCACAGCTAACAGCAGTGCAGTCAAGCCAAGCAGTAAAGTGTAGTGCTGTCGACTTGTCACTTCCCCACAGAAGTCAGAACTGCAATTAGCTGAAAAAGTAGCTCATGAAAGAGGAAATTATTTAGCCAAATGCTTTCTGCAGAAAGGGAGAACAAAGGAAGCATCATCTGGTATTCAACTAATTCATGCCACTGATCCAAGCCTTCAAAGCACACATTAGGTAGATGGATTTTTCACAGGAATGCTTGTAAGTAGTGTCTGTGTTGGTGTACTGATGTCAGAGCAGTGCAGAAAATATGTGCACAGTTGGCAAAATGTACTGAAAATAAGATTCTCAGAAGTTGGGAGAAGTGACGATTTTTGTGGGAGAAATGCAATATGGTCAATGATTTACTCCCACATTTGAAATTGAAAGTATGGGGTCTACTTGATGAGGAGCTCTGAAGCGAAGGTAACACTCATGAGGACACCAAAGCTTTTTGCCTGAATGGATTTTTGTGGATCCATCTCTTAGCTGAATTCAGCATCTTCCTTAGTTAGAGGCTTCTGAGGTTCCATTAACCTTAAGAGCCTTCCCTTAAAGCCTAAATATCTTCCCAATCCCCAGCTGAGAGATATTTGCAAGTATGTGTTCCTTAACCTAAACACAAATGGGCAGAGACACTACAGGCCTTGGAAGCCCAGTGTTAAGTATTTGGGTGTCTGAAGAAGACAGTTTGCTGGAGTGGATTTGCATGTAATTGCAAAGCAATGATGTTATACTGCTCTTGTCTGTGATATGCAGGTTATTTAGGAGCATGAATATTCAGCTTGAAGTTTAGGCTTATCTTTAGATGACAAGCAGTCAAAGCTGACATGCTCAGAGAAGAAGTCATTAATGACTACAAAAGGCAGAAGACGACTTTAAAAATAGGAGTGGATATTTTAATTTTCTTTTTGACAACTGTGGAGTTTTCTTTCAGGGAGATTCAGCGCTACTGTTAGCTTGATCTTTGATGTAGTTCTCAAAATACATTACTTTTTAGAGTATAGTTCGGTAAAAATGAAAATTTTCAAGTAGAATGTGTAGCATGTGATTTCCCTTCTCAATGCAATTACCATCCCATTAAATGAAACCCTTTATTGACAGATGAAGATCTGCCACAAACCTTCATTCATAGTTAGCGCTGTGAAAACCCTGGATATCTGGGTCTCTACTGGGCTGATCCTGTATGTGGGATCTGAACAAAAACACTCTGAAGTCAGTGATTTTGTTTCTTATCATAGAAATAATTTTAATCTTCCATTTTGGGGCATGAGGACTAGAGTCTAAGTAGCTGTTACAGGAATAACTCTGAAGTAAAATCTTTTGTCACGATTTCTTGTTATATTAGTAGCTCTATAAGATTAGTAAGTTTTAACAGCCCTTCACTTACTATCTTTCCTTTTCCAGGTTCCAAAGAGAATTTACAGAAGGAGCAAAACCAGACTGGACAATTACACGGATTGAACATCCAAGGCTATTAGAATAAATGCCTTCTACAGCCTTTTTATGTACCATTGTAAATGTTCTGATGTAACAAATATCAGGGGGGTTTGGGTCTCTCTTTTTTCCTTTCTTGCCCTTTCCTCCAAAAGAGAGATGAATTTTGTATGTTTGATTCTCAAAAATTTTTTCTGAAACATTCATTGTGCTGCAGTATTCCAATAAAGCCTTTTCCCTGGAACAGGCTAGTACAAATTTAATTGGCTCCAATGCTCATCCAAGACATTTAGGCAGAGCAGTTTCACCCTGACAGGTGTTATGGGTATGTTGACTTACATTCTGAGAAGAGATGGTACTGTTTGAAGATAAACAATGCTTTAATGGCTGATGGCCCTTCTGAGTTACTTTTCTATGTTTCTTTTTTCCCTTAGGGACTGTACAATATATAACTGAATAATATGCAAGATGAAATAGAGGTAGATGGACTTCTTAGATTGTCTAGCCTCAGCAGTTCAATTTGAGGTAATCTTGCTTTTGAATATGTTTTGAGATTAAGAAAGTTAGAGCCATTGCCAGTATTTGCTACAGGATTGGAGTAAAAAAAAAAGCTTCTAGCATTGCACTGGGAAAATGCAACCAAGAGATATGTGTGTTTTGAAAAATTAAAAAAATACCCATTCCTTTCAATTCAATAACATATAGGCAATTCCAAGTTTAGAGGTTTGTGAAAGAAAAATCAGTTAAACCCATGAATTTAAAAGAGGACCTGACAGTTAAGTTCAATGAAGTCCTCTGTCTGAAATGTGTGTTAAAGAAATGAACAAATCCTTAAAATTAGATGTTGCAACTGAACAACTCAGTTTATCTCTGGTTTCTGGAACACGAGAATCCTGGTGTAAGTGGCTTGAGGCTTTTTTATGCAAATCAACAGGAGAGCATCATAACAGGTTTCTTCATCCCTTATATCAACTTCAAATATAAAACTAACTTTCTACACAGGCATGCTGTAGACATTAATGTAGTGTTTTGAAAGTATAAAGTATAATTACTGTGATTCACAGTAGTTGTGATTGAAAGGTATAAATTAAATTTTCCATAGTGCAGCTCTTTTGATCCAATGATTTAATGAGGGGAACATTTAAATCTTATAAAAAAGTTTTTAATGTCAAATCTTGGAAAAATAATTATGCTACTTTGTTCTGCCTTAGCAGCAGCAGCCTGGCCTTATAATGCAGAATTTGTGATTTGTCCTCTGGACAAAGTTCACTGATGACAGAGTGCCTTGTCCTCAGGGGAGGAGCAGAATTCTGTATATATAGCCACTGTGTATGCAGTCAGCCTGGAAAAGTTTGAGACAAAGCAAAAAATGTTTATTATTCTGTGGGCCATTTGCTCAATGGTGGGATGTCCAGTTTGGCCACTGAATGATGTGCTGCAAGAAGCTGCAATCAGATTTATTTGAGTCTGTAACAGACCCAAATAACAAGTAACAAGAGACAAAGCAGAACACTAGTGAAGTGTGGGGATGCACTTCTGAAAGAAGTCATTATGATGGAGCAAAGTAAGAAAAAAGCCACTGAAGCCGTCTTTATATTCAGGAGTGTTTGCTTTCATGTTTAAATAATATAGATCTATTCAGAAATACTGGTATATCTTAGATTTTAATTCAGGTTACTTTATTAGTATCTTTTTGTGTGATTGGATGTATCAAAATGAGAGTCTGTCATGACTGATGAAGAATTACCCTTTTACTAGTGAGTGCTCCATTTTTGGTTGCAAAGGCAAAGTAGACCCTTCTGTATGACTGATAATGAAATTTTTTTTGTTGTTGTTCACTATAAAATTGTGACTTGATTCAAACATGCTCCAAGTTGATAACACAGTTTTGCTGCAAAAGATGTAATTGAAAATTTACATGCACTCCTTTATTCTTTTGAAGTTGTGTATCTTGTGCATCGGGGCCAGAGGGGGCAGCAGTTGGATGTTTGTGGGTTTTTCCACCTCTAAGCTTCATCTAAAAAATCGTCCTGGAGACTGCAAATCTCCATCAGATGCAGAACTCCATGTGGCCTTATTGCACCGCAAATGAATCGGAAAGGCACATAAATTACTAAGCTTACTGTATTGGAAAGTGGTCTTCTCCCACAGTGAATAAAACTGGTGTAATCAAACTGAATTTATAGTCTAATACTGGTTTCAGAAGAAAAAACACCACCATCACTCCACCCCAAAAAACCACCACGTACTACCCCAAACCCAACTTGTAAGTAACAGACAAATGTACAGCTTGGAGGACATTTAAGTTTATAGAAAGGTTTGACTCCTTTTATCCTGCCATCCATAAATTCTCTGTCATAAGTGTGATCTTCATAGCAATTAATCAGACTGATGTGAATGTCCCTAAAGGGCTATTGTCATCTTATGGCATCCATGTTTTCTCTCATGGAAGTACTTTTCTTCTGTGTCGTCTGTTCAGGCAAAAAGGGGAACTTCTGGTTTCTATGTTGCCATCCGAAGGTAGCAATAAAAAATGTATTTAGTTTCTTCAAGTGAATGTATTTCTGTATGCTGTCAAGGCTGTCCCAAATTCCTATGGCAAAAAGGATGAATAAAAGGTTAAGTTTCCTTCATCTCAGTCTAGACAAAGATAGAGAGAATATTGTCTTGTAATTTTGGGATTTCCAGTCCTGCCTTTCCAACACTTTACTCTAAAAATCATAATGATAACTTTAATGTTCAGGATTATAAAAATGAACTAAAGGAATTGTTTCATTAGAAACTTAGAGCAACAAGGCTGGTAAAGGGACTTGAGCACAAGTCCTATGAGGAGAGGCTGAGGGAGCTGGGGTTGTTTAGTCTGGAGAAGAGAAGGCTTAGAGGCGACCTCATCACTCTCTTCAACTACCTGAAGGGAGGTTATAGCCAGGCGGGGGTTGGTCTCTTCTCCCGGGCAACCAACAATAGGACAAGGGGACATGGGCTCAAGCTCTGCCAGGGGAGGTTTAGGTTAGATGTTAGGAAGAAATTCTTTACAGAGAGGGTTATCAGGCATTGGAACGGCCTACCCAGAGAGGTGGTGGATTCACCATCCCTGGAGGTTTTTAAAAAGAGATTGGACGTGGCCCTTAGTGCCATGATATAGTAATTGGAGTTGGATCAGGGGTTGGACTTGATGATCTTGGAGGTCTCTTCCAACCCTACCTATTCTATGATTCTATGATTCTTCATCATTTGGGAATAATGATGCTCAACAGGGAACAGTAGAATGGTGTGGGGATCCCAGATTTTCCTATTATTTGTCTCAGACATCACCTTGGAAATCACAGTGTGTAAGGATTTATGTGTGCCTGATTTCCCTCTCATCTCATTGCCTGGCTTGCATTTCTGTTGCTTTATGTGGGGGGACAAGTACAATTGTAATTATGGTGTGTAGTCTGTAAATCCCCATACATAACCATCTAAAATATTTGCAGTTTTAGCCTACAAATATCTTCATTCAGACCCCATTAATTCTTGAAAACAGTGTTACCAGGCTTGGTAGTGATTTTTATGGTAAAATTCATATCTATTAGCAACACTGATATTTCTCATTCATTTTACACAGAACTGTGAGGTCACACAAGGTGTCTGGACTGCACTTCAATGGGGGATGGAAATTCAAAGTACCACATTCTTCTCCCCTGTGAGAAATCATGTTTGTTTAGATTCATGTGGAGCTTGGGAAGCCTTAATTTTTTATTTGTTCATCTGAAACTGTGGTCATGTTTAATGATTCCTGACAGCTGCCTAACACAATTTCAATGCATGTGCCTAAATCTTAACAAGCACTAATTAAATCTGGCCAACAAAATCCCCATTAATTTGCACACCCCACTCACCAGTAGATGGCCTTGGCCACAAAGCAATTGTGGCTGGAAAGTGACTGGCATTAATGAGAGTGCTAGCAAGGTAAAAAATAAAATGGTAGAGGCATTGAGTGCTATTTAAATTATTTGGACTTGTCTTACTGAAAAGTCTTGATATTTTTACAGGCTTTCATCCTGAGTCAACGATAGTGTCTTGTGTTCTCTCTGTAGCACCTGCCCATTTTGAAGTGGCAATTTATCAGTGTTCTTAATAGGGGAGGGATTCATTGTATGTGTGAATTCACACAGGCACCTCAGTGCCTGACAGTAGCAAAGCTTATTTTTATATTCATATTTTGAAGTATGTTTATCATGTTGATTGTGGTTCCTTTCTCTCCTGTCCCAGCATTGCCTGATTACTTCAGGGGGCACATTCAACTTTTTACAGGGTTTAAGGTGTGTTCAAGTGTGACCTTACTGTCACTTCAGGTTATATTTAGTAGTAAAAGTTGTGTTTGTCACAGTAGCCATCATCCTCCTTCAAAACTTCACAACTCCTGGGGTTTTTTTTTGTCCTGTGGTTAAACTTGATTTCTGTCCTATGTGTTTCATTGACTGCAGGTGGGGGCCTTTTGAGATTCCTTGCAGGCTGTACTCACACGATGGCTCACAGCTTAAAATAAGATGGGATACAAGTGTGTGTAGTGGGAAGTGTTTCTAGTTTCATTCTTCCCTCCTACATGGGTGTGATAGTTGATCTTTAAGCACTGGACCATGTGTGGCCACAGGAAGAGGTATTTAGCGGTTAAAGAAGAAAGCATTGGCTACACAGCTGTGCTTTTGTTCTTCTAAGGGAAAGGCAGCTGGGGCAAATGGAGTTGCACAGTGAGTCATAGGGGTTCCCCTCCTTGTCTTTTATCTTCATTTTCCATTGCTAATGTACTAGTCTTTTGGATTTTTACAGTCCTGCCATTTTGAATGGAGGTTAAGTAAGTCACTATGTGAATCTATGGCACTGTTGAAAACACACCTGCTTTCTCTCAGGTGTATTTTGTCTGATTTCAGTGATGTGTCCTTTTCCTAAAATATGGTTCTCCTATTGAAGTTGATAGGGAAACTGTCATGCATTTTAATGGGAGCAGACTGCAACTTTTTTGCTGCCTTTGAAGTTACTCCATCAGAAATAGAGGGAAGCTAAAATTAGACGTGCTGTAGCTTCTTGAGAGCCATTTCATCCCTCCTGTGGCTGTCACAGAACAAGGCTTTTGATAGTGAGCTTGGTACTGTAGTGCCAAGGGAGGCACTAAGATGGAAAGGAGCAGGACAGCAAAGCAGAGTGCAGGAAGATGGCATTTCACCAAGGATGCAGCCCTTTGCCTTAAGGACATGGGCTGCTTGGAAACAAGTGGTGATGTGGCTTGAATATTCCTCTAAACTATATTTTGCAGATGACAGTAACCTTTTACATAAAACACTCTACTTCTGCTCAGGTTTGTGTATGGGGAAAAAAATCTGAGTTTCCAGGATTAGAGGTGAAGTCCCACCTTAAGTTTTCAGAGATTTCATAGTCTGACTGGGGAGGTGTGGAAGAGGCTGCCTGGGTAAATCAGAGCAACTAACAGGCTGTTTCTGTCTTACACTAATTAGCAGCTGGCACATCCCTAGAAATTGGGAATGAAAAAAGGGGAGGGGGAAATGCCTCGATAATCCCTCTCTTCTGAACTTTCTGGAACCACTTGGCAAGTGCAGCATCCATAATGTTAAGTCCCAGCTGCCAAGTCTGGGAGCAGAAGTTTCAGTGGTGCAATTAGATTAAGTGGGTACCTTGTTACAGCCCAGGATCTGTCAGAACATTGGTTTCTGTGCTTGCTGGGGGTGTTAATGTTGTTTGAGGACCTTCATGTTTCTTATCTGCAGTACAGCCAAACAAGGTCATTACTAGTGATGTTATTTTTTTGTGATGTTTGTTTCGTGAGAACTGATGAATATAAATAATGCTTTGGGGGATATTTTTTATATACTTTCAGAGGGAACAAGATTGAGAGTCTGCAATATAAAGTGACACACAAGCTAGTGAAAATGAATTTTTGTAGTCTAGAATTCATGTCATGCGAGGTGTTGACCACTTAAACTTCCACCCTAATCACACCAGCAGTGATTAGATCTTCACCTAAGTCATGAAGAGGTTTCCTTGGATTGGCAGCTGCCTGAAATCTCTCGTTTTTGTATGCTTGAAATACATATATTATTAAAATCTGTAATGAGCTTAATCATGTACTTTGTCCTTTTTAATTATCAGTGGGGTCATTGTCCCTTAGGTCTACCTCAGGCTCAGCTCAGAATCTTCTGAGCTGTTAGCCTGTTTCCTACTTTTTTGTCATTAGTGTCATTTAGTCACTTTTTTTTTTTTCTGAGATAAGAGGTGCTTTTCATAAGGTAGAACAATAGAGAGATTGCTGATCCTCTGGGTGTAGTGTGCCTTGTTGGTTGGTATAGGAATCCTTTATGGACTTCTGCTGAGGTGTGCTCTCAGAAGGCATTGTTTCTGCTCTTATAATTTAGTCTCTGTGTGATTTCCATCTTTCTGTCCAGCCCTCTGTCTAAGAAAGTAGTAAAACATTGGTACAAGTACTTGGAAAGATGGTAGAATTACCGTGGCTTGAATTGTAAACTATTAGATAGTGTATCTACTTAAAAGTTTCAGAAGCAAATCTACAGATCATATGTTGAGTCTGAATTTGTATCACCTGCATTAAAACAGTAGTTATAAGAAAATCTTAGGCAGCATGATTTCTTCTGTGAGTAAGGGAGGGCTTTTTCTGTTGTTCACGTTGTTCTGTGGTGGTTTTGTTTGTATTTTGGTTTTTTATTCTATCTTAAACACCAGCAGTTAGTCAAAGATAAAGAAAGTGTTCCATTGCTAAGAGATAGGATAGACATCTAAGGAAAAAGTGGGTTCTTTATCTGAGTGGTCATTTTTGCATATTTCGTGTTCTACTTTCAGATTCTGTGTTGGAAAGAAGTGGGTTTTTTAATGCCAAATTGGTAATGTTTGCTGACTTTCTTTGCTGCAGGGGCTGTTGTTTCCTGATGGAATCATTTGCATGTATTTTGCCCAGTTTTCTGCCAGTACAGCTCGTGCTGCAGGGTCTCCTGCAGTGTACAATTTAATCTCTTGCTTTCATTTCACTGAAGCATATAGGTTTCAGCAGGGGTAGCTGGGTGAAGGTTAGTGCCTGCATTATACTGGAGATCTGCTTAAGTGATCTAATGGCTCCTTCTGGCAAACTCTGTGAAATTATAATAGCAGAAGTAGGGAGAAGAAGGGGATCAAAGGTGGATGGCAGTGCAAGTATAAAGAGAAAGCTGTATGTATTCTGTCTCTAGAGCAGAAGTTGTAACAGTCCTGAAATGAAAGTAAGTTTAGAAAAACTGTGAAAAATAAAAACACAGTGAGAAAGTCAGTGTTCTGACTGAAGGTTGTTCTCTCAGCTAAAAAACCAGAAGCTTCCCTCACAACTGAGGCAAGGAGAATTTCTTGTAGGATTCTGAGGTGGTGTCCTGGTTGTCAGGAAGAAACGAAGTCTAGAGGATTTACAGTGACTTGCCTCTGTTGTGAGAGAGGTCTTCAGAACACTTTTTACAAAGTGAAGACACATGTGCTGAATCCTTCATTTGCAAGAACCTGGGATTACTTCTCTTTAGCAATAGTCAGTGCCTTCTCATGAGAGTGTCTGATATGTTCAGTCTGCAGTCAAATGGCCTTTGTGCTTTTCTATTTATTTACTATCACACAACTCTCCTAGCCTTCTGACAGATCTAGCTGTGGCTATTTGAGGAGAATAGCTGGTGATACTCACAGATGCATTTATCCCATTGGAGTCTCAGTATCATTTGGTTGTCTTTCCTCAAAACTCTAGGTGTCTCTAATAGCCTGACCAGAGCTGAGCACACTGCTGCAGATGAGCCTGCTATATTTATCTGGTGTTGGAATAATTTCCTCTAATTTCATACTTACATTTATGAATTCTCAAGCTTAATTTGCAGGATCTTATTTCTCCTGTTAAGCACAATACCAAAGAGTACTTGACATTTCTCCCAAGCATTATTTCTGACCGTGTGTGTGACCAGTAGGGATTTCTTTCCTTGTTTCATTTGAATTTTTTGTCTAATCACACACTGCCAACATAGTGAAAAACATAGTCTGTTTTTCCCTTGTTTTTAATCTTGTGTGTTCCTAGTCTTTCTTTTATATTCGGTATCCTCTTCCCTTCTTTCTTTTTCATTTTGCTTTCTTTATGGTGCATTATGTGATTATTTCTTTCATCCCGTGCCTAGAAAAAAGATAAAATCTATGTTTCAAAGATTATGCCCAAAGCTACTTAAAGAAAAAAAAAAGGTTTGCTGCTTCAGACATTCAAAAAATGCCAGAGGAAGCCAGCATTAGTTTCCTGTACTCAGATTTTCATGAGCTCTTATCTTGCTGCCTGTCTGCATGTCTCTGCTGGGACAGGCACAGCTGTGTCCCTCGAAGTCAAGGCCTGTCTAGATGCAAGTGATTCTGAAAATTGACCAGTGTACATGTCACAGTGTGTGCCCCCTCCTACACACATCTCTAGTCATATTCTTATGTAAATCGATACCCTAACTCTCAACACAGTTTATTTGATACGTAAAATTTCTGTATCCGTTCAAGCACTGAAGCACTAATCCAGCCAATTGTTTGAGCACAAAAGACCTAATTGTTTGCTTTAGCTTCCCTGCTGCTTGACTAAGACAGTGCCCCTGTAACTTATATTTACATGATCTTTCCTTATTGCTTAAATTTTTCTTGAACTTTCACTAGACATTTACTTAAAGAACCTTCCCTGTACCATTTGGGTGTAGAATGAGCTACAAAACAAAGAGGACTTTGAAAGGATTCATTTAGATACATAGTGTTGCTTGCTTGCCTCTTAGCTGGTTTGCTGGGCTTTGTGGTTTGTGAGAGCTGTTGAGGGGGAGTTTTGAATTGCTTTCTCATCTCTCTTAATTTCTTGTTTGCATTCACAACAGGCTGCCTGTTTTAGTAGTCTTCTATATTTCTCCCCAGTGGACTATATTTCCTGTTTTCTTTGTGAACAGCACCATATGTAATTGCTTTACCATTCTTGCTTTCTTCCTGAAAGATTTGGGAACTATTTTGGAGCTTTTATCCAGATATACATCCCACTCCCAAGTGTATGAGCTCTTTATGTTCCCAAGTTAGTACTGAAGAAGACTGTTTCGAAATCCACATAGGCACTTTAACATATTTTGTTTTTACTCGCCTGCATTTCTTTGTGGAGCCTTGACAGCACTTTGCTGATGCCACAGCAGTTTGGAACACACAGGTATCTGAGGAAAGTGGCTTGATGCTGTCACTTCAGTTATTCTTAAAATGGTAATCCTGATTATTAATGAAGACCACATCTAAATACATGGTCTTTGTGGGTTTGCTTGTGTTACTGTTTTTTATGTTCTGGTTTGGGTTTGCTGGTTGTGGGTTGTTTTGTTTTCTTTTTTTCTTGGTTTGTTTTTTTTCCTCCCCAAATGCTGCATCCAGCTTAATGTTTCATAAAGCAAATCACTGAGTAAATTTGTAACTTCTGTCATCAGGGCCTTAAATGCCTGAGGTGCTTCCTGTTTCATATTCACAAGGCTGAAGTTTCACATTATTAAAATCCTGTCATTTCAGCATGAATTATTTTATTGAGTCATATTTTATTCACATGTCTTTTCTCTTTCAAGGTTCTCTCTGGTATGCATCAAACACTTGCCTGTTAGTCCTACAGTCTGCTGTAACAGCTTAGCTTGGATTAATTTCTTATGCTTGTTAGTTTATGAAACAGCTCTGGATTTGAGTTTTAGCTTCTGCGTTTTCCACACTTCATTTTTTCTTCTTCTAATTTTTTTCTTTCCACTAGAAATTGTCCAGAAAGGTTGTATTTTCAGTGGATATTTGAATGTCTGACCCTAAATGCAGAACAAAGTTCCCAAAAAAGGATACACTCTATGTGTTTAGGAGATTTAAATGATGCATGGTTATTATCACTTCTTTGAATAGCTTTTTATAATTCAATCCCATTACTCTCAATACCATATTCCATCCTAGTATTCTTAATGGTTATTTCTACCAATGCAAACAAGAGCAACACCAAACAAATATAGAAGAAAGGTCACTTTGGAAATAAAGAAGTACTGTCCGCACTGTTGAGAGATATGGATTTGTCATTCTTCCTGTTTTGTTTTGTCTTCTCAGGGAAGAGCAGACTGTACTCCATGGAGTTTCTTCAGGCATTGTGCAAGCTACTGCACAGTTAGTGTTATACTGCAATGACTCTACCAGAATTCTTAAACCATTCAATGTAGAGGTTTTAAAATAAAAGGCACCAAAGTAAGGCCCCATGTGGCATAAGACATAAACACTGCAAAGGGGTCAGAAAGCATGTGTAAATACAAGACATGATGTCAAAATAATCCTGGTGTTTAAAAGTATTGTTTCAATTTTGCTTATCTTCCTCATGCTTGGTTCTCAGATATAATGAAATTCCTAAAGAACAGTTGTCCTTTTTGCTTGCTTTGTTTTCCTAGGTATATGGCTGCTTAACCAGCTCACAGCAAATAGTTTACCAGTGGATGTCATGCACTAACTCCTTAGTGTATTTGTGGTGAGAATAAGGTACAGAAACCTAACATATGTATCACTCCCTAAAAAGGTGTTGTGTTCATACAGAAATGTTAATGTATGCCTGCCCTATAAGCCAGCCATTGTAACTGATCTTTCTACACCACTGAGAAATGAAAAATCTGTTTTTCATGCAGCTTTCAGAGCATTTTATTCAGTATGTTCATTTACAGATGGAAGTGGTGTTCAACTATGCAGGTTTGCTTGCTGAGCCAGTGGGAGAATGCAGTTCTCCAGCCTCAGCCTAGTGCAGTTTCTGTTGGGTCACAGTCTACCTCCAGTATTTGTGCTTCATTAACGTGTGCTTTTAAAACATGCATTTTGCTTGTTTGAGGCCTGATGGCTCTGTTTCCAAAGGCCTGAGTACCTAGGGTTTCTCAATGACTTTGGCAGTGCAACTGTCCAATACCATTCACTGAGGTCAGCTCATATGAGACATGACTCAAAACTTATTCAGTCTTCTGAATGACTGCCTTTGATTTCAGTGTGCTTCAGAACAGGCTGCAATTCACTGAGGAGCCTGGGCACCCAACAAGGTAAAGTGCTGCTGAGTGTACTAACCCCAGTGCTACCCAATATTCTATAGAAGCACCATGGATTACATAGTTTCACTCTTGCTTTTTGAGTTTTGTGTATTTCTAGGAATTTTTGGTTTGTTGGTTGTTTAGCATTTGGTTTATTGTTTCCTGTATTTTATAAATCTGAGCCTCATTTTCTCAGTTTGATAAGTTTGCTTAAGAACTTCTTGGAACATGTTTTAGGGTCTTACTGTCCATGTGGCTTTGTCTCAGAACAGGAGCGATGACTTTCACCTTTTCCCTGAGTGCAGTCCAAGCCCAGTTTTGTATGAAACTAGGCCTGTTCTGCTCTGGTGTGGTCTTGGAGCAGTAAAATAATCTCTGTGGTGTCATGTGGGGGACAACCTAGAACCAAGCTGCACATATAGTCCAGAGCAGCTGTATGCTGCTTTCCTCAGAGCAGTGGAGCTCTCTGAGTCAGCCCTCTCCACGAGCCAAATTGCTCAGTGTTTGTGCTTCAAATACTTCCCTGACCGATACACCAGACTGAAGCTTCCTGTTCTAATATTGAATTAAGACCTGAGTATCAGTATCAGTGGCTTATTTTTCTACATTATAATTCTCTTTCCTATTTAACAGTCCTCTGGGATATGCAGAGGGACAAAGTCAGACCTCCCTAGCAGTCAAAATGAGGACATTGATGGACAGAGGCAGAGCTTGAATCGCAGTGCAATGTAGAGAGAATTTTGGTTCAGCAATCAAATTGTGTACTGTACTATTTGCCAAAATAGAAGAAAAACAGCACTCATTCTCTTGAAATCTCTCTCCTACAGGAATTTTGTTAGATTACTTTAAGTTTCATATTATTTATAAGCTCTGACCCAGACTTCTCATTAACTGTTCCCAAAACATTAGAAAAGGAAAGTAGAAGTACTTCCTGCTTCATGTATCTCTCTGGTTAACAGCTGTGCCTCTTAGAGGAAAGAGAAAATAGCCAGTGGTGATAGAAACTCACCCTGCTCACCCTCATGAGTAAGGAGTATTGCTACAGCAGGTGTTGCTTCTCCTCAGGATCCTCGTGTAGCAGCAGTCACCAAATTGCCCTGAAGTGCTCCACCCTGCAAACAATTTAATTGTGGGCAGAGAAAGGTTCACTCATCTCCTTCCTCCCCTTTGGCTGCCTATTCCTTCTGTTAGGACAGTTTTTTAACTGTCATATTTATACACTCATATGTGTATATATGCCTGCATACATCTGTAGAAAGTTGGAGGAATGAACAAGTAATATAAGGAATTTTTAAGAATAAATTCCTAACCCTCAACCTATCTGTTACCTGGGATTTGTTACTGCTTCTAGAGATTTGACTGAAAGAACCAGGCCCCAAACTGAAAAAGCTGTCTATTTAGAATAGCTTAAGTAACTGAGATCAATTGTTAAGAATGTTATTATCTGTTAATGTGACTGCTAGAAGATCTGTAAGGGAGTTATCTCAATGACCGTAAAGCTGTGCTCCTGGCTGCCTCAGTAAGTAAACATCCCTCTGTGGAGGTCCATCTGCCAGGGTTTTAGTTACAATTGAACTTTCAGTTGGTAAATCTGTCTGGTGTCTCTCTTCAAAAGCCATCGTAATGTCTTTATTCCCTTAAAAAAATAAAACCTCCTATTTTCTACAAGGCAGCCTCAGGGGGTTTTATGGATACTAATTACCTGGACTTTATCCATTTAAGGTGCTTTGGGGTAGGATATTGCAGAGAAGCAGTAGATGGAAGTGTTGGTTTGAAGCTATCAGTGAGCTTCAGTCCGAGGTTTGAGATGTGAAGTTTCAAGCTATGCAAAACTCAGGCCCTCTCCTGACCTCTCTACCAGCTGGGCTTATCTAGTTTGTAATAAAGGGGGTCAGAACAGCCATGGTGTATCTCTGCTCCCTGAAGTGACTGTACTTCATTCACATGATGAGGCAGCAGAGGAAAGGAATGGAGCAATAGTGTTTCAGAGAAACTCATTTGTGCCAGGAAACCTTTCCTGGAAAAATAAATGAAGAACGGGATGTGATAAGCATAGCTCATGGCAAAGGAAACTGCTCCAGAATGCTGCAAGGAACAATGCAGCATCAGTTGAGGCAGACATTTTTGCATGATTCTCCCAAATTACTCCCTCAGTGGCTCAGGCTGAAGAAGAAGGAGAATCTTGAAAGACAGTTTTGGAAAGTTTTTATTGTTTCTATATGGAAAGCATATGTTTTTCCTTAGCAGTTGTATTCTGTGAGTCTGCATGCACTAGCTAGAATTGACTGTTTATGAAGAATATGAAATGCTCCCTGGTGGTAGCATTTATCCATTCCCTGTTTCCTTCCAGGGACATGAATTGCTTCTCCAGTAAACTCTGTTCCTGCAGCTGGAAGTATCAAGGAAGAGGGGTTGTGGGTGGGCTCTTTGATATTCCTTGAATCTGCAAAATACCTTTGTGCCACATGTCTCAAAAATTATACTTGCATTTTTGCTTGGAAGGGAAAAGGGAAATTTTACTGAGGGGCAAGGAAAAACTCTGTTGTGGTCTAACCAGAACAAGCTCTCACAAGGACGAGAGCAATATCACTGTGTAAAATGTCTCTAAAATTACAAGACCTGGCAGTGAGACATTGAGGTATTTGCCCTTCACAATGTCACAATTAATTGTGCAGGATTATGATGTAAAGCTGAAGTCTATCCTTCTGCCAAGGTTTTTGCCTAAACTAGTGCATTTGATGTTCACAGTACAAGCTATTGCTGTGAATACAGTACGGTCACCCATCACTTAAAAGACTAAGGAACACCAAAGTCTCCAGTTGCAGATGTGAACAATGGTGCTAACGTTATGAACTGTCTAATGATAAGTTGCTTTGTTCACTTGCTTGCTTACTTGCATTATGAGCTCAGTGAAGTTAACATCCTTAATAAAACATTTCTTTGAATCGGGCAGAAGACTCCAATACAGTTGTTGAAATTTCAAAAATATTAAATGAATGTGCACATGACTCATTATTTTGCATTAAAATTCAGGTGGTTTTAATTTAGACGAAAATAACCTTTGCTATACCTTAGAGATAACTTTGGCTTTGTGTATTTATGAAATAAGCCTGTAGTTAATCCACGCTGATGCTAGGAAGAAGAATGCAAGCACTGAAGTAGTTTAACCAAAACCGGGTAACATGGTTTGCTGTTTTGATAACCACCATCTTTTTCCATCACAGTGAAAGTCATCTTATGAACCTCTGATGTTTGATTATCATTATATCAAAAGCCTTACGGGGTAAGTAAAGCAGACAAATAAACTTTGTAGTGCTTGCTCAATTCTCAGCATATACTGAAAATGGAAAAATGTAACTTGGATAATATTTTGAAGTTTAACTCTTTATACACATAGCTCTGCTTCCATTACAGAAAGTTGTAGATACCCAGAAAACAGAAACCTATCCTCTGCATTATCAAGTGATATGTCACAGATGACAGATAAGTTTTAGGGATCTTGTTACCATGAACAATGTTGATAATATATTTATAGAAAGCATATTTAGTTAAGAGAGAATTCATAAGCAAAAAACTCCTTCTGCCTGTTTTTTTTGTTTTGTTCCAAGTGACTCATCATAGGTGTAGACATTTACAAAAGTGTTTATAAATTACTATAAACTGGTACTACTTTTCATACAAAATTTGATGAGGATAATCTTTCTTTGTTCTTGGAAAGTTTTGTAATCACTAAAGTTGATAGGGATTATTTCACCCTTCTGTGAATAATATCATAAATGATTACACAAAGTAATGAAACTGTTTAGAAAAGGAAATGCTGTGTAATCATAGAAATCGTAGGCAAAATTTAAGTTGGCAGGCATCTCTCGATGCAGGTTGAAATGTTGCAAGGTCACTATGTCCTTCCTGCCTATTATTTGCTGAAAGAAGAATTCCTGGAATTCTTGATTGTGGTCAGAAGCATGAACTTCTTATCTGAAAGCCAACATGTCTGATGCCTTTAACATTATGTTTTAGGATTAGATCTTGATGAAAAGTAAGAGACACCTGAAGACTCATCTTAATAAAAAAGGTTTCATGCACTTTAATTTCCCTGATATCTGGTCAAATGCATTTCAAAATGTCTCTTTAAGTAAAACTCATATTTTCTTGTAATAATGTATATAATTTTTAAAAATGCAAACACTAGGGAAAGAGACTAGGCCAAGTGTCCTTTCCCTTTTTCTGAGTTTATGTGGAAGAAACGTGTCTGTGGCTCTGGATCCATATACCTGAGACCAGTGTATGAATGTTTTCTAGGAATCCCCTTCACTGTGTTACACACTAGTCCTACCGTATTCTAAGCCTCACAAGCATATGAAATAAAACTTCCACCACTCTTTGGATTATGGTTTCCGTCACAAGCCAGGGAGCAGTTCCAGAGGCAGGCTCTGAGAGGACGCTCAAGTGTTGCCAGCAAGCTTGGAACACATGGTGCCTCTTTAAAATCCCTTCTCAGAGAAGAAGGATACTTAAAATAGACTCCTTTTCTGTAACACCATATGTAAGCTATTATCAATCAAAACTTTTCCGAACTCATTGTTCAACATTCTATAAAGGGAACCTTCCCAAGCAACAGGGAGCCCCCACCTTATGAAATACAGAGGAAATGTGCTCAAAACAAAGGAGGAGTCTTCCATTTTAAAAGCCAGAGAAAGGTTTAGAGGTACAAACAAACAAGGTTTTTATGATTGTGTTTATGTATTTTATATCTCTATCAATGTGCCTCTTTAATCTGAAAGTATAAAATCATGCCACGTTATTCTGAAGAAAAGGGTTCTCTTGTTTTGGTTGTATTTTTTGCTGTGTTTTATAAGAAGCTAGACAGTGACTTATTGAAGGCACAGTTAACACTAGTAACTTAGTAACACCAAATTTTGTTGTTTCTTTAAGCACAAAGCAAGCTTTTCCTCTGCCTGTTCAATATGAAAGCAGACAGTTTATGAAGCTCAAATTCTCTTGTCTTTCACTCTTTGTGTAGTGTAAGCAGCACAGAGCAACTATGCCATACTGGGCTGTGGGCAGTACCTGTGCCCACCACCATGCAGAGTCTGAAGTAACAGTTCTGGCTTAGCCAGCAGTTCTGGGCACAGAGCAGAGCTGGGAATGGCAGCTGTGCTGCCAGCTGCATCCTGAGGACCTTAGGATCTTCAAAGGGATCTTCAAGCCTCTATAACTATTACTGCAACTTTTTTTTTTCTTCATGCTTGTGGTAACAGTGTTTATTTCTATCTTGAAGGTTAGCTGCAGAGGAAGCAATTTTAAAGGCATCAGGTAGGTTACAACTGTTTCTCACACTGTATTGCCTAACCACCACTTATCTCTTCTTGACAAATCTTGCAGTGCCAACATAATACTACCTTCCTCAGGAAAATGGTAGCTGAGTTGTAGGTTTAGACTTTGGAAAAAAAATACAAGTGTTTTGGACCATCATTCCTTCTTTCTGCTTTCAATCCTGGCTTTTTTAGAGGTACATAAGTCCCTGATACATTAATTAGTTGTCCTTTAGAGCTGTGTTGCTACAAACACGTAGCATATCCTTAGGTGATCTGCCGTCCCAGTACTGGGTAGAGCTCCCACGAGGTGAGTCTTTTGAAGTTACCAGGAGCAGTCTGTTTGGTGAGACCATTTCCTGAAAGGGTGCTCTGATCATGTCTTTGAGGTTTCTAGGGTAAATACAGGGATTTGAATGTATATTGCCTCTGACATGCATTTGTTCTTCAATATGATCTCTGTCCATGTTACACACTGTGAAAATCAAGAAAGAGTAACAGACATAATTTCTCTGCACCAAAAAGTAGGTGCTCAGATTCTCAGACTCTACAGGGCTGGACCATGCTGGAAAGTACAGTGTAGTTTTCTGCCACCTTCTTGGGATAGAAACATGTATAAATGTTCAGTTTAGCTTTTAGCAGTGAGATCAGAAATTGGTCTTACACGGTACTTGGTCACTGAATGAAGCTGATATTTGCTTAGCAGAATTTTCAGATGTGCTCAAACAAGGTAGGTACCTGAAATGCATTTTTTTTTTCAGTTGTGCCAAAATTGGCTAGGTGCTCTTGAAAATCTCAGTAGATATCTGAACAGCTTTGTGTGTCCAAGCCCCTGATCTTTGGGTGAAGGCAGAAAGGACTTGTGCTTCTGTATTTCATAATCCTGGGCTTGGCCTTGAAATGATGTCATCTGGGACTTCAGTATTTAGCTCCTGTGAAGTGGCTTTGTTTTGGTTTGGCTTTTTTAAAGTTGTTATATTGAGAATTGATGTACCACTGTTCAGCACTTTGATACACTGTGTGAAGGTGTAGTTTCATTAATTCAGTTTTGTAAATACTGCATTAGCTTCAAAAAGCCACATGTAACTCTTCAGGATGTATTTTTTTATAACTGCTCAGCTGGTCTGATCTACAGAGTAATCTGTGCATATCAAATAGCTTAATTCTTTCAGTTCTTGATAGATGATTACTGAGATCAGCTATATGTGCCTAATGATCATCCAGGAAATATGCCTAATCCAGGAAGAGGGGGAGAGGTGTGAGAGGCTCTGTGCTAAAAAGCCTCTGGCTAAATTCTACCATATTTCCAATGCAATGTCCCATAACACACTAAAAACTGCATACACTGCAATTAGGAACAGCATTTTAATAATAAAATTCTTAGGTTTTCAGGTTCACATGAATGATTGATTGATTTAATCATAACCACATAATAGTGAACTGAGACCTGAACCCCTTAAATGAATAACTTGTCATTACTTTTGGAAATGGTGAATAACCAAAATAACAAATTTGGTCAGTGGAGAGCATCCGCTTCCAGAAAGCTAAAATGGGAAAATAATTTGAAGTGAGGAAGTTCTTTAATACATTACTTTGAACACCAGCCCAGTTAAAAAAATTGGATCAGATTCACAAATCAGAATGTTGCATTTTTCCACAAAGCTGGATCCCTGCAAGGAAAAGCAGTGACAGCTTGGGAGTACCTGTTTTCTCTCAAACTCTGATAGTCTTCTGAAAACTCCAGGACATCCTTTATTTTATTGCAGATTTTTTGAGTCCTTGCAGAATGTCACTAAATTAGTAATACTCCCTACAGGGAATTTTTCCTTTCTGATCTGTTATAAGCATTTAAATAAAACAGAGGTTAGTAATGAGAGCTCAAGACTCATGGTGGAGCACATTATGGAGATGGGCTAGAAAGGGGGAAGTACAGGTGTTTAGGTTATGGTTCTGACCATCCTGATTGTATTGCTGTACTCTAAGCATTGGTGCAAGGGAGCCAGGCTGACTGGTGTGGTTGTGGCAGCTGCAGGAAGCCTGACTGACTCCAGTCATGCTCTATAGCACTGGAGAGTGCTGTGTGGGCATATCCCAGTTTCAGTGACAGACTTTGTACACAACCTGTGCTAAGTGATTTGGCGAATCTGTTCCTCTTAATTAATTCTCTTGGTCCCAGAGACATTCAAGACTATTGACCTGGAGCTGGAAGTTGTCACCTGAATAGTGACGACTAGTGACATTTAGTCCCAGGCACTGCCTAAGGGTGCATCTCCTAAGCTTATAGGACTCTTCTATTAAACTAGTTGTGGTTTGTTTGGCAGGGGGTAGGGGATGTGTTCAGTAATACTAACAGAAGACTGTTTCAGCTCTTTAGCAGGTGCCTAACTCGAGTATAAGTGTTACTTGACTGATACTTTTGTGACATCACTTTCTTTTCACTGTGTATTGCAACTTGAGCCCGCAGCACCAGTGTGGCTCTCTTTTTGAGATGTATTTGTGCACCTTTATGTGAACACAGATGTTTATGGGTCACAGATGGTATGAATTGGTTGGCTGTAACTGGGACACTTGTTTAATGTGCACCAGAGAGTAGTTAAAAAAGTCAAGCTCCTGTCTTTTTGTCTTCTAGTCCTGTCCCCATTGGAGTTGCCAGACAAAATTATGTACTTAGCTGAATCTTGATAGGCAATGTGGGCAGCTGTAGTTGTAGAAGTCATAGATTCAGACTAATTAGCCAATTTTGGACAAAGCCAATATCCTGACTTTCAAATGTCAACATGGGTGACCTCCTCCCCACCCTAGGCATAGATTTTTATACTGGACAAAATGATAATTTTGTCTATAGACGATATATTTTTTTTCTGGAAGCTTTTTGAATCCTTCTCATTAATCTGTATGTTTTGGAGCCCAGAAATACACTTTCAAAAGCAGGAAATAATTTGCTTGTCAAGCAACTGAAGCCTGTGTTTTGCTGCAATATCAGGAGTAGCTGATAATGATGGGCCATTTTTGCCATTTCAGCCCCTGTACCTGTTCCCCTTTCTCAACCAAGGTGTTTAGAGTTTCTACCAAACCTGCAATTACACAGGAGTAAACAGAATAAGAAGTATTTCTACAGAGGTGATGGATCTTATCCGAAGTCCTGCAAAGATAAAATGGTTATAGATGACTTTTGGATGTGTTTATTAGTGTTCACTGACATGTAAACCATTTGGTTGTTTAGTTCATTGAGCATCTCTTGGTTTATGGCTGACTCATGCCTGTATTCAGTTACATGGCCACATGCCCAAAACTCTGTTGTTTTGCAGAATAAGTGGTCTAACAGTAGTGTTCTGACACTGCGTGGGCCTGTCTGCCCACATGTACCTACAAGTATGTAAAAAGCCATCTGGTTTGCAAACTTCGTGTCGCATGTCCTGATTTACAGAGAGTGTCCCATTGACATGCCACTTCCACTCAGGGCCACCTGTTTTTCTGAATGGGTTGTAGTTCCTCCCAGTAGTGATCTCAATTGGTATTTATGTAGAAAAATAATTAAGTGTTTGATGTGGCTTTGGCTGTCTTTAGGACAAATTGTTTGCTGTACTCCTTGAAAAAATTCCATGTTTCCCCCCCTTTTTTTAACTGCATTTGTCAAGACTGTTTCCAGACAATTTGCAGCTTTTTCTACTGCTTATACCTGCAAAAATCACAAGTAGCACCATGGGGAGCAATGATGTCATATGAGAATGTTAGGAAAAATGGGAGTAAGATCTGTACTGTGATGTGTTCTCTTCTTGCCAAAGCAACCTGTATGGGCACTGATTTCTCTTTGCACCTTTCACTCTGATCCTATGAAGTGCTTTTGCTGCACTGGTAGGAAGTGAAATTCTTTGGATGTGAATTTAGGTTGTGCAAGGCCCCTGCATATCAGAAATATAAACCGAAGTGGTGTGTGCCTAGTCCATCACAAACACAAAGTAGTAACATAGCTTAGGTTAATTCACCATGAAGGCACTCATGCAGAATGTAATAGTACCCAATTTATGAACTGTTATTCTTTTACCATCACGGAATCAATCATACTTCTATGGTTTCTCTGAAAACTAAATATTTTGTTCTTCAAAATAAAAACCATGGAAATTATATGGGTTGAGCTACATAGCTGTAGCTGTTTGCTGTTTGTTATTGATCAGTTTTTTAATATGGAGAACAATGAGGAAGACATTAACTCAGATCATGTGTCCATGCTCATCTGTGCAGATTCCACCTTCTTGATTGCAATTGATTTTGCTCTTTTTCTTTCAGCTGTTAGATTTAGATCTCCTCTAAGGAGTGAGAAAAATGTCCACAACTGGACATACATTCACACTTACTCTGGCAGTCAAATTATAGTAAAATATAGCCATTACTGAGATATGAGCAGGCAAAACAGAAATTATGCCTTCACTTTTTCAGTTCCTTGATAAAGGCTCAAAGGCAGTACAACCCATGTATCATGGTTGTCCTGGGACTTAATAGCAGAGCCTCCAGGCTGTAATTGCTGAAGATTTTGTGGCAAGAAGTCACAGCGTTTTTTTGCTCACATGATCCTCAAGCCAACTGGGATTTTTTTTACTAGCTTTCCTTCATCCCTACTTCTACCACTGTAAATTAGAGCAGGTCTGAGGCTGGTTTGAAGGTACATGTACTACATGTCTGGCTGTGGTTGACAGGAACACTTGTCCTCTGGACTTGATGGGAAGTGCTTTGAGTTGAAGAGCATAGGCTGTGTAAATCTGGATCTAAAAATATGTTAATAACTTTCAACAAAGTAGAAACTACAGAGATCACCTGACTCTTCTGACAAGAAGTGTCACCAGCGAGGAGCGAGCTTATGGTCTCTGTTGATGTGAATGTCAGAAATACCAATATAACTTGTAGCCTACCAAATTAAAGTTCTCCTTCCAAGTAGACACATTTTCTGTGTTTCAGAGGGGGCTGTTACTGGATTTTTATATGCACTGAAAATTTAGAGCAATTTTTCTGCTCATAAAAAAAATTATAAAGGGGCTGACAGCAATAGCCAAGAAGTGCATAATGCAGACTGCTTGTCCAAACACATTCCTCCTAACTTACACCACATCCTCTTAGTCCCTTAATAGAGCTTGTATGAATGGATAAAGCAGGTTAGAGGTCACCAACGCCCTAAGCTTTTTTCAGAAAGATCTTAAACTGCAGTTCTACCACCAGGCTATTGGTTGGAGTTGGCTGTAATGAGAGTGTGAACGCAATCCAACTCTGGACATTTTTCTAGTTCCTTGGAGAACCAAAGTAAGAGTGAAATTAACTTCAAAGCAAAACAGACAAAAAGGACTCCCTTGGGTATGCCTAAATAATACTTACATTGAAGTGATTGATTTGGGATTGCTAGTAAGGCTAATTCTTGTGATTAAAATCAGCATCTGAGAAGAAGTCCTGTCCAGTGTGTGAGAGGGAATAAGCCCTTAGTTCAGGCTGGAGTCAGACATTGGGTCATGGGTAGACAAGGTCTGTGCTGGCATGAGTCTGCCCAAAATGAGCTTTCCCCTGGGGAGTTATGATGAAGTCAGTAATGGCAACTGTGTGATAAGCAAACCCATTTCCACTTCCCATCTGTCTGAATGTATTTCCATTGGCTATGCCTGCACAATATAAATGTGGCAGGAGTAACTTTCCTTAGGATAAAGAGAGCAAAAATAAGTTCCACTCAGGTCCTTAGAAGTATGTTTTGGTCATCTTCCTCTTCTTTTCATTGCCACCCTTCCCCAAATTCAGTCTAAGCAATGTATCTTACTCCTTTTTCGAATGCTTTCTCTTCATTCACTTTCAGACATAACCATAAGATGGTTGCAGAGCTGTGTGTGTTTATCATTGCAGCATATGAAAGTATGTAAATGACTTGCAGATGCTCTACCGGACTGTAACCAAACTTGGCTGTGTCAGTTTTAACATACACATGACAAAACCGCGCTGGCTCTGAACAGGCCTCAGTGTAATAAGCTCTCTAGGTTCTCCTTCTACATAAACACTTTTATGTCCTTATTAATTAGAAACAGGAGTCTGTTTCTTGCAAAGTTCGTGTGATAGCAATCAGGCCAAAGAAAGAGGCACATGCAATATCTGAATGGTTTTATGATAATACTGCCAGGGATTGGAAGTTTATTTTTTGGGGAATATATGTTTATGAGTGTGTTTGTATATAGATGTGTGTGTATATATATATACACAGATATATATATATAAAAGTTAAACAAGCATAACCAGTAAAGCTTCCTGGAATATTTGATGTGGTACATTTGCAGTTCATGGATTTCAGTATATATTTCATATGACATATCATTGACCTTAAACTTTGGTGAATATTTTCATGCCCTTACATCTTAATGTCTTTCAGCACAAAAAGATCTTGAAGCTGCTTTATGAATTGGCAACAGCACTGTGGCTTACTGAAATAAAAATACAAGAAAAATCTGTTAATAATGATATAAATCTCCACACAAAAAGGCCTTTAAGTTGGCTGTAATTAGGAGTATATATATTAGTAACTTTTATAGCACTGTTTCATAATATGACGGTATTTGAACATGAAGTATTTAAAATAGCTGTGGCCAATTTAACTCTGGACAAATGGGGAATAACTTTGGTTTTGATCATCTATTGGCATATAAACTGGCACAAGTGAGTGAGGACGTGGTTTGACTACAACAGTCCGATTACTTGATTAATTTTTGTCAATTGAAATTCATATCTGCTGTGCCAATCAACAAATATTTTTCAAAATTTCCTTTGGTTATAAGTCATTACAGACTGTAACTTTCTGTGTGCTGATGTCGCATAAGTTCCAGACTGGTGCTGGTCCATAAGGCAGGAAAGAGAATGGAGAGAAGGCAGCTGGAATGAAGAAAGCTCTCTTGCATGAAAGGGTGTGTTTGCAAGTTGCAGGGATGATGAGGGTAATGAAAAAGCAGAGATTTGGGGCCTTTAGTAGGCCTATCTTTTGGGGCTGTAGCATTACTGGAGAATAGTGGGAAATTCAGATAAATGTTGACAAAAATTCCCTAGGCTGATTGAAGAAGCCAGAAATGTTGATGAATTGCACACTAGTTAATGAAGATAAAGATGTGGCCTGGCTTAGTACATGTGGTCAAATCTACTTCCCTTCAATAACTCAGCATCTATTTCAGTCCTGATCACTTTCCATCTCCAATTTATACCAATTTAAACTCCTCCAGAAGACCAGATAAATATTTTCTTGTTTAAGGTTCCTTTCCAGCAGAATCCCACAAATTCTGCTGCTTTTGTCCTTCTCTTTGTGAAAGGGGCAGTAATATTTATCTCTAGTGAACTTTCCATTTAATTTTTTTTAATGACTTTGTATCTGAAAGGTATATGTGAATTTTCACAAAGTCTGTAGAATTCAAGCTCTTTTGTTTTTCAGGAATGTTATTCCTGAATATTGTGTTTTGTAATTCACCTCCATGCTTCTTCAGGAAGATGGTAAAATGGCTGTTTCAAGTAGTTGCTTCAATCCATCCATGGGAGCTCCTTTTAGAATCATGGTTTACTGCACTGTGCCCACCACTGATGTGAAGTGGATGATTCTGTCAATTACCTACCTTTCTCTTGACTGTAATCATATACATGAAAAAATGTGTCTGAAGTTGTTGTTGTCTTTTCATCTCTCTTTAGAGAGTAAGTATTTCCAGTGTACTCTGGAAACTGGGACTGTATTTTTCTCTCCCGTTTTGACTGTGTAATTAAGAAATGCTGGCTGTGTTAGCACAACTCAGCTTAAGGTTTCCTTAGTCTAGATTGGGGCATGGATGAAATGCAAATGCTTTCAAAGTGAGCTATTCATGAAGTGACAAACCTGGATCAGAAGATTCTGAGTTCAGTTTCTACTGCTTCTGAAATTTTATATTATTCTGGATTAAATGTTCTCATATGTGTGCCCCTCCTCTCTTCAGACAGTGAGGCCTGACTGGTCTGCTTTTTGTCCAATACTTTCTGTGCACTTGTGCTTAGATCCAAGCAACAGAGCACTTAACTGTGAACATGGCTTTATTGATATTGAAGTGCTGAAGATAATTATGTGTTTGTACAGTACCTAGCAGATGAAAAGCAGAGCATCATTTGGGACATCTAGGTAATGTGATGATACAAATAATGATGGTACAGTTTGCCATATAACAGAGGGAACATGTATACTCTGGCAGTGAAGTCTGTTTTAGATAATTATCTGCATAGGAGATTGGGAAGAATTTCAATTAGCTAGAACTATTAATGAAAAAGCATGATGCTTTGACAAGGAGACAATTTAGAAGATTAATGTGAAGGATGGATGTTGATTGATTTCTGAAGGAAGCAAAAAGGTCAATACTTTATACTAGAGTTTGTATGGCATTAAGATAATTAGATTGAGGTATCTTTTTATTTTGAAAAGGTCTTTTAATAGCAAGATAATATTAGTTATACAAAAACTGTTTTACACTGAGGCTAAAATATCATAATTAGTGATGTTAGTTTAAAAGCTCATTCTGGATAGAAATTGTTTGACAGGAGTTTTATATATTGTGCTAGTGTTGAGACATTGAACTGTAACTGCTGTAGAATTTAATCTTTTAAAATATCAAGCTTTGTTTTCCCAGTCAGCTTCTATACTGTAGCTCCACTATTATTTAAATAAACATCCGTTCTGTACAAGCTACAAGGAGATTAAGCATTTCCTGAAGTTGCTGGTTAAAGCAAAATAATGGCTGCATTTTTTTCTTGGATTGATTCTGTTTGCCATTTGTCCTTGACTCTAATGGATAACTGGAGAGAGAGGCTCATGTGTCTAATGCTAGACAGCAAAGTAAAGCCTGTGTGTCATGAGTGATGTTTTTTTAATTCTACCTTCATAGATGGAGCCAAAGAAATTGTATTGTTCAAATAGAACCTAGAATAACGTATCATTTTCCAGCTGTACTCTTTTTTTTCTAAATTGATATACTGACTTTTTTTGTTAGTGTCTGTTACTTGAACAATAGAAGACAAACATGGATTTTCAGAAATTCAACAGTGTCGTTACTTCTTTGGCATTTGCAGTGGAATTAGTATCATCATTGCTTCAGGGTTGACACTGGAATACAGTTAAGGCTCAAACACACAACTGAGTCACTTTGTACCAGCTTAGCCACAGCAAATGAGAATGGGCACAGACATAGGGTAAAAATCATGGGCCTAAAAATCAGTAAAAATGGTTTTAGATGTTGTCTTTGTGCTTGTTGATCTACTCATGACTCCTGCTGCCCTTCAGCATGCGCCTGGTTGTATCAGCTGTGACAGTAATAGTGTTGCACTTCACTCCTTCCTCAGCGTGGCTGTTTCCTTTGCTGGACTGTTGTTGTGCAGGGCAGCGCTGACACTTGGTATGCCAGAGTGAAGGTTCTACTGCAGTGTGTCCCAATGCAGCATTCGTAGGTTGCTTGCTCTTGATCTAGTGATGTGTATTCCTAGTGTTGGATGCTCCTGATATATTGTCCCTCTTTTGAACTCTCTCTTGCTGAAGAGAGCTCTCATGTGTGAACTTCAATCGTGTTTTGATCACTACTTGCTGTAAGGCTTTTAAGAATCCATTCAACTTTCTCTCTTTCACTTCTTTTTTGGCTAGTCAGACTGAAAGTCCTCACTCAGATAGACTTTGTCTCTTATTTGTACAACCTTGGGAACTCTTCTCCCTAGGTGACTTGTTTGGATTCTGTGGAGGAGATTTATGCTCTCACAGGCTTCTCTTCCCTGATGCTAGACACCAGTCAGGTAAGGTGATATAAAGTGCAGGGTAGTCTTTTATGTCATCTGGTGTTAATTTTGGTACCCGCAGCAAAAATCCCAGTAGCCTAATTCCCTTTGCAATTACAAATCTTTTTCATTCCAGTCAGTATATTTATGTTAGTGCAAATTACAATGTTTTACCTAAGAGCCAGCATCTAATCTGTGTGAAGGTGCTAGTAACAGAAAGTGTTTAGAGAGCCGTGGATGCCTGGATTTACAGGTGAGGTTTTCCATTCAAGTTTGATCAGACCACTTATATGGCTGTGTTTGTAACATAGCATGGTCTAGTCGTAGGTCAGGTAGCAGAGAAGGTTACCATACTATTATTTATTTTAATACAGATAGGTAACTTAAAAGGAAAACGAAGCTGATTCCCTGTGCTTCCTTACACAGGCTATAAAAATATTCTTATGCAGTAATTAGATACCTCCACTCAGTTTTCAGATAAGCAATAAAAATGACAAAAAAATCCTACTACTTTTTGAAATTTCCTTTCCATATTAGCAGTGCAGATAGGCAAAATGAAATTAACATTTTGGTAAACAGCAGAGAACATTATTTTAAAATTCTCAGCTGAGCCAGTGTGTGAACAGCTACATATCCGTGCTCAGTCCTCTTTGCATCAAAGCAAAGTCTTGTCAACAAAGCATCTGATTTGTGAGACAACCATACAGGAGTTTAATTAGCAAAGGAGTGTGCAATATGTGATCATGTTGGATTCATCAGATGTTTGTAGAAGGAAAGATAGCAGGTCTTTAATTCAGATCTGTCCAGTGGAAAAAGATCACAGCTCACATACTTTCTCATACTGCGATAAACCTGGGTGAAAAAAAGCCTATTTGTCTTCTTTAGTGACCCATTTCCTCTTGTTAAATATGTACAGAACGTGGATTCTGCAGTGTCTTTGCACTCAGTCAGGACCCACCAGAGCACAGGCAGGCACCCTTTCCTCACACGAAATTCTCCAGAGTGACTTTGTAAGGCCTGGAGATGCAACTGGCATTTTCTGACTTAGAGGACTCATGGAGATTCATGAGTACAAGGAGAAAGAATAATATTTTTGCTTTTCAGCGTCATCTTTAAGCTTTATCCTTGATACTAGAAGAATGACAGTAAAGCATACATCAGATCTGTAAACTCTAGTTTGAGACCTGAAAGCCTTTCCTTAAAATTATTTTATAACCCTGAAATTAAATTAAAAATGTTACACTATTAAGAGTGTAGAATGACAAGCTTTCCCATCAGGGGACAGATGTCTTGTTCCACCACAGCACCCTGAGCTCTTCAGTCAGACAGAAGGCCATCAGGGCTCTGACACATTTTCAGCCAACCTTCAGGTGCATAATCCCAGTCTGAAGAGTACATGGCACTTTCAGCACTGAAAATGCACAATATCAGATGAAAATGGGCAAAATAACACTTACTCAGCCCTTCATGAAATGCTCCTGTTTTCCTCTTGCTTGTAGAATTCTATTATTTCTATGAAACACAGAGCCCTCTTTCATAATTAGATGCCTTTATATGATCCCAGGGTCACACATTTATGCAACACAATTCTAGCTGTACTGACAGTGATATCTGCTGTCATGCTGGCAGCAAGTTCTTCTGTTGGTGACACACCCACATCTCCAAGTGAGCAAAGCCAACAGGTTTCATTACCACAGGCAGCAAAGAAAACACTTTATTATGTATTAATTCAATGAAATTCCATAAAGGTGAAGGGCAAGGTTAAAGTGAAAACTGAGTTAAAACAAGAATTCAAGGGAGAAAGGAAGCTGGTGCCAAGAATGCTTAAATAACCTTTATCTGCCCCAGTGTTTGTACCAAAGTAACCTCTTAGTTTCTTAAGAAAAAGGCTGTATTTGTTGCCTACCATTCAATCACTTAGGGGAAGCATGTAGTCCCGCATCTTATACATGCTGTAATACAGTAATAGAATTTGTGTACCACTGATAAATCAATATGGGAACGGTATCCCATCAAGAAAAGCTTTGAACTTTTCCTTCAGAACAAAAAGAACTAAAGTAACAAATCTGGTTTCTATAGATTTCTTCTTCGTGATTTATGCAAACTTTGACTTTTGTACAGTTGCAAAATTTATAAGAGTAGCATTCCAACTATGTTCTCTGATGTCAAAAGCTTTTCCTTCAGCCAGATGCTGAAGATAGTGTCCTCTGTCTAGCTGTCTGTTTCCTCTTAACTCTGAATTGCCTGTTCCTCTGTCAACTTCGTTTGAAATCTGCTAATAAATTTGTAAGTCATACAGGATGTGGGTCTACGTGCCCAAAAATTACTCCTACACTGTGACTGTTTCAGCCCCATATCCTTTGGGAACCATCTGATTAACCCAAAACAGTGAACTCCTTGAGCTGTCAGGAGGTGCTTTGTAGCCAAAGGCTAAACTTTGTCACACAGCTTGGCAAATTAGTGCTCTCGTAACATATCAGTGACTGAGTCAGGTCAATCTTCTTTTACTTGTCTGAAGGCTGTGTTGTGAAATGCAGGGTGGTGTATGGAAAAGACCTTTGTGTTTGTTGTGGAAATAGGTCCATATCCTGTAACACAGACTCATTGTAAAAGAAGGCTCCAGGAGAATTTTGGAGTCTGACAGGCCATTCTTACTACCTCATGGTGGGCTGGTACATGATTATATCATGGTTTGTAGTAATTTCCCTTTCTTATTTGCAAATAACTCCATTATCTCCCCAGATACTTGCAGAACTTTCTTACTGTTACCAGAAGATTGTGCTAAGAATTAAAAGACTTTTCAAAGTTTTGAGCTTTACTATCAGTTATATCCAAGTGTTGGTCTCAGCATCATAGAGGAAGATGTAAAATATCACTTTATCAGCTGTGTTTAATCCACTAATGTACACCATCCTAGCAGGACACATACAGATTTCTTCCCTATAGCGAGGCCTGTGAGACATCCAATTTCTGTTCTGCGCTCCTGGTTCTGTGCCTCTGTAGGGGACTGGACTCTGGACCCAAGCTTGTCAGCCTATTCCTTTTTCCTCTTATGTGTCCCACTCACCCTTTCTCTTTCTCTTGGTCATACCAACTCTTTCATTCCGAGAGCTCTGTTGCTTTAACAAAACAAGTGGGCTAATGATTGAGGTATAAATGCACAGTTTTAAGGATACTTGCAGTGAGCATAGACAGTCCTTTGTGAAAATGGCACAGTAAAGATCTTGCTGGTTTCCCTTGTAGATTATGTTATTCTGCTTGCTTACAAAAACACTTCAGCTATGACCTCAGACAGGAAAGCTGAAAGACTAACAAAATCTGTTATAAACATCTGCTACAAACTCCACTAAATGTCTAAACCTTCTGGGAGGTTCCCAGCCCATTATAGGGATGAGAGTGCATAGGGGTGCAGCTCTGAATTTTCAGACCTGTTTCATATGAGAATAACCTGATTCACAAGGGCAGAAATATGTAAGAAATTTCTCTATTAGCCCTGACAGAAACATTCATCCTGCTGGTGAAGGGGCATTGTTTTTAGTGGTCAGTGACAACCTCTCCCGGAGTTTGTGGCTTGTAATCTCTAAAGCTCAGATCAGGCTACTTCTCTAGGGCCAAGAAGTTGTTTACTGCCTTCTGCTGCCCAGTAACTAGCTATTCTGTAGGAACTCATACAATTGAAGACCTTTTCTAAGATGCCTGCCTACATCATTCTCTGGGAGTCCATATAGATTTAATTCAATACTCTTCTCCACATCTCTTTATGTAGGGAACTGTCACAGTTCTTGCACTCAGGGTGTATAGCTGCTGCACTTGTGATCTGCTGTGTCTCTGCACTGCTCCACTGACCACCCCATATGCAGAATATGGAGCCTCCTTTGTTAAGAGCTACTTGTTAAGAAACAGTTGCTAATATTTTCTCTCTTGCATTATCAATCATAGCAACAACTAAGTTATTATCTCATGTATGGCTGAAATGTTACCCAGAAATGCCCTTCTCTAGCACTGGACAGATGACTCTGGAAAATCCTAACATTCCTACTTGTCTGTAGTGTAGAACTTACAGTTCTGGAGAAAAACAGTAGAACAGGATCAGAACGCCGAAATACCTCGCTACTGTTACAAACACTGCAATGCACTTACCACAGATAGATCATTTTGCTTCTTGGATGCTCTGTTTCCCTTTACCTTTTGTCTGTTTAGATCATAATTGCGGAGGAGTGTGGCCCAACATTATATATGTTATCTGAGTTATGCCTCTGCCATAATGCAATTAATTAATTACTTTTTAGTGTCTGCAAATAAGCCACAATCCATACGTGTTTAGTGGCACTCCTTCAGTGGTAAATCTATAGTGGTCACAGAAAAGCAATGTTAACTTCAGTTAAGAGACTAGCCTGAAGTCTCCTTGCCTGCTTGTCAGTCCATGGTTCTTGCCTACATAGCTGCAAATGACAGAAAGCATTCTTACCACCACTGCATCCTTCAGCGTGGGTAAACACATACCTTATAGTCTGGGAACTTGTTGTAATTGGAGGCCAATTCACCACAAGGTCCTTTATTAAAAAGAGAGGATTCTGGTACAGGTCTGTCCTACCTTGGCACCTCAGAAAATGGGACAAGTGATTTTGGCGGCTTTCTGGGCCAAATGTAGGACTGCAAGAAATGAGTGCAATTCTGTTAAGACAAATGGAGTCATAGTTACTTGTTACCATTTTTAATTAAACAGGCAGAGTTCATTATTACAGTGCAGTAAGGAGAAGTCTGTAAATTAAATGGGCTCGTAGTTATTAACAGGTTAATGGCTTTTTAAAATAAAATTGCCATGTCATTAATTCATATTACCTCAAGGTTAGTGTGTTTTGGTGCAGGTGTACTTTAGAGCACGAGTTTTGTCCTGTGCAATAACCTAGTTACGACAGTTAGCACTGAAAAATGAGACAACAGTGGTATCTGATGTATGAGCACTATGCTAGAGAGCAAGTGTGTAGAAAGCTGATACAAAGTGTGAAAATATAAATCAGGTGCCTGCCAAGCCAGGACACGTGTGAAACAAATGTTATCACAGTGGTGCTGACAGGTGTTAGCAGCAGCCAGCATGTGGGTTTTCTGCTAGTGCTTTGTATTTACATCTTCCTATTAGGTGAATCCCCTCTCATTTTTCCATGTGGAAATAATTTTTTTATTTTTTTTTATAACAGCAGATAGGTAGTGTGGTGGTATAACTGGTTCTGAACTAGTCCAGACCCTGGAGAGGGGTGGAGAGTCCTGCTTCCCTGCTTGCCTCTGACTCCCTGTGTAAACCTTGAGGGTTCACCTGTCCTCACAAGGAGATAAAAGGGTGGAGGTGACTGAATGCTGAAATGAAGGAAGAGTTTTGTTAGATCTGTGGATCTTGTGTTGACCCACTTGTGATACACAGCTTCTATATCAAGAAGCCATGTGGTAAGGCAGGTGGGAATGAGTTTTCTGAAATTTTGGGTAGGGGGTGGGAAAAGAAAAGGCATGGATGCATTTAAAACTTCAGCCCAGTAGATACATTTAGAGCAATGCAGAAACAACCCCGGAAGCTAGACTGGGAGCAGGATATTAGGTGAAGTTGGGATCTGAAGGTAAGCTGCTTGTTCACACAGAGGTGAAGCACCAGGTTTCTGCTTTTTGTGCCATTAGCCAGAATATGTCCCCAAAGGACACTTCTATATACAAACATGAGACTTAACACTTACTGTCTCTGACACTGCTGTGTCATCTGACTCCGTGTGCAATAACTGAATTGTTTCTGGAAGATAGGAGGCACTTTGACATTGCCCACATGCATGACCAAGTGAAATCTGAGGTAAAGGCAGTTGGATACAGTAGTGCCAGAGAGTCTTGGGCCTTCCCTGTCTATAACTTGGAGGAAAAATAACCACCTGTGGCAGTTTAAAATGAGAAATGAAAGCTGTTTGTATGGTCTGTGGTCAGGCTTTTTACTGAGCACTCCCAATGGGCTGGCTCTGGAGACCCCTTCGGGAACAGCTGGGGCTGAAATGCTCTTTTCTGATGCTGAGTTGAAACATCTGTGTTGTCCATGTTTTTTCTACCAGCTGGTTCATGATAAGGGATTTCTGACATCAAGGTGCTGAGACGTGAAGATGTACAAGGATCTTTTACTGCCTAGCATCTGCCCAGAGCTTAGTGAACCTGCCCAGCGCTGGTACAGTGCACACAGAGCAGGACATGCCTGGTGGGAAGCTGGAGATGGGCTCTTGGAGCACCTGGGTAGGAAAAAAATTCTGAGAGGAGGAGAGGGTCTTTGTGCCCTAGAGGCTTTGCAGTTTCTAGGGATGATATATTTGCAAATGGATCTGATTTACCTTTATGTCTGTGTCTCTCACATTCTCATCAGCAACTTGGTAGCTAGTGGGAGAAGACTGTGTGGGTGATAACAGGTATCTGTGGTGAAAATGATGGAGCTGCTGCCTGAAACCTCTACATTTATAATAGAAGCTAAGGTGAAAGTCTGACCAATTAGTTGAGCAAATAAGAACTGATTAGCACCAGCCCCTGACAAGTACCTTCACAGAGGCCGCAGGAGGTTGCATTGGATGATCTCAGCACAGAGGTAACAAATCCTGCTCTTGCACTTTTTTCCATTGTGTTGGCAATGAGATTTTGTGTATCTACTCAAAATAAAGATGTGCCACACATTTACTGCAAGATCTGGAGTTTTTCTGTGTACTAGGCAGCTGTATGTCCCGCTCACAAAGGCTTGACAAAAAAGGGCAAGTTGTGGTTTGTAGTTGTCTGAACGTTGCACTAGAGCTTTTCAGTTTTCATGTCTAAGTATTGCAATGAAGGACTTGGAAGTCATTCTTCTTTCTCAAAACTTATCTGTTCTAGTCAAAAGTGACAATAGGTAGTGTTTGAAACTAGTTCTCTAGAATATTTTTTTCATTTAAGTTTTCTTGCATTTGGCAAGGATCAAGATGGTATTTGTACAGGTGTTATTCTGTCGTGTACAGTTTACTTGGGGAGGAGATCATACAGTGAAATGCAGGGTATGTTGGTCAAAATTACTAGGCAGAGCACTGCACATAGTAGCACTGGCAGGGACTGATGGGCTCTCTAAAATGAGCAGTTGCATGTGCATTTCCAGTGCAATTTTGCAACTCGGTGGAGTGATTGTGGTAGATGTAAGCAAGGAACATCATGTGGTTGTAGGGAAGAGGCAATAAAGTTATAAACAGCATCAACAAAATCATTCCACAAATAACTTGTCTGGGTCTCTGGTGTCCATGCATTCAAGAGTCAGTTGAACACCTGGAATACATGTAGAAAGAAAAGAATTTTTGAAAACCAGGAAGGACTTCTGGATGAGGGATTTAAGGCTTACTTCATTTCAGTCTTGATTTAGAGAGAACTTGTTTTCTACTAACAAATATATAATTGGGGAAGATAATTCTAACAGCTCTCACTTTAGCCGAGGATGATATGTACCATCTATTATTTGAAAGCTAAAGCTAGACAATTTCAGTGAGGACTATACCACAGCATTTTAGCTGTGAAAGGCCAATTTACTTTGCAAGTGATGATCATCAGGTGAGAAGTATCTGGAATCCCAAACTGGATTTCCCAAATATCTACTCTAGCTCATGTGGAAGTCAAGTGTATAGATGGAGAAAAGTAGTAGAAAGTAGAGGAAAAAGGATCAGAAAAACCCCAACAAAAACAGGCAGGAGATTCCAGATGAGGGTTTCTCAGCATAAGAACAAAGTATTTATCCCACTTGTTGTGAAGACCATTCTCCTCTGTGTGTCCTCAATGGATACATCATGTTGTCTGTTCCATGCAGGCCTGACCCCCAGGTACTGTGCAGGTACCTAACCCAGCCTCTGGCTGAGGAGAGATCTTCAGGATCTTCTTCAGGAGCATTTCCTGGCAACTTAAGTCTGTCCTTCTGACAGAACCTTTCAGTAGGTTCATTGTGATTTTTCTAGAATCTTGCTCTGTGAAATTCAGGTTGCACAGCTGTGTAACTCACAGCTGTTGTTTGCTGGGTGGTTACTTGCTAGGGTTTTACGTGCCTTTCTGCTTGTTGGCTTCCAGCTTCCCTGTTCAACTGAGCAAAAACTTTCCTTCATTTCAGCAGGTGGGTACAGCTCTAATAGATAGGTCATATAATCATGATGACAGTGCTATCCCTTTACTCAGTTTAATTATTTATTGTAGAAGGCTGCAAACTTGTCATATTCCCCTAAATTGCCAAAAACATAAAACCAGAGTTGGTAGACTCTTTTGGTATCCTTGTAACTCACCTTAAATGTCTGTAACATTACCTAGAGAGAGTTGACAGCATAAAGGAACCCCTTATGAGCACTCCTGATAAAGAGCTGCTCCAGTTTTTGCCATGCGAGGATCTTAAACCTTTTTAAGGGAATGTGTAATAAATGTTTCTAGCTGTACCACAAGGCCTGGGTCCTGCAAACAGGTACACAGGTATAATTTTATTTGCTGGTTGGTGCTATTGCTCTGGGATTGTCCCCTTATTCGTACAGAATAAGATTACAAAAAGCATTGCTGAATAAAGAGCTGAAAAATCTGTGTTAGAAGGGGTATCCAAGCTCTATTTGCCCCAGAATTATAGGACCCATTCAAATTGTCTACAGAAATGGCCAAGGTCATTGTTAAGACTGTTGTGTGATCCGATGGATAAACACACGTACACACAGAGCTAGGTGTTCCATGCTCTGAGTATTCTCAGTTTACCACAGCTTTTGTCCAGGGGCACCAAACATTACTGTCTAAAGAGAGGATTGGGGGCAATTTAAAAAGGTTACTGTTAGTGTTGAAATAGACTTGATTATGTTGTAGCATAAACCAGATATTTCTTCTTGTGGCAAGACCCTTCCAGCTTTGGATTTAAAAACCTTAGGCCCTGATCCAATCTTTCCAGTGCTTTTGCTGACAGCTGGGATAGGCCTTCAGTGCTCTCATATTGGCCCAGTACCTGCTAAGTCCTTGGCTTCTCCATTTTTTGGCGTCTTCACCAATAGATTAGATGATACAAAAAAATGCCTTGGCTTCTATTTGCAATTTCACATATGGTAAAATGAGCTCAGCACTTAGTTATGGATTTTTTTCCTCGATCCTCCCTCCTGGTGACAATTCCAAGAGCATATTTGGAAAATGGAAGTGGAAGATAGGAAAAATTGAGGCAAGTGCTGGAGGTCTGAAAGTATGGAGATCTTGATACAAGGGTGATATGTCAAACAGAAAAACATCTTCAAACCATCAGAAGAAAATATGATGCATAGGTTTTGTGTGAAAGATGAAGAATCTGGAATGTTAATGCTCTGAGCTAATTTGCAGGCATCTGTACTGGCCTGATATAGAGGCAATAGCATGAATGAGAAGTATTAAAACCTGTTAGTTAGCCAATATTTGTTGGAAACAGAAATTGAGTGAAGTACTAATGGAGCCAATAGGACGGGAAACATCTGTCATGCTGACACAGTCAGCATTGTAAACAAAAAGGACCTTACCTTGCAGACTTTGCCAGGGCAGGCTGAAGAATTTTCAGTTGAACTATATATGTTTAACATTTTAGAGAGCACATTCCAACTTTTTTCATCAATGACAACTATGTGTTGTTTTGGTCTCAGCTGTGATGAACTAGAACTTACTTAACAGTGCCCCCAGGGAAGTGGTCGCAGCACCAACCCCGATAGAGTTCAAGGAGTGTCAAGGCACATAGTGTGACTCTTGGGGATGGTACTGTGCAGGGTTAAGGGTTGGGCTCATTGATCCTTGTGGGTCCCTTCCACTTGGCATATTCTGTGATTTGATCCTGACCATTTGGTGGGATTTTTTAAGCTATCCTTCTGACAGACCACTGTTAAATGTTTTCCTCACTCATGTGCACATTTGCAGTTCAGCTGCTATAATTAAAAGAAAAAAATTGTCTGTAGTCATGACCATTATGTCTAAGCATTTATGTCATCTTAATGGCAGTATTTCTGAAGTCAGTAAGTGTGGTGGTTTTTAACTGACAGAAAAAGCAGAGTTGCTGCTAAAAGTCAGACACTGGATTTATAGAGGTACATCAATGTACAGTCACCACAGGGTATCCACATCCATAATCAGTTCTACTCTGTAGGGTAGTAAGAGCAAGGAATGTGCTTGTTAGGACCATGTGCAGGTGGGATCGCCAGTTCACTTTACACAGGCTTACTGGGCTATTATCTCAGCTCCATATGTAATTAACACTCAACTCATAGCATCTGTCAGGACATGTATGTTTTTCACAAGCCTTGTAACAGACACATATCTGCCTTTGAGCCCCCTCTTAATTTCCTTTTCTTGCATAACCACTGCTGCTGCTTTATACTACAAGATTGTATTGTTGGAGCTGAATGTAATAAAATTAGCATCAAGCTACAATATTGAAGAATAAAAGAACTTTTAAGATGTCAGACATTAAAGAGAAGATAAATGCTCTCTAACAAACCTCTCTGCTATAAAGCTTTGTTTACATGTTTAATTTAATGGGCAAATGATTAACCAGCGGTCTGAATCAAAAACCTCTTTTAGTTTGGCTTGTCCCTACTGTTTTTCTAGTAATTTAGGAAAATGCTCCTAGCCATTCTGCAAGGCTGACGGAAGAACAGACCCAAGAGATTTCAGAGATACAAGCGAGTTCCTGGTAGCTGTAAATAAAAAATGTATTATAATGTCTTCACATTAGGTTGTATTTAGACTTCCAAATATGTCCTGCTGTGGCTTCTGTGGGAGATGTGCTCCTGCTGTGCATCTCCCCAGGGATGCGAGGCTCTTCCAAGGTCACACAGTGCTTTCAGTCCTGCTCTGCCTTGTGTTTTCCTCACTGATGTGCAGTGTCAGCACTCAGTCCACAGCAGGCTCCACATATTCCCGAGGGAGAGGCTTTGCTCCTGCACTGTGCCATATGGAGCCAAATGCTTTAACGCAGCCTGGCAGTCAGTGTCCTTCAGACTTGTCTCTGAGGCCCATTAGGGTTGATGGCCTCGCTCTTGAATTCGATGATCAAAAAGCCTTGAATACTGGCTGAGCAATTCTTTTGAAGAGGAGAGTCCTTGGCTTCTGATGAGACAGGTGCCTCTGTTGATTGTGGATACACACACACACCCTCTTTCAGGAGAAAAGGAACTGTATTGCTGCGTAGCTGTGGCAGGGCCATTCCCACAGGGTCCCTCAAGCAGATGGCTTCCCAGGATGCCTGTATTGGTTGGTGTGGATGCAGGCACAGGAAAGCTGTGTGTTGTCGCTGTTGCATGGCCACCAAATGTCCTAGGAGTATGTGTCCCATGTGACAGGAGCTGAGAGGGAAAGGGCAACTTTCTCAAATCTTCTCCATTAAGTCAGCCCCTGATAGGGGACTCCAGTTAGATACTGTGGCTGCAGTGGATTTTTGCTTAGATTGGCATGAACCTTTAACCTTTACCAAAAAAAAACGGGTGAAAGAAGCAAAAGCTTTTTGATCCGTAAATTCCCTTATTCTGAAATCAATACCTACATTTCCTGGAACTCCTTGGCAATGATGTCTGGGGATTTCTTGAAACTGAATCACATAAAGCCTCAATATTTGCTTTTGCTGGAATAGTATTACGTAGATGCATCCTGGGACCATGACATCTTTCTTACTAATGTGAAAACTAAATCAAACTGATGCTTTTTGAACTAACATTTTTATCTGTGTGTTCCCACTTCTTAGTATAGCATTGGCACATATATGCAGTGAGATTTTTATTAATTCTCATGAGAAAGATAGGCAGAAGTCCAGTGATCTGTGATACTTTAGCACAACTTTTGCATTAAAATGTCTTAAAATACAGGAACTGTTCTTGAATCTTATGATTACTGCAACTGCTTGAGATTGCCTTAATACTAAGTTTGTGCCCCAGTTCTGCAGCAACACAATGAGCTCTCTTGCCTCTGTTACCTAGCAGATGTTTGTTGTTTTAAACAGGTCATATTAGCATCCAAGAATTATTAAACTTTTAGTAATTATTGTGGACTCAGACGGAAAAGCAAAATTTTGCCCTTGCAAATTGTTCTTTGAAATGAATGATGTAATGGCTAATTGGAGGGACTTAATTGAGTAGTTAAAAGAAGAATTCAAAGCATTAGCATTGAATGATTTTTATTATGGCCAAAGTGATTCAGTTTTAAGTGCTATTAATTTTTCTACTGTGAGAACAGTCAGTATGTTTGATGTATCTGAAACCAGTAGGGAACTGTTAGTGTGGATCACCCCATAAGTTGTTTCCTGCAAGGACTTGATTACAGGTGAAAATTTTTTGTTGCATGGGCTTACACAAGGTATCTGAATTTTTGCAGTGTATTGTGGTACAACTTTGTGAAATGAGCTGCTAATCAAATGAGTTCTAAGAATCTATATCATTAAACTGCTGAGGGCTGTAAAACCACTATGTTAAAGTACAATGTGTACTTATTCTAAAGGAGGAGCTGTAAACTTTCTGGAATAGAGTCTAGCTATAAATTACCAGTACTTTTTAAAACTCTGACACAAAGTGGTTTTGGAAATTTTCATAGTTTGTGGCTGACAGTGCTTTCCTTTAAAAAATTATGGGCCTGTCCTCTCTTGATACAACCTCCTTATTTGTATTTTGTCCAGTGAAAGTTAATACTGTTAAGCACAATAAGGGTCTGAGATTGTTCTTCCTGCTTTTAATGTACAAAAAGTTTTGTACAGCTAAACAATAAAGTGTTAGTTTATAATGTGATACATCACAAAGTGTTTAAAGCTTTGTCATGAATTGCTTTATATGTGGACTGTGAGTGAGCTTCTCTGGTGCAGATCTTTGACACGGAAAGGGTGGGAGATAATGACATAGAATTTCATAATAATCCACATAAGTGTGGATCTGTAGGGGAAGACTGTGGAGATTACTGGAATCACCAGTACTCAGCTGCTTAGCAAGTAGGGGAGAGGAGGATTCTTTATTCTAATACCTTGATATAAACTCATATAAAGCCTGTTCATTATTCACCTCTTTTGCACTAGGCGAAAAAACCAAATCATCAGTAGCCATACACAAACATTTTATTTCCTTTAGGTACTTTTACCACTTTTACCTGCCATCTACCAGAGTACTAAATCCCAGGTTTCCACTTAAGTCAGCTCACAGACTAGGACACAACTGAATATGTGTATGTTATTCTGAATCTGGCCGCTATGTGTTTAAGAGAGGTTTTGGATAAAAGGTAACACATATGTAGTGTAGCTGTCTTGTTTTTCTCAATTCGCAGAACTGGAATAACAGGACAGTTCTGTCATGTTCACTGAGCTGCTCATTTGCATGTGGAATTCATTTGCATGCTATTGACATTTGAGGGAGAGTGCTGGGAAGTGTCTGGGAGGATCTGCATTTGATGCGGAACAGATCTCTGGCTGCAGTTGGATGGGAACAAAATTATCCTGGCCTGTGGGAAAAATGACAAATGAAACTTAGCTTCACAAAAATGTCTCAGTCGTGCATTTTGTGTTTGGAAAGATGCAGCAGTGCCATATAAGTAAGGCACAGATGTTAGGTATTGGTAGGAAGGAGAATTTCATTGCAAATCACCTTCTGGGATGCATAGCTTCCTTCCATTTTTTCAGAAGTTCTTGATGATTCACTCTTTCCGTCTTCGAAACACTTTTCTGGTTCATTGAAAGGCTCTATAGAGTCCAAAGCTTTGTTCCTTACTGTGCTGACCAGGTTTGTGATCTTGTATGAAGGAGACTTTTTCAAAGGTAGCCTAGCTTTCTGGGGTTCTGAAATACACCAGCTACACACTTGTCAGCAAAATGTTCCTTTGGTTTAATAAGTACAGGAGCCAGGAAAACTTGTCTGGTGTTTACCAGGACCAAACAGTCTGGTGGAATGAGTATTCAAGGTAGTGAACCGTGGCTGGAATGACGCAAATGTGTGTGGACACTCTCAAAGCTACTCTTTTGCTTGGAGTGAATGTTAATGACACTTCCATGTCTCATGATAAATTCATTCAGACATTAAGTCACTGGAAAAATTACTCTCTGAAAAGTATGCATGTGTTCCTGCTGACTCAAAACCTTGTAATAGCAGCATGCTTGGGAAAAAAAGTTTTAGTTGTTTTGTGATCTTAAAATTCAAAAGTTGGCAGAAAATATCCTGGATTCAGACTAACATGGTCATTTCAGCTTATCCAGGAAATTTAACTTCCCTGTGGCTCAGTTAAAGACTGGGAGCTGGGATGTTGGTGAGTAAAGGAGGAGGCCCCTGATGCATATAACCAAAGAGGACTTGGAGCAATTGGTGTAGTTTTGGACTGGAGAGAGGATTTTTGTGGTCAATTACTGTGTTTTGTAATTCATTCTTTTTAAAAAATGTTTTTTAAAAATTATAACAGGATGATGGTTGTGATTTAATTTACTTATTTCTATAATGGTTTTAATTTCTATACTGGCACTGCAACTTTGTCTAATTTTAATTAGTGAATGACAACAGTCTGAGAAAACAGAGCAGCACCTTTTGGGATGGCACCTGAGGTGAATGTATTAGAGCATTTTCAACACGGTTAAGCAGTAAAAGTAATTGTTCAGCTTGTGCAGTGGTGATGTGAGTACTTTTGGCAAGGAATAGTCAGTTCTGGATTTGACGAGCCTTCCTATGTGATTTTGGTCAACTTTTACTTGATTTTCTTTTTTTGTGCCTCAAGTACATCAAAAGGCTGATCATTTACCTAGATGTGTTGGTTTGGTTGTTCTGCAAGGATATATTCCTTATATTCCAGGCACAGCTATCTCCTATGTGTATATCACCTATGTATATAGCAACTGGTACAGTATGTCCTCATAGGTGTTATTGTAATACAGAGCTCGCTCCTATTAATAGTTATAAAGCATTCCCATTCATGTGAGCAGGAACTCAGTAAAACCAGGGAAAAGGCTTCATTGGGTGAGGTGGAGGGTGCACTGACCTGGTGCAAGTGTCCCTCAGAGAAACATTGTGTCTGAAGCACGAAATAGGGCTGAGCATTGTGTAAGCCTCCTCAGTGTTTTTTTCATGTGAGACGGTTTCAGGATGAGCTTTAAATTTATATTTAGTTCAGGCACCTGGAATGTTTTATATATATTGCATGTAGTAGCTGTACAATGAGGGTTTAAGGGAGTTCAATTTAGGGCAGAGAGGAAGAAATATATCTATTGCAAAAAAAATTCCTCTCCATTTCTATGAAGATATTGGCTCTAGGTGACCAGAGACTGGCATCTCCTGTATAGGGAATACTTGCTTATAAGCTTATATATGAGCAACCCCCCCACTAAGATGCTTTCTGTTAAGAAACATCTAGCAACATGCTTAAGCAAGGAACTGATAAATCCATCACAAAATAGAGGCTTGTCATTCTTTCCTTGCAATTTTTTTTAAAAAACACGTATGCATGTTCTTTGCATGCAGGAATATGTAAGCTTGTGCTATTTTAAGCATGTGGACAGTATTCGTAAGCTTACAAATAAATTCAAACCTGAGTGCTTAGGTAATATCAAGTTTGAAGATTAATTTGCCGCAGAAGCTACTCCTAGCTGAACAATGAAAGGAACATTAGTTTCTAATTTCTCCTTCAGTGACTACTAAGAGGAACATGAATCTCTCAAGCCTGACATTACGTAAAATTGTTATTAGTATGTGGATTCCAAATTTTATGCTGTTTGTGTTCTAAGGTTTGAGATTTAATCATATAAAGACAAACCTTGGAAAGGTCTGATGGGTGCTGATTTGCATCAGCTAAGAATCTGGTTCAGGGGCCGTGTCAGCATTCTGACAGGTACAGATCCCCCTGTGAGTCAGTTATCCTCAGCTCCTGTGGTGACTCCAATTTTCACAGTGCAGTTCAACTGAAATATGTAGTTCACAGCTAACCCAGAGTCATTTCCAAAAAACTGTTTCACAAGGGACTTCACTTAGGTTTGAAAGATATCCAGGCACTTAGAAATGGCGGGTAAATCCCTCATTGCATTAGAAAATCCCATTTGGTGCTTACTGCCAAGTTGACTTCCATGTGAATTGAGCTTGTTTGTGGTTTTGAAAAATCCCATGCATACTAATATGAATCTTTATCTACTTAAAATTCTGACTGTTGACAGTTCTGAAAGTATCATCTGATAACTAGCAAAGTGGGGAGTTGTTTTTAGTTCTTGTCTTGGGACTTTAGTGATTGCTAACGTGTCTACAGGATGAAACTTTTCTTTAGCGGGAGGATTACCATCTGGCAAATGCCGATTAATTGATTTGTTATTTAATTTATAGTTATGATATTTCTTCTGCCGTGTTTTAAGGTGTGTGAGCTGCATGGGTCAGAAAGGATATCTGTGCCTGAAGTTCAAAGCATTCAACAGAAAACAGCGTTTACGTATGCGGCTCCTATTGCACTGAGCAAATTTTCACAAAACCAGAGCCTGACCTTTACAGTTGCCAGCACTGTATTTAATGTGCTTGTAATTTATTTGAAGGCTTCACTGATCTTTATTTTAGCTTTTAATATCTGACACATTCGCATTACTCAAGGGATTCTGCCAAAAGCAATTCCAATCACAATTGAAAGGGAAAAGATGCAGAGTCAAACGCCTTGCCCCCTATTCACTGTTCATAGAAAATCTGTATGAATGGCAATATCAGATATCTGCCTAGGTTGAGAGGTTAGTGATTTTTAGAAAGAGTATCAGCTAGCTTGCAATGCAAAAAGTGTCTCATTTCTAACAGCCAAGTAACTAACTAGAAATGAAGGGTGAATTTCACTTTATGAAGTGTTGATAGTGAAGCAACTGACAGATCATGACAATCATCCAGCAAAAACTAAGTTGGATTTGAGTAATTTATGAAAGTTACAGTCATTTGTTCTGTGAGTGCTGGCAAGAAGCAGTAGGCATGGCTGTTTGTCTGTCTGCAATGATACTCTGCAAGAATAGGCAGCCAAGACAGCACGAACAACTGCAGCTGACACTGACACTCAGTGAAAGAATTCAGATGGGTTTTAGCCCTCTAGATGAAGTTTACTTGCTGCAGTTCCAGACCCAGAACTGCTCTGAGGCAGCAAATCATCAATGGGAAACAGAAAGGCACAAACACAGCAAATAGAGAGGAAGACATCACCTATCTCCTGCTAGTCTCTCTGACAGGGGAGATCCAAAGGCTTTGAAGCAAAAGATGAGATGTTGTGTCTGTCCATACAACCTATTATTCTTCTTGGCCTTTTGGTTAAGATTGCCATGTCTGTTCTTCTCTGTTTAATACCTGATAGGTCTTCACTATGAGGATTTGCTATTAAATGTCTCTGTGGAGCTGGGCTGTGGCCTGTGGGCTTGCTCTGTCTTCCCCCTGCACCAAAACCCCTCAGTGACGCTTCACAGTGGAGTACAGTAGGAGAACAAGGCAAACAAGGCAGGGAAAATACTACTTCCCTGGATATTCTACTATATTCCAGTAGTTTGTACCTCAGGAATTTCCTAAACCAATGGTGTTATTCTTGTGGTAAACTCTTGATGGAATCTAATAGTCATCTTAACAGACTCTTCATCTCTTTGGGAAGCCAGGGATACATGTGGTAATGAAGAACAGTATCTTTCTCTCTGGACCTCCATGGATTGCTGAGCTGCAGTGCACAGGCACGGCATGTTTCAGAGGCTGACAGGAGCGAGCTGAAAGGTGAATTGTACCAGGTGTCCACTAGAGACTGTCAGGGACCCCCCGAACTGTCTGTGGGAGCTGCCTCTAAAACAAAGGCTGACCTGCCAAGCAGGTCTGAAGGCTGAGGTCACAAGAACTGTTTGCATCAGAGCTGCTGCTTTGTAAATCTACACGTGGCACTGGGCAAAAGGGGAGCCAGTCTTACATGAGACAGGAGGAGCCCATAGGGACTTACACTGTAGGCAGGCCAGAAATCAGAAACCATAGGCTGAAGTGACTATTACCTGGATAGAAAACGTAAGAGTGGCAGAGGCAATGGGCCCCACATCATGCGGCATTTCTGCCTGAAATGAGAAGAGTTATTTGGCTTCAGTGTTGAGTAAGTCTGTACAAATACAGAAAAATACTGCTGGAAATGGAATTTCTGCCAAATTTAAAATTAACAACTGTGAGTGACAATTGTTAGCAGATGTCAGGTTTCTATTTATTTACTTGTTTTATGGAATGTTTATAGGTTTCATTTTATCTTTTTTTTTTATGTTAGTCTTTCAGATTTTCTCACGTGAGGTACATGAATTTGTGTACTAACTCTTTAAAATGGCAACATTGAGGCATCCGCGTGAGATTGTATAGGACAAGGAAGTTTCTCTGTATGTTTATTGCTGCTGTAGACCTTGTTTGTTTAGAGAGTCAAACGTTATTAAACAAGTCAGCTGATAGGCAGAATAACCAGTCTGTCCTCTCTGGCCTAGTGTTGGCTGTTATCACCTGCCTGCCTTTTCTGCAGAGCCTGCTGATAAAATTAACATCCCTCCAAAAACTAAGTAGCTATCAGACAAGAAGTCTGGGCCCTAGTAAGGCATTGGGAAGACCTTTCCCCTCCCCTGGAAGAGAAGAGCAAGGACTTATGACTGAAGCGTGCCACTGATCGCAGCGGCTTGGAGCTCCTGAGCCATCCCGTGAACTGGCCTCTGCAGTGCAATTGCCACAGCTGTGGCTCTCTCTGACAATTCTCCACATTTGCAAGGAAAGCATGAAGGGAAAAGCAAGAGCTGTATAATTTTCTTCCAAGGTAGTCCCTTCACTGCTGGCTGTTGACATTCTTGGTAAAGTGGATACTGCAAAAATCCATGTTAGCAGCTGTTTTCCCAATCAAAGCATTTTCCTTGGATGAGAGTGTCAGCTGGCTGAAGACAGTCTCCAGCCATCTGACTTTCCATGGTGGGGTTGGGGGTGTTACTTTTATGACCAATAAAATATGAGAACCTTGGATGTGGTATTACCTGGCTGGCTTACGCATCCTGGTAAAATTTCCAACAGCTTTTTTTGTTACTGTCAGCTTAATTTAAATCTCCTAATTTTTCTGTGCAGGGAAATGAGCAAGACAAGCCAAAAGGTGGATTTTTTAATTGGCTTCTTCCCCAAAAGCGCATATACTTTGTTTGCTGAGTAGGGGGGAGATGGAATGAGATGGGGAGATGGAATAGGATAAGACAGGATAGAACACAAGTTTACTTCTCTGTAGTTTGAAAGGGAATTTAAAAGTTTATTCCCAATTTATGTGCAACTTCCTTGTGTAGGCAGCTAGACCCTTGGCGAGGACTTAGTGTCCTTCACTTCAGGATTCTTGGGAACTTTATGGGTTGGCTCTCTGGTTTTGTTCCATTTTAGAAATACATGGAAGAGGGGAAAAAAGTTCAACAGCCTACTTCAAAAAACCAGAAAGGCTGACTGGAGAGGACAGAATTCTTAGAGGCCAGAGTCCCAGATCCTATCCCCATATATATCATTTGATGCGAAACTGAAGGCATATCACTTTAATCTCTCCTATATTTTCTTCTCTTGCTTTTTTCTGCTTGCCTATTGAGCCTTTGAAAGTGCAGCACCTGCCACGATAGAAACCGTAGAGGTCTGGGTGGGGCTGCAGTTACCGGTAGTTATGATGACGTGTCTCTGCAGTGTTTCCACTGTGTAACATCTGCCAGTCCTTTCCCGTTCCTATTTGCCAGCAGCAGTTTAGTTTTCTTACAGGTATTGTCTGATCAAAAATGTACATTTCAGTGATCTAGGAAGTTTTACAGTAGTGAATACTTTGGCCATCATACTGGATTCAGATAACTCTGTTAAGACTTCCTGTGCTAGTTAAACTGTCCTCAGGCTTAACCTGTCATTCACATGCTTTTTGACATCTTAGTTCTCTATTGGATAAAAAGTGTTACAAAGATCTCCTAGATACAGAGGTGAATATATGCCCAGATAACCTCTCTGTTACAACTGCTACGATGTGTTTGATATTGCTGTTGAGTACGTGGAGAACAAGGGGTATATTAGAAGGTATTTAATCTTTGTGAAGCCTCCTTATGAAAAATAGCATAAAATGCATTATAAAGCTCATTTTTTTTTGTGGGCATTGAGACAAAATGGTAGAAGTAACTTATGATTAGTATCTTCTTTCATCTTGATGGGTGAAATTGTAACTCCAGGCAAGACAGCAGAAAGTCTGTCACAGACTTAACTAAGAAAAGAGCTCACCTTCTGCAAAAAAGAAATTTGGATTTGAGGCTGCAAGCCACTGTCTACAGCTATTGCTTATTTGGTGCCTAATATCTTGCAGAGACTGAAAGATAGTGAAATGTTTTTCAAAATACAGGTACTCTAAAGCCTGTCTTCATTTCCGTGCTGGCACCCTTTCAGCCATGGGCAGGGGTGCTATTGCTGAGCACTGTCTGCACCTGCCTGCAGAGCAGCATCTTCCATCTGTGCTGTCAGACTGCTCTGCTTAGTTGGCTCTGATGGTTTCAGTGGCCTCCAGTGTATTACATCAGAGATGGACTTCGTCCAGGGATTCAGCCTCAATTTGAATTTACCACCTCCCCTCCCAGAAGCTAGGCTCTGAGGTTATTTTAGGAGTGTATATATATGTGTAATGATTCTCATGTGTTTGCCTCAGCAGGATCTGATAGACTGCTGTGCTCTTTTCTTTATTTCCCATCTTTGACATAATGAATTGTAGCCACAATTGCATGAAGCCATCTACTAAGTAATTTTTTCCAATGGTGACTTTTTTTTTCTAAAAGGTCACAGACTACACTACTGCTCACTGTTTACTTAAAGAGAAAGAATGTAGCCACATATATTCACATATATAAACCATAACTGGGCTGATACTGTACTGTGTACAATGGTTTTTTTGAAATAACCGAAAACAGACCAGCACATGTAGCTTCAAAAGCTTAATGTACAAGGAAAAAGGAGGGAAAAAAAGTTGAGATTTTTTTTGTTTCAATTTTTTTACAAAATACTGTGGGTACTGTACAGCAAATAAATGGATAAGTTGTTTGAAGTTTTTGCCCAATCAGGACATGACTAACGAATAAAACTGAAACCCTGTTGAAAACATTTTGAAAGACAGTTATACTGACATGAGCTCCCCTGGTACAGTGTAACTGAAGCATATCTAGCACCAGTGTTTCTGAACAGGGCAGGAATGGCTTTGTAAAATCCTGCTAGGTTGGTGATTTCTGCAGAAAATAAGTCAGAGACTCTTGTTGGTGTTCTTGTTGAGAAGTCTATAATGCCTTATGATAACCTTAATACTTAGCTGAATGGGCTTTGTATCTTCCTGCCAAAAGAGGCATGGCTTTCAAAGTACACCAGTAAATGATTTCTGAGCTTCAGTTATGACTGCTCTGTTCCAAAGGCTGAGGAGCACATGACATTTCCAGCTACCCAGCTCTCACTCCAGGACTGTCAAGTAATTTGACTAGTGTGGTTCCAGGGACCTGGCAGAAGGTTTCTTTTCTTTAAAAATTTACTAGAGTGATTGCTACATCTTCTAGTTTAAATTGGAGAACATGAGAGGGACTGTGAAGAAAAACATCAGGTTTTATCATATGGATAAAACACTGAGCAGAGATGTGCTGGAGAATAAGCCACAAAACATTGTAAAGGAGTAACGTGGGCTACACATGGCAGTTAAGGAGGAGTGAAGGAAGATAGCTCATCATGATCTTTGAATACATTCAACAAAATTTGGTGCTGGTTTATCAGACCTGTACCCCAACTGTGGATTACTCCATACATTATGCAACACTCAGGGGACATAAACCATGCAACCCAGGATCCATGTGGTTCTTATGAAAGCTTCTGAAATGTCTGATTCCTCTCCTTTTAATTCACAAATGGTCTGCACATGCAGACCTTGCTGCTTATATCGTAGTGTTGTTGTGTGAGGTCTTCTTGGTTTGCTAGTAAAAGTACATTATTTCGTCTTAAAGAATACATAATGAAGGTTACAGGAGCAAACAGGAGACCTGGTACAGGTCTGTAATTAATTATCTATTTCTGTTTTTCCAAGACACATGTATATGTGTTGAGATATTCTAAGTACATGGATGTTGTTGCAAGTGTATATGCAGCATATCAATGACCATAGAAGTATGCAAAAAATTATCTTCACTAGGACCATGTGCCCTGGCAGTAATGTGCATTTCCTGCTCAATGTTTATTTTATTGTATCTGTGTTTACTTAGATGGCTTAATATGTGCTTTGAAGCAATAGGCTGCATTTGTGCTTGTTTCCCTGACCAAGGATTATGTGGTAGACAAGCAAACTACCTCGGTAATGAATCGTGCTGAAGAGAATTTAACACATTTGTATCCTCTGAGTACTCTTCTTCTGGATTGAAGGGTTGTGCTGTTGGAAGTGAAATGATGCATAAGATTAGAGGATGATCAGTTGAAAACCAGTTGGAGTAACTGATAAGGCTTAAGAATTCTTGCTTTGATTGACAGTATAATTTAATGATAAGCGCAGAGGAGTCTGTTGTTGGACTGGAAACTATGCAAAGAAGATTGCTTGGTGATGTGCACTGTCTTTGCAGGATAGCTGTGAACAGACTGAACTAAGACTATCTTTGTTTCTTCTGAAGACCTGAGAACAGGATGTGTAACTAGCACAGGATTCTTAAAAATAACAGACAAGAATGTATCCTTCAGATAACCCTCAAAACTTGCTGAAGGACAAAGGGCTCTTTTACATACCAAGGCCCAAAATACTGAATTTCAAGGAGAATAGTCTCTACCATAGCTGCTGCTGATCTATGCTGTTGGACTCTGTAAGATACTTGATAATTTTGTTCTTCTCCTAATTTATGCACTGTGTTTTCCTCTGGTGTGTTTACTCTAAGTTGTCGATCACACGGAATTCCTCATGACTAAATAATATACAGGTTGAGGTTCCTTCAAAGGTCTTGACTCTCTCTCTGCCCATAAAGGAATTAATTGAAAAATTAGACCCACCAAGCCTGAACCATTCTTTCCCTAAGCACAAGAATTTTCTCCTCTGGTTGCTGTGCTTGGTGGAGGTGCTCAATTGCTGTTTTTTGAGGGATTTCATTGAAATATTAGGACAGTGAGTGTAACAAGAAAAATATGTGCCCATTTAGGGAAATAAAAAAGGCAGGCATTTAGTAGGGATCCATTTGAGCTTATAAGAATATAGAAAGAATTTCTGATTTGAAACAGGAGTATTTGTGCTGACAGAGGGAGACTGACTTATACCCAACTAGTTATCATGTGATTGTATTACTCTATAAAATCTCCTTCACAATTGTATGCAATATGTGATATGGAAAAATTAGTCCTTTCATTTCTCTATGTTATGTGCTTAATGACATTAAAAAATGCAAAAGATTCTGTGTGAAATGGAGAATAACCCAAAGTCAGTAGAAAACTAAACAAAGCTTATAGTGTCAGCCACAGTCCATTGAATTCAATTGCATGATTTGTATCAGGCCCAAAGTAACTAAATTTACAGATTATCACAATGTTTATTTCCTGATTATCAACATGTTCATTTTCTTACTAACTTTCTAATGGAGTAGTAGATTTTTCCAATAAAGCTGAAAACTGACTTCATTGTTTTACGAGGGAAAAGGAAGAACCTCAGATTACACATTGATTTCTGAATGCACAGTGCTACATAAACATTTGAAATTATTAAATATTTTCTATAGAAAAAGTGCCATTCACATGCTTAGAAAATAAGGCATTTTAAAGATAATTGATCTGCTGTCAAATTTAAAGAAATTTGCAGAAATGTTTTCAGTGAAAAATAATAAATGGTGGATGAAGAACACTTCAGAAATGTAACATTCTTATACCAGCTATAGTTGAAAAAGGCTGTTAAAACAAATCTGATTTCTGTAAATGTAAACCAACCACCTCATGACACATTTTTCAACTGAAGTTTGTAATCTAATCCTAGGCCCAGTTAAAAGACTGACTTAATAGTAACGTAAGCCAGGTTACACCATGTGTGCATGTAGCCACTAGATTCATAACTGTTCATGCTATGTAATATGATGTGGATTACTGTGAGTTTAACAACTCCAAAGACTCCAGCTTGAAATAGGAGTGTGAGCACTGTTTGATACTGTTTTGGATGTGTGTATCTGTGACCTTTGCAATGGTTTTGCTGGAGGACAGTCAATTATTCAGCTGCTGTAAATGCACCACATTCCAAAACCATCAGTGCATCTGCATTCTTTTGCACAAGCTGACAGTCTCTCTCAGAAGATTGTGTATTATCTTATCCTAATACTAACAGTGAAAGCATGTAAATAATTTATTAAATTTATTAAGAGGAGTAGACTAGACTGGATCACATGCTGTAAAATTAACTCCAGCTTAACTGGGAAAAAAATAGATTATTATTTTCAAAAATGGATACTTAGAAATAGATTGTGGTATTCATATTTGGGCAACTCTGCAAGGGAAGGTGCTGAGAATTGAATTTTCCTACTCATATGTGCTGAAAAGGCACTAAAAACTATGACTCTGTTTTCTGTTCCAAAATCTCATTACCCAGTAGGACATGCAGGAGATATCCCACTGAGCTGTGGCGAGCCCACCCATTGTGTCCTGGCCTGAGAGCACCAGTGGTTCAGTGAGCAGAGCAGTGGGCTATGAAATGCAGAATTTTCTGGTTTGAGGTTGATCCGTGTTGACATGCCGCAAAGTAACCCACCGGTTCCACCAAAATGTTTATGGTGGAGCCAGTGGGTGGTCTCCCGTCAGCCAGGTGTGCAGTGAGTCCATCCCTGGGAGCTGGAGCGTGGGGGTGGAGGGAGGGACACTCTGTGACACAAAGTTGCTGTACCAGAAAATAGAAAGATACACTGGTTATGAAGTTATGTGAGCTGTTTAGATATCAGATTAGCATAATCTGTCATATAGTGCCACTTTTCCTATTTATAATAGGTTGCAATTATGAAAAATTCTTCTTTTGAATTATTTTTTTCTATATAAAATTCATTTGGTTCATATCATAAGTGCCTCTCCAAGCTTATCTGCATATTTCATTATAATTCATAGTTTTCTACGAAGGTAGCCCCAAACTAATCAGTGCTTTACAAGCTAATCAGCTCAAACTGTCACAAGTGGCATAATGCAAGCAATTATGCTTTAATTCAACTTCTAAACAAGGAGGAGAAAAAAATCAGATTGAACCAAAAGAGGCTTATCATGAACTCATGAACTGATAATCATGATTAATGGAGGGTATCTGGGAGAAGATGTGGTTAAATCTCTTGCCTGTGACCCTTTCTTTAAGTATGGTAGAAAAATAAGCACCCATACTCCTGTGGTATGTTGATCCAGCCAGCAGCCAAGAACCTGTTATCTTCAGCATCTTCTCCTAATCAAATCTGTCATCACATCCACATATAAAAAAAAAAAATCTTTTTTCTCTTAGACAATCTCACTATTAAATATATGTGTCCTGGTTTTCTATGTGTCACATACATATTCAGGTGAAAGGACAGAGTGTTTCTCTAAAAATGCATAATTTTACAGTGAGTGAGTATTCCCATGTCCTATTCTTCATTGTGTTCTTGAATCCCAGTAAACATGTGGACAATAATTGTCTAATATTTATATAGAGATCTGCAAGGAAAGATGATAAAAAACAAAATAGTTTTGCTGGAGAAACTAACTTTTAGTAGGGCTTTGTTTTAGAGAAATGCATCTGTAGTTTGGCTGATAATTCAACATAACTGAAAGAGAAAACCTCCATAACCTTGCCAGACAAGTCAGGTGGGAGGGGAACCTTTCAAAGGAAAGGGAAGTAGTAGAAGTTCCACCATTATGTCAAAAATGTCAATTATGTCAATATAATGTCTACTCTGTTTCAGGAAACACAAACCAAATAAACCTTATTTTCCTGGAAAACAAATCAATATCCAGCCAGAAGATTCATCTTATTTAGCACCACTATAAATTATTTTTAACTTGCACCCATAAGGCTGCTTAGGAAGCAGTCATTAATTCAATTAGAAATTCTATTGCATTAGAATTGGTGTTTCAGGAATAGATGGATTGGATTGCCCTTGAATATTTGTCTTTGCCATTTTGCAGAAATAATGAATGACTTAAAAGGGGTAAAACAGGCTAAGACCCAGATACACACAGTCTGTCAGCACTGCAGTTTAACTTGGAAATGAAATTGAGATCCATTAGAGAGCATAGGGTTGTAAATGCAAAAACTTTCCTATTTATCTGAATTGAGTCTAGTGTAGTAGTCAGGATTTTTTCATGTGCCAAGACATTCTGCATGATATTGGAATTTTTAATCTTATTTCTTTTTTTAATCATATTTCTTTTAGAATTTACCTCTTCTCGAAACCAGCAGAACTATAATTATCTGATGAGACTGAAATACTGGTATTTAAAACCAGTTAAAATAAATATGCTTTTGTATAATATATAATGTTCTTTGGCAATGAGTTCCATCAGTTTAAGTCTCAGAAATTAAAAGGTTTTAAATATCATTAAAATGTAGATGGTGAAATCAACTGTTACATATGCTTTTTAAGATTAGGTTATATACTCCTGAACCCTACAACTGGAGAAGAAATCTCACTTTTATCAGGTCTCCAGTGAAAACAACTGGTCACCTAACCAGACTAGAAATGGGAGAACTTGGCTTGTTCTTCAGGATATGGGATGTGCAACTGGAATATGAAATGGGCTGTCTAAGCACTGCAGAACTGGACACCAGCCTCCACTTGCTAGAGTCAGCAAGCAGCTGAAGGCTGGTTCAGGGTGCCAAGTGTATGTCACCTACACCAGTTGCCACGTTTATGTTGAGGGTTTTATAATAGGCTCATGTAGGTAAAGTGCTCCTGAAACTGTGTAGTATTAGATATTGAAGGATTCATTAACTAAGTAAAGAAATGCCAGGCAGATGCCTTTTGTAGTCATTGCAAGTCTGGGTTGTTGAAGTTTACATCAACTAACAAAATTAGATTTTTTTTCTCCTTTAATGCCAGGTAAGCTCTGTGGAAGCACATTGCTAAATAAATTGTCTTTTCTTCTAACCAGCATCTGACCCCAGACAGCAGCCAAGCGCACACACAGCTGCTCACTTGCTCCCCTCACCAGCTCCTCACACTGGGGAGAAAATAGGAAAAACAAAATCAAGGAAACGCTTTACAGCAGATAAAAGCCAATTTAATAGGTGAAGAAAAGAATGGGATGGGGGAAAAAAAGTGAAGCAAAGGAGATAGCACACCACCTTCCACAGGCAGACTGATGCCTAGTCAGACTCTAAACAGCCACTTTGGAAGCAAAAAACCCCCACCTTTTTCTTCTTCCAGTTTTATTTTTGAGCTTGAGAATACACAGTATGAAATATCCCGCCGTCAGCTGTCCCAGCTGTGTCCCCTCCCAGCCCATTGTCTACCCTCAGCCTGGCTGTGGGAGTGTAGTGGAAAACAGAGGTGGCCTTGACACTGTGCAAGCACAGCTCAGCAATAGCCAAAACACTGGTGTGTTGTCAGCACTGTTGTAGCCACAGATCCAAAGAACAGCACCATATAGGCTGCTATGAAGAAATATAATTCCATCCCAGTCAGATCCAGCACAACCCCAAATCAAACTACTTTTTTTTTTTTAGTTTGCCTTTGTATATCCTAGTTTACAAATTCAAATTTTCCATTTTCTTTGAGATCGTTTTCTCGCTTGAGTGGTGTCAAATACTCGGTTTTCCTCAGGTGGTTGTCACATTTCATTGCTGCTGTGACTCCTCACAGGTTCTTCAAAACTGTTCATTTAGGGCCAACAGAAAAAGTTACTAGCCCTCTTTGTTCAGTCACCAAATGTCTTTCAAATTTCTCTCTTTTATGATTGCCATTCTATCCAATACCTCCAAATCATCTCTGTTATGACAGACATCTACCCTTGTCTTGGCAGATCGTGGCCTTGCAGGCACATAGAACATGCTCCCTTTATTCCAATTGTCAAAATCACTACTGTGAGATTCTGGGGCAATGCTGCACCCCATTACAGTTTCCTACCAGACAAAGTGTGTCTAGTTTTTAATCAAATTGCTGTATATAATGCCTAGCTCTAGACTTTGTGTCACTGCATGTTTGCATATACTTTGTATTTGTCTTAGAGCATTTGTGAGCAACCTACTTTGCTATCAAATTTCTCTGTTACTGGAACCCACTTAATTCCTTCAGTTTCTCAATGTCTTTATTAAAATTGACATCCCACATCCATTGTCATCTTTGCACAACAATTCTTTTTAAGTTACATGGTTTTGAGCAGCTGGATGCCAATTTTACTCCCTAATTCCCAGTGTTAAGAAGCCTTTGTAACCCTTATTGGCCTGCAGGAACAACCCCAAACTTGCACTGACCCACTTATAACTATTACTCTGCCAAGGTCTCCTTGCCCAGCTTCAGACGTTCCTCGTGGCTGATTCTGCCTTCTCAGGTCAGTTATAATCTCCCCTACAGCTTTTCTGCCTTTCTTTTCATGTCTTTAGGTTAAAAAAAAAATACCATGTTCTGTTTTCACAAGGAGTGAAATTAGTCATATAATTTGCCCCCTTCACCTGCGTTAGATGAAAGATATTACAAATACTTGTTGGATCTGAGGAAAGGGAGTCTTTTGATCTGTTTTCCTTTCCTTGGCATCTGTGGCTCAGGACTTTTGAGCTACTCCCAAGACTTCTCTCTGAGAAGAAAACATTAACAATTTTTCAAATTTCATCACCTTTGGAAGAAAGGAAACATTCCAGTGACTTTAAAATGTTTAAAATTCAAAACTACTAGTGATATTATCCATGGCTTTTGTATATTGTCTTAAATGTGGAAGAGATGTCAATGAAGTTCCTACGCCAAATGTAATTGGAAAAAGTACGGCAAGACAAGACAAAAATTGTTGCAGAGGAATTGTGAAACTTTTTGCAGTTATGAGACTGTTGACTGACAAGTTAATATAAATATATTAAACTGTAACATATGCTTTTTTTATTAATTTAATGTTGTGTTGCTGTTTATACATGCACTTTTTTGGGTGTATATATAAAGTAGGTCACAAGTTTCTATGAGAACTGTATAAAGATCCTGAGCCTAGGGAAGCTGGGATAATAATGAAAGCTAAGAAAATACAGCTAATGAGATGAAGTGATGGAAAGGGACTTCTTAGTCTTAAAAAGAAAAAGCAAAGTGGAGATAAAATGAAAATACAGAAATAGTTTTAAGAAGAACAGTGATAAGTCGTCCTTCCACTGGGCATGGGGAAATTAGTTTAAAACGCAGAAAGGAAAACAGAAGTTTGATAAGGAGAAAGATTTTCTGATTGTACAGGCTTTGAAATGCTGGAGTATTGAAAGAGGCTGAGGAACTTCCCTCAGCAATGCTCAACAGACACTTGCCAGGATGGCATAGGTCTGTTCTGGGAATCTTTTCTGCATCCTATCTCTTTTCTTATACTAGCTCAACTTCTATTGCTACAGTATAGGTAAGATTTTCCCCACTTTTGCTCTCACAGAAAGCTGATTTTTAATATTGTTAATGTTCAAGTAATAACAACAGTATAAACCTTCTGGTTTTCTAATTTTTCTTTTTTTTTTTTTTCTAATTTTTTTGAATGCTTAACTTAAAGACATACCACACCTTCCCTCATTCAGTTCAGTTTTGTTCACTCTCACAATTTTGTTATGATTTTTGCAGTACAGTAGATTTTTCTGCAACTTCCAGCTCCTTGGCAGCTATGATCAGGTGAAATGTTGTTTCTGATCTTTCTAAACTAGTAAAAAACTGTATTCATCATGGGAGTGTTTCAATAATAGCAAACACTCAAAAAAACATCAACAGTAAACAAACTATTGTTCAAAGACATTACTGTTGAAAGACAAACTCGTGCTTTTGGGTATGCCTGGACCACAATTTTTGGGGTAGACGGTGCTGAGCCCATCTAGACTGTGCTAAGTTATTTTAATGCATTTCCACAGTGTTTCAGATAGGAGAGCTGACTGGCACTTTTATGACTTCTTGCTTCAGTTCCTACATAGCAAACAGAAAATGTCTCTACTTTGTGCAAATGGCAAAAGTGCCAACTTTTGGTGAAGTAAGAAAAAAAGATTGTACATTGTCATGTACAAAGATTTTGTACATGGAGAGAACTTTATACTGATGTAAGTTGTTTTAATTGAAATCTCTGGGTAACAATGAGCTTGCTGGGAGCAGCTCTGTATTTGATTTACATAATTTGGCTTTTTAATTTGTATATTTTTATATGTATTGCAAATTATTATGAAATATTTCTGCCCTGCATATGAGCAAAACCCAAGCCTGATACATTTGGCTCTTTCCTGTGAATGTGAGTATGTAATAGTCACGTTTAATTTTTTTCTTTAATTCTCTGTGTACATATTTTAGGTTGATGTAGAAAAGTGTTTCTCCCCTTCGTTTATCTTGCATTCAGGACAATATTTTTCTAGTTTATTTACTGATAGCTTTAAAAACATGTATTTTTTTGTTTCCAGGAAGCTCTGAATCCTAGACTTCTTTTGGTGTCTCAACCAAGAAACGATGCAAGAGATAGTTGGTCAATAATTATTATATACTTCATGTGTTCAGGAGTTGGGGATAAAATTCTCCCTTACTAAAATCAGTTGCCTTTAAGGGGATTAGGTTCTGAAGCTGGGTTATTTCCTTTCCTAGGATTGAACAGAAAGTAGGTTTTCCTTATGAGCTTTATTTACCTAAGGCTGAAATATTATAATGCTTGCATAACTTGTTAAAGTTTTTTTGAAGTTTGTAGAAGTAGAATGAATAAGATCTCCATTCTGGCCCAGTGTTTCTCCAGAAGATACTTCTGAGTAACCACTGAGATCATACACCATTTAGGCTTGCCTTCTTTCAAACTCTGGCAACCTCAGAGCAAAATCAGACAAGACTAAGAAATTGTTCTCCTCCTCCCAGTGTCTCTCAAACTTTAATGTTTCAGTTTCGTAAAGGGCTTAGGAGCCTGGCCTTGATCCAGGCGACTGTTTGGACTTTGGGAGTTGTCATCCATATAAAGTGACACACTCAGATACCGTCAGGCATTTCCCTGTTCAAACCCTGCAGGATAAGGATCTTGATCCTGGTAATTTCTACCGTGTCAGAAGACAGGTGCCCAAGCTGCACATTTCTGGAAGTGGGGAGACTTCAGTGGAGAAGCCATGCTGCACACCTTCTTTCCTTTCACATTCTTCCTGAATTATCGGTTACTGACTGTGACTCTGGGAAATGAGACACTGAGGCCAGATCTGTGATCTGACCCTGTACCACTGGTGTTAACAAGTTTCTGGCTGTAATGTCACTCCCTCAGTTAACAGGAAGTGTCTCCTAATCTTTAAATGCTAGAAATGAGCATTGCTTTACTTTGCCAAGCAAATAATATCTGAAAATTATAAGACTGACAAATGTGCCTGTAATCCTGGTGTTGCAAACCACTGGTTTGCCAGGGCACAGAAGGTGAAATCCTAGTGGCACTGATGGCAGAGGGCCCCTTAGCTCTTCTGTATTATTTTTGTGGGACCAAGTGTTTTAGATGATAAGTTCAGAATGTTACTGCCCTGCTTATCTCTTAATTCTTCTATTCCAAATAAAAAGTGGGAATCAATATTTTAATAAAACATATATAGTAGGAGATGGAAAATACTGAGAGAACTGCTCTTATTGTCATGAAGAAAACTCCCACTGCTTTGAACTACTTGGGAGTTGTACTTAATGTCAGTCCCATATGTCTGATAAGATTGGAAAATATCTTGATGTCTTAAGAGAAGTTGATAGTTTATGCACAGTTAATATTCTTAGGATATGTGTTTTTCCAGACCTCATTTCTGGAGTGATCGTTCTAATTATTGTTAAATACAGTCAGAAACTGGCAGTAAATAAAATGATAGGGAAAGATTGTTTCAAGAATTCTCACAGAAACTTCTTGGTTCATTCACCTAACAGATGAGCAGGTTGGCTAGCAATAAATCACACATTCTCACTGACAGCTGAATATCTTTTAGTTGGAGTGATACTCAGGCAAGAGTAAAAGATGTCAGAGAACATTACATTTAATTGATACATCAAATGATTAATAATGGGTGGAATTTGGAGGTCCTTCCTGGGTTTTGGATTCAGTGCTCTACTTTTATGGAAGTTTGCTGAATAAACAGTAAGGAACAACTGATTCTGAACATCAAAATGTGACCCAGTAATACTTACCACTTATGTTGTGCTCTAAACTTTCAGAGCTCTTCTGTGGGTCAAATCTTTAACACAAAGGGGCTATTGAAGTGAGCATGATTTGGTCAATTAACCTGTTAAATCTTTGCGTGCAAGGCAGTCAGAGGCCCACAGTGATTTTGGAGAGGGGTTACTCAGATCCAGCAATCTACAATACGTCGAGAATCCCACAGAGGTTGTATCGAAGTAGGGGCCTTGTCAGACCCCTGCTCCTCATGGAATAATAAATCACAAAGAACTTTTTTGAATTGGAAAAATATATTAACATGTCTGCTACTCCATCTGGAGAGAATAAAATCATAACGTTTTATGATAAATTGTGTATATTTCTTGTATACGTACCATTTGTGAGATATTTTTTCCCCCGAATTTGAAACCACAATGACCTGTAGAAATTGGTTTTTATAATGCACCATCCATGGAGACTGGAGGAATATTAAGGATTAATTAAAAGCATAAGTCTCCAAAGATGATTAGAATGCAAACTAGGCCTAATTTCCTGCAGGATCCACTAAAGGCAGCCAAGGTTGTAGCAGAGAGACAAAAAGGCTGAACAGCTGCTATATTTAGATGAAAAAATACACTAAAGCCAAGGATCCCACGGGTCGGAGTAGAAGGGTCAAAATGACATAGGCAGTAGGAAGCACAAACCCAAACTGGGGAATACTGTTGCTGGATTTCAGTCACACAGAAGGCTTCTCTGAGGTGACTTACCAGAGCAAGTTAAGCAAGATTAGGTCAGTCTTGCTCAATGTCAGCTTGAACCTGCTTTCATAGATGCAGAAGTGCCTGATTGCTTTTTGCATGGACAGTCCATTTACTTCTCTGGCACCCCATCTAGCATGCAAGAGAGAGACAAAGTGCTAGTAGTATCCCAGGCAAAATCAGTTTTGTGTGACAGTGATATTCTTATTGGCAACTTGGGAAGGCCAGTTCCATGTAGTTTGAATTGTCCACCATGCTGATTCTTCTCCTGGTGCTCCCCCCCACAAACATGGCCTGTGACTGTAGCTGGCTAGGAAGAGAGACAAGGTTTTCTGCCTGTACCAGGTGAAGGGATGTATAGACACACATTTAGTTTAAATTGTGAGATTGTGAGTAGCAGGCATAAATACTTTTCCTTCAAAAATTATCATGACATGATTGGGTTTGTTTTTAATAAAAATTTAAAATATAAAACTTTTTATATCATTCCTATGTTGTGGTTGTTAGCAATTACCATGCTGCTTTCCCCTTCCTCCAAAGCTTTCTACATGCTAATAGCAGCTCCACATATTAATTTCTAGCACCATCCCTGAAGCCAAATCTGTCATCACAATTGCTCAGCCATTCGACTCACTGTGGTTACTGGTTTGATGGATTACAACGAGGATTTTGATCCCAGAGCAGCTTTGCAGTAGTAATCAATGCTGAACATGACAAATTATATCTTCCTGAACACATATTTGGCTAACTGCCAGCATCTCATCTCACTTGACCACTGTGTAGCTTTCTGTCTTTTTAATCACAACACTTTGGTAAGGGGAATGTAGCCAGTTGTTGGTATCCCTGGAACAAGTACCAGAACTGCATTTAACTGTACCTTTAACTCCCGCATTAGATTTTATTGTATGTCTGGTGTTTTCTTGCTCTGAAGAGCCATTTTAGAAGAATATGTATAGGCTTGTCTTTTCTTTATTGCTTTGTATTGTTTGGGGCTTTGCTCTTCAAAATGCAACTGTTCCTTTACATAATTTAGTTAAAATTAGAAACTGCTTCCTAGCCTGTTTCATTACAGCTCAGTACTTCTGGGGCTTAAGGTTTGATATTGCACATAGTCAAGTTTGCAATCCTTAATTTACAGCTGTTACAGAAACACAAATACACAGCAAGTATTTGGTGAGGTCCTCTTCATTAGTTCTTATGGTGAATACAAAACTTTGGGAATTTTGACACAGATTTAAGTGCTATCAAATCTCCAAAGTCCTGGAGATCTCATACGTGGCAAGGATGAACCTGTTAAATACTGAAGCAAGATCTATAAAGTAGAAAATAACAATGATGTTCTCCCATTGTTTTGTGTGGACATTACCTACCATTTTGAGAGCTCTCTTAGACATGCCTCCTCTCCTTCAGCTTTCTAGTTTTAACAAAAGAATAAACTATGTGGATTTGATTGGCAAAATGGGTAAACTTCCTCAAGTAAGTGCAAACTTAGTCTCCATTTAAGAAGTTATTTGCACTTCTGCTTGATATTTATAGTCTAATTTAATGAGGTGTAGGAGAGAGGAGAGTACTTTGAAACCCAGCTCGGCTGCTTCGGCGTTTATTTGTTCACATGAGATATTTTCTTTCATGGCGCTTGAAGATCTTTTCAGTAAGTGACATTCTCAAAGATGGTCCATAATTCTTTTTCAGCATTTAATTCAGACTTTTCAATTGTGGAGCTATACCATTCAGCTCGTGGTTTGTAGAGATGAAGGCAAAGTTTTTGAACTGTGCCTGCCAAACAATGTCAGCTGTTAATGTAACACTTAATACTACTGCAGCTAATGGTGTTGGATGTGGCATGGGAGCTGTGGGAATGGTGAGGGTCTGCACATAAATTTTCCACTATTTTTTTCATACTGAACATCCAGTTTAGAGTTCAAGTGGAGTAATTTTTGCAACCATAAACAATGATGCATACTGAAAAGCAGCTTTTTTTAACATAAAAAACCTGTTCTACTTCAAAGGGTTTATTTAAAGCTGGGAATCAAATGGCATAGCTGTTGCAGCCTGCAGCTTCACTCTGTCTCCTTTCTCCATTTCTTTCTGTCTACCTCTGTTCCTGTGGGGAAATTAACTCTTATTTTGCTGTAGACAAAACACAGCTTACACAATATTTGTGACATAATGGGGGAAACAGCTAAGTACTTTGTTATTTTGTGGTCAGCTCAGCAGGGTAAACTTGGATTACATGACAGGTTTTACAAGAGGGAACAGGTTGTTCAGGTAACTGTCTTCCAAGACCTACATGAGCAAACTACACTGTTGGGTGAAGAAGACCAGATGGATCTTTTACGATGTCCATACACACACACACACACACAGTGAGCCTCTTGTTCAGGAGAGTGAGACTTATTGCCTTTTGCTCCCCCTGCGTCATCTCTGTCTTCTCAACCTTCACTTCCAGTTATTTTCCAGCCTGTTTGTGCCAGAGTTCTGTTTCACTAAGCCTTGCTCTCCTGACTTCTCTATCTCCTTTTTGTTGTTTCTACCCAGGAATGATGGGAGAACTCATACCAGTAGTTTTATTAATGCAGCCTTGGTGAATGGGATTGATGGAGGATTTTTTAATGTGAGAGTGACTGCTTAATTATTTGACCTGCGTAGCTCCAGATTAAGAGCCAGCTCAGAAGTGCTCATACTCCTTAGGTTATTTGTCTGTGGCATTCTTTCCCTCTGTTTTTTATTCTTTAGACATGGTCTAAAGTGTCAGAGTAAATCAGAAAATGCCATTCTGATGCCCCAGCAGCCTCCTCCTACACCAGTTGTCCTATTAATATTGATAACCTATTGGATATGCAGATGTGAGCTATAATGATGGCTGGCATGTGACATGTTGTTGACTACTCCTTTGGTGCATTCCACTTACTGTTTTACACACTTTCCTGGTGAACCCATTGTCATTTCACTGTACCATGTTCCTTCTTGTCAACCATATGTGTCCTGTAGGCAGCAGCAACATGCTGATCCCTGTGCTTGCCTGTGAGCAACAAAAGAAGATGCACATCAGGGTTTTTTAGCACATTTTACCCCAGCAAAATATTTGTTCTGAGTTTTGTTTGTTTTTTTCTTTAATGCATGTTGTACTGCAAACAGCATAATCAGTCTCTTAATGTTCAGTTAGTCTTACAAAAGGATAGCCTTCTGTTCCACCTTTTCATTAAACTTCATATCAGATTGAGCTTTTAGGACACAATGCAAAATCTGGCCTCAAACATTAGTTTCTGTTAAGATTCTGAACTTAGAAGTCAACCGTCAGTTCTGCTGAGGAAAGAATGGGGCAGAACAAAATGGTCTTTGCCTTGCTGTCATGGCAATGGCAGTGAAGTGCTGATAAGTAACAACATGCATCTATGTGTGAGTTAACTCCTTATGTATCCTTCAGGGAGAAGTACTCTGGCATAGAATAATATCATCTTTCTCATAAAAATTTGAAGCCGGACTAAGGATTTTAATTAATAAGGGATTGTGTTCTCGTATAATAAATTGGGTCACAAATGGTACATGTTCATTATATTCTAGAAGACTTGGGGAGCATGACTACGGAAAGATTGTCTGACTTCCATTACATGCAGTAGGGCACTTGTACAAAGGATGACCCCAAAGCTGGGGGTTTTTTTATACTGTGTATATACATACATATATGTCTCTCTTTCAGTTTTGTCTTCTTTTTTTTTTTAATGTCACCTCTGTCTTCTCTTAGTCCATGAGCTGTCCTTTCTGGTCTTTGGAAGTAGCAGGCTGTGTTTGTGCATTAAATCAAATAACTGCTTCTAGATGGATTTTGTTCTTGTTTTACCCAGTGCTGTTTTAAGCAGATTTAATTTTAGGATAACTTCCAACAGCTACTATAAGGTAGGCTCCTGGTGGAGGGCTGTGTTCAGTCCTCACACAGCCTTCCTGCGCAGCCATGGGTGAGGCACTTTCTGAGCTGGGACTCTCTCCTTGCTGAGTGAAGGTGCTGCTTTCCTGGTGCAGAGCCATGGGGACACTTTCCTTGTGCTTTTGAAGATTTTGGATTCTACTGTGTTGAGCTTCACTTCAATTTTTTCAGAGACGAACCAAAATCTATGCTTGGCATCATTCCATATTAAACCTTAAGTTACCTTGGTAATTTCTGAATCACTTTGCTGCCATATTTTCTGCTACGATCATTGTACTTCTAAAGCACAGTGCTGATTGATCAACCCTTTTTCCCCCTTGTTTTTTTGATACCTTTAGTTTCTTCTCTCATTATTATCTATGTTTTAGTACTTTCCTTTAATTCCCTGTGTGCTGTGTAATAACACTAAAGCTGTAATACTTGCATTTGTTGGGTTTTTCCAGATTGATTATATGTTTCTGCCTGTTGACCAACCCTTTTTTCAAATACTGTCGGACGTCACTGTATCAACAACCTCAACTTCCAAACTCCTGAGTTCAGTAGGTAAATCATAATTTAAATGTGCCACTTTTGTTATTTACATTACTTCTCAGATAAGTTTCATGTTGATCTTGAAACCACACTTCAAAGCACTGAATATTTTTGCTCTTCTCTTTTTCCTTCTGGCTAGGATTATTTTGTGCAGATGACTTTTTGATGTGAAGGAGATCAGAGTAATGTCCATATGCAAAGCCTTGAGTGTGGTCCCTGCTTTGCATCGCTCCCTGTAACATACATTTGTTCCTTACACCAAATGTAAGTGTCGGTTAAACTCCCATACATCTCCAAATAACAGGGGAATACTTTGTTATCAGATTGAGTGTTTAAGGGAGATTGTCTTGATTTGTATGATTAGTAAATGATACAGTGGTTTTTACCTCAAGATTTTTGGGTTTTGTTCAAATTGAGCTTGGCATATTAATAGCAGAAAGTAAATTGTCACCTATAAACTTGCCCAGCCCCTGTCAAAAAAAGTTCCAATTGTTTTAAATTATTCTTGTTAGCAGAAGGGAGAGGAGGGCAAGGGCTGAAGTAGCATTGCTTTTTTTTTTTTGTCCACTGATGTGGGAGAAAGGATTATAAATAGTTTCTACTATAGGTCATTTTGTACTGTAAAACTTGGAAGCAGATCCACATCTTTTAGATCTCAGTTTTTTTCATCTGCATCTGTCCTTAGCTCCCATGTGAGATTAATCAGACATTTAGGACTGAATCCACTTAAGAGAAGTGGGACAAGATTTAGTAAGTAAATAAATAAATTAATTAAAAAGTTATGGTGCCAAATTAAAGATTCTCACAGAGTTGCAGCATTTGTACACCACATCTTCAAAGCTGGAGAAGTTTGCACACTGGACTATGACACAGTACTAAGTTTGCGTGCTTTAGAGTTACAGTCATGCAAAAGAAAAGGGCTTTTTTGCTAAATTTTGTTCAGTCAGTGTGTTTGCTTTACTGTCAACACTTTAAGTTGGCTGTACATCTTTTAAAGTCAAAAGGGAAAAAGTGACCTCTGTGTCACAAGAGCCAGCTCTCACAGCACCTCCCTTACTTGACTGTAATGTTCAAAAGCTCTCATTTAGCTTATGAACCCTTGGATTTTCTGCTCGCAGTATCAAGTCCAGACAGAAGACAGCAATGTACCAGTGCTACCCCCTGCTCTCTTGTTGCTGAAGGTTTTGGGGTGGACCAAACCCTTTCAGAACATAAAGCAGTAAAGCTGCTGTAGTCAGACAATGACAGAGTTGCCTCTGGGTTACTGAGGGTAGTTTTACCCACAGGCAAGTGCTGCAGTAAAGTAATTCAAGTAACACTGTAACTGTTAAGGTCATCCCTGCACTGGGGTTTTTCACAGTTTAACTTCAGGCACCCAACTCTGGTGATTATGGGGCTGAAGGCTCCTGCAGAGTCAAAGGGACACCTATAGCTTCCCTGACAGCCCAGGCACGGAGGCTGCTGGCTTAGGCACTTAAGTTGGATGCCTGAAGCTAAACAGTGAGACCAGCCTCTTTAGCCCAGGGTCTAGTCCAACCACAGAGCAGGAGTCTACCACTGCTCCTAACAGAGACACCTCTTTGGCTGTTTCTTTAGTGCTGATGCACACCAGCACCCTGAATGCATGGTGGAAGTCCTAAAAAAGATGAGCATTAACCCAGCTTTAATTATGGGACTGCAAACCATTTCAGGAACTCTTCCAGCCAACCACAGCCTTTTTTTTTTTTTTTTGAGTTTGGCTGATGTCACTAAGAGCTGTCTCTCTCTGTATCTTTCCCCTCCTTTTTGAATGCTCCCTCAGGAGCAGGAAGGCTGTGGACTAAAACAATTCCATATATAAGCACAGAATGTTTTTTCTTCCTATGCCTTTCCACCCATTGATGAGTTAAGAGCTTGTTCAAAAAGAAACAGAGAGAGGACCAAAGATATCAAGCCTCATCTTGTTCACACACACTGCTACAGCCCAGAATCTGCTGCTGTGCAAAGTGCCCTTCTCTGGAGTCCTGGGAACCACAGTGAGGAAGAGGATGAGGTTGTTCACCCTGTGTGTTGCTCAGGCAAGAATGGGTGCCAAAGTCAGAGTCAGAATCCCAGGACCTGATATATCATGGTGCATTGTTAGCTGTGTTTGTTTTGGGGGGCTTTCGGTAATTTTTCTTCTAGGTTTTTGTCTCTCTATTTAATTATCCTTTTCATTACTGATTTCCTGACTTAATCTGAATGTGCATAAATCTGCACCATAGATTTATCATCTCTATAGAAAGCGCTTTCAGAGTGGTTGTGCAGCTTCCCAGAAAAGGGACACTGTTGGAAAATGAAGCTTTCAGATTCAACAATAAGCCTACTATTATGCTGATTTTTGCCAAGCTTTCCCTCACTTCTTTCCCATTTACTACAAGAGTGAGCTCAAGGCTTCTTTTTGTTTGTTTTTGAACTTCAGTCATTCTTGAGTGTTTACCACCCTGCTCAAGTCCACTCACTCTGAAACATAGACACTACAAAATACAGCTGCATTGCTTCTGGAATCAGATAATGCTCAGGTTCTTTTTTTCAACTGCATGTTTCTGTGAAGGTTTTAACCAGCCTCTTTGCCAATCTTAAAAAAACAAACAAGAAAAGTAAAAATAAAAATATTTCTCAGAATATTGCACTTTGACTGTCACAGTCATTTGAGGACATTGCATTTTTAACTAAATATGAGATCTCGGAGAAGCAGTTGAAATTATCTTTAATATAAATAATCTCATTGCAAAGCAGATTTTTGTTTATGTATTATATAGTCTGCATGCTCATAACTATTTAATCAAATTCAGGTCTTGTCTGAGCAAACATAATGGCCATTGACTTATGTATGGGTTGTGAATTATCCTTTCTGAATTTGACCTGCTTTGAAAGCCAAAAAAGCTGCCTTCCTTGATTTTTTTTCTTGCAAATAGAGAGGCTTTTCTATTTCTAAAATTTTTCTGAGTGTGGAATATAACTTTCTACTGATAACACGAAGAAACCCAGCTTCTCTAGGGTTTTGGTCCATTGTGACTGTCAGAATTTTTTATAGTTATCATGAATTTTTTTTTTCTTCTTTCCTTATTGATACTCTATATAATGCTCTTTAGGACTCCACACAGGGCCCTTGAAAGGACCTTCTGTCTTTTCTTTGCTTGGCTGCTTTCTCCTAAGCCGAGCATGTAAACATCTATCTCCTGAAGACATATCCCTGTTAATCACTTCTGGTGCCTCTCTTTGAACTTCTTTCCGTTAACGTTGCAGTTTTTAACTGCTGTTAACAAAAGCCAGGATAAAATGTTATTATCAGGCCTTCTCCTGGCTTAAAAGCCCCTTGTTACATTTATGCCCTAGATTAGCAACTGCTGTACAACATAAGCTACGTAATTTGCTGTTTTCTGTATCTTCACTCTCAGATCTGTTGCCAGATCACTGTGACTGTACCAGTTTATTTCCAAATTTTTGTGTTGAATCAATTTTCCCTTGTTGCGAGCCAGAAACAGTTTTCTGCCAGGGGAATTTCAACTGATTTAATTTGTTGCCAATTAACAAACTTTTAATCACTGATTCTGGTATTGAAACCAACACACAAATATGTATTTAGAGACACACCTCGGTTCCTTTCCAGACACCTCTCCTCCATGCTCCATGGTCTCCAGTACTTTTGCTGCACATGGCACACAGTCCCTTTGGAGAGGCAATAGACCTCACTGAATAGCAGATGAATCTTTTTAGTTAGTTCTTTGGGCAGGACTTGGAAGACCCATGTCCTAATTCTTCAGCTAGGAAGTTGTCTGCACCATTTCTTTCTGTGCTACTGCCTCTTATCTGTAAGCCAGGAAAATGGCAGTGACCTGCTTCAGGTAGTACTTTAAAACTGATTGCCAAGAAGCAGTCCAAAAAGATGTGGTACTACGGATGCAACTGAGGTGTTGGAGTCTGTCAATCTTGTGGGAGCAGTAGGTGTCTGAAGAAGTGAAGCGATACAACTATTTCATAGGGATATATTTTTTTACCTTTGTGTTCAGTTGGCTCCTGTTCCATCCCTAGCCCCAACAGTAGTCAAGTGGGACAATATACAAATCAAACTCATGTGTGAGGGGTGTTCTTCCCCTTCAGAAACAATGAATGTACAAATGCTGTGTTGTGACATCCCTCTGTATTACTACAGCTCATTATCTGATGTTAGAGTGTGCCATGTCAGTTTTCAAGGTCCTTTTCATGACAGGTTGCCAGCTGCTGGAGCTTCAGTATCGACTGGATCTCAGTATAAAAATCTTTAAAGAAAGGAGAGAGTGGTGTGGTATTTTTAGCCCAGGTTATTTCAATGGTTCTAATCCATGGGTAAGTTTCATAAACCAAATGGAATAACAGATTACAGTGCCAGAATGGAGTCAGGGAGGTTGCAGGAGAGCAGGAAATCACAAAGGCACCTTTACTGCCAAAGTTGCTGCATTGTACAGCTACACCTGGAGTGTCTCACAATTGTCATGTACACTGAGGTCTGGAAATTCCTTTCTTCTTTTGCAGATGGAAAATTGAGGCCCATAGAAATTAAATGAGTTGTCTGGGGTCACATCAGAAATATGACCACGGTTGTGTAGGAAATTATGAACTGGAGATTTAATGCAAAATCCAAAGCTGGTGCTCTGACCAGGCCATCTCACTTCTAATATAGCCCAAGTGTTCTAGCTGGGATACTTAATTGTCGTTGATTATAATTTTACCTTTATTAATTACTATCCTCTACAGAGAAACTGAACGACTGCAACGTGTGTTGACCATAAGGTTCATACTGCTACTTGGCATAAATGGAAGATGAGAACTAAACTCTGGGCAGCTGGTGTCCTCTTTCTGAAGCTGTAAACTCAGCATCCAGCCAAATATACTGCAAGTCAATGCAGATTTGCACATTTGCTGCAAAAATTAAAAATCTGGTGGAGTAATGCTAAAACTCCTTTAGTGCTGCTGTAGAATCTGTGTCACCTTGTCTGAAGATCAGCTTCTAGATATCGGCCCTTTATTCCCTAGAAAAAATAGTTGGCAGATGTTGCATCTCTGTATGAAGGGCTCCTGTTCCCTGAAGATTTGTTTGAAGAAGCTATTCATGATCCTCACTGTAGAATATATGTGTTCCCTTCTATGTTCCCATTCCAGCCTCTACTTTCAGTTGCTGCAGATGGCAATTCCTTGTACCAGCTTTTGCATGCACCTGAAGGCTCCTCAAAGCTGTTATTCCTTCTCTGTTTGTTTACAACTCAGCCTCCTACTTAGTGATTTCTCACTTGTGTTTAGTACCCAGAGAACTCCCCCCTCAAAACTGTCCAAATACATAATTTCTCCCAACAGTGGTAGATGAAAAAAACCACAACCTTGGGAATTAATTTCAGCATAGACAGAGTATAAAAACTTTATTGGAAAATACATAAAAAGTAGACCACTTGATTTTTGTTTAACTTTTCTAAAGAGATTTACAGTTCATCTTAAATAATTAACTCAAAGTCACTACATTTTCAAAAGCCAAAAGTAAAGATCTGGAATGAAGTTTCAGTTCAGGTTTTTCTTCCTGCTATGCTGTCACACAAAAACCTAAGCTATTTCTGGTTGTTCTTATTTTTAGATTGTTCTTCATATACCATTTACTGTCATTGAAGTTAATGAGAAAATAAAAGGAGTGACCTTTGGCTGAGCACATACAGTTTATGCATGAGTTAAACAGCAGGATCCTTTTTCATTCTTCTTTTTCCCACATTCTCTTTCTCCCTGCTCTCCCCCATCCAAATATAATTTGTAAAGCCTTTAGAGCCTTTCATCCTATGTGTTTCCACTGTGTTCCTTTACATGAGTCTCAGGTCCATGATTCACATCTATTCTCTTGTGCTGAAAGGTCAGTGGCACCCTTGTTTTATGAATATAATCCACCATTCTCTTGAAATTCAGAATCATTTCCAAAACTCCCAGGCAAAATTCATACTGCTTAGGGTGCAGATAAATGTCAGCACTATTATAAAGAGCACTCTCACAACACAAATACAAGCCTGGACATTCAAAGTTATGTTGTTTAAAATAAACCAGTATGTACTGAAGATCTGAATAGTTTTGAAGACACAATTCCAAGTGAAATGGTAATTCTGAACCTGTGGCCTCACCGCAACGTTGAATATATAATTCATGCTCAGCTTTCTGCAGCCAGTGGATGAGTCCATTCAAGGAAGCCACTGCAACTCATTAGAGTAGAAACTGCCCAGTGAGGTTTCCTTGGGCACCACTGTCACACTGAGGTGGTTCTCTGCTAGCCCACCTTCCTGCCATGAGGAAACACTGCCAGCCCTGCAGGTGGGTTGGATACATTTTTATTATAAGTTGCACATTGAGTGATTTTCAATGCTGCAGTTTGTGAATCCTTGGTTGAAAATTATAAGGCCCGAATGCCACTTCCGAACTGTGTTTGAAGGTGAAAGAAGTTAGCTTCCTGGCTGAGAGTAGGGATTTAAGTAGAGGTGTGCTACGACCAAGAAAGTCTCCTTTGTGCTAGCTGGAAAAGAGGTCTGCAACCATTTTGAGAGGGAACACTATGATTTTCTAGTACTTGTGGCATACATTGCTAACAAAAATGAGAACTGGTATGTGGCTGGGTTAAGGGAAATGCTGATGACAGTGTAAGGCACCAATACTGATAGTAAATCCAGATTATAGTTGTTTATGGAAAATTTGCTTTTTTTTGGTTGTTGTTGTTCCCAGTGTGTGGTTGTACCTCTGCATTCTGGTGTTTAAATTTAAGTGGATAGTTATTACTGCTCCTTTAGCTTTGTCTTAGCAACCCTGACTGTGTATTTTATTTGGAGCTTTTAGATAGTATTTTAAAACATTGATTACTGAAAAACTTGTGTAAAGTTTTTATAGTCTCGTTGTTTGCCACGAGTATTCACAAAGATTACAGAATGGGTCAGGTTGGAAGGGACCACAGTGGGTCATCTGATCCAACCTCCCTGCTTCAGCAGGGCCATCCCAGAGCACATGGCACGCACAGGATTGCATCCAGATGGTTCTGGAATATCTCCAGTGATGGCAACTTGACAACCTCTCTGGGTAACCTGGTCCAGTGTGCGGCCGTTGCACAGTAAAGTTCTTCCTCAAGTTCAGGTGAAACTTCCTGTGAATCGGTTTCTGCCTGTTGCCTCTTATCCTATTGCTCAGCACCACTGAGAATGAATCCATCCTCTTGGCGCCCTCCCTTTAGATATACATGCAAATGAGGTCCCCTCTCGATCGTCTCTTCTCGAGGCTGAAATTCATCCTCTGGCAATCACTGATCTCGCCCGTTTCCTTTTGCTTAGCGAGAGGTTCGTGAACAGTTCTTTACACGAGGCCCAGCGGTGTCACTGCGCGTCGCGGGTCTTTATTTGTGCGTGGCAAGCCGGGCACACGTAAATTATGTGCCCGCGGCCGGAGCCAAGGCCCGGGACGCGGGGGCCGCTCCGTCCCACAGACCGAACCGGCAGGACGGGCGG
>NW_020897703.1:6810681-7014156 GCF_003984885.1 Neopelma chrysocephalum
AGGGCGTGTCCCGCGGGAGGGCGGCGGTGCCACGGCCGCGGGTCCGCAGCCGCCCCTCAGCCCCTGCTTGGCCTCCGCCGCGGCCGCACCAGGTAAGCGCTGCCCTCGCCTGCCCTCCCCTCCGCGGCACCTGCGCGGAGCCCGCCGGGAGCTCCGTGCCGAGGGGTGCCGGGCAGGGAGGGAGGGGTGCGGCTGCCGTGGTGCCGCGGCACCCCACCCGCCGCTCCATCGCCTCGGGTCCCGGCGCCGAGCCGCGGAGGCGGGCGGGCCCCTCCTGGCGGCGCGGGGACCGCAGCCGGGCCGGCCCCGGCTCCTGGACCCCGCCCGGCGTGCGCCTGGAGCGGCTCCGCCAGCGCCCGAGAGCCGCTCGCCCTCCACCGCCGCTCCGCCGGAACCGGAGCGGGGCTGGGCTGTCCAAGGCTGTTCCGTAGCACCTTTGGCCATAAATGATTAACTGCGCGCCCGGGGAGGCGGGTGTCGCCGAGCGCAGCCGCCCGTGCCCGGCCGCCTTCGCGGCCAGACGCGCTCAGCCAGCGGCACGGTCGTTCCTGAAAAGCCGCCCTGAGCTCTCGCACGGGCTGTGGGAACGCTACTACGAGCGCCGGCACTCCTCAAGGTAGACCCCGGCTCGTCTTTCTGCACAAATCCACCTTTTTGAGTGTTCTGGTTTGTTGGGGTGGTTTTTATCTGCGCCAAGGTAAAAGACAGACAAGGTGATAGGGGGTTTTGTCGTTGCTTTTGTGTTTGGTTTTGTTTAGGGTTTTTTTAATCTCCATTGTCTTTTTTACTGTGCATAAAATATTAATCATTAGGTATGGAATTCTTTGATAAGCAGTGGCAGCTGGCAGTATTTTGTTCTCTATCAGAATGCAATGCCTTCTTTGTTGAGCTGTAAATTAATAGTGTAAGCTTCTTCCCCACCCTCAGCCTCATCATTCTGAGCTGTGAATCACTTGTACTACCAGATTTGTTTTCTTTAGGAGAGCTAAGAGGCACCACAGAAAATCCATCTGTTTCATTCCAGGTCACATTCCACTGGATTGATTTGGTTGATTTCAGCTTGAAAATGTGCTTCAAGGCAACTAATGATCTTCTGTGGCAATTCTTTTCTGTTAACTTTTAAATTTGAATTACCAGTGTATGCGTAAAACATCTTTCTTCTGTTTCTTTGAGCTCCTAATGTAATCATAAAGTATTTTCCAAAACGTGATGATTCAGGAAGGTAAACTAAAAACTTTCTACACAGAAAGTGGAAAAGACTGCTGCATGCAGAATGTCAGGTTAACTAGGAATGTAGTTTGCACTGGCCATGAAAGAAACCCTGAATGGTAACCTGTTGAATGCCACTAGCTAGAGTCCTCAAGCTGCCGTGAGCAGGACACTGTGCCCTTGCCACAATTGTTTCTGTGAATGCAGTCAAACCGTGCAAGTGCAGAATGATTTCCAGGTCAGAACAGGTTGATGAATTTTGTGAGGCGCCATCACAAACTGCTGGAGCTGAACGCTGCTGCTAGGCTGTGAGTGTTCTCCCACTAATTGTGTTATGGGAGTGGAAGGAGTTTGGTCCTTTATGAGAACAGCAGGATCTGTTAAATGTAATGAGACACTAATCAAGATAAGGCTTGTACTCTGTCAGGTGCTGTATAACCATGCAAGGAGGTAAGGTCACAACTCTGGAAAATTTACTGTGTAAGAAAGTGTTATGATTAAGATGAATTAAATTAAGTACCCTTCAAAATGTTCTCAGGGTTATTCTTAAAGTGGAAGGTCTTTTTCCACAGTCCTTATGCCCAGGCAAATGCCTGAGAAGAAACCTGTGCTTGAGAATTATTGTTTTGTCTGGCATGTAGCAATGAACCTAAAAATCAAACACAAGCATCTTTCCGTGTTGAGAGAGGTTTGGTTCTGAATTTAGATCAGTTATTCTTATCTAGTCCTTCTGGCTCAAAAAAACGGAAATGAGGCTATGTCAGGACACCTTCCTGCTGTTGCCCAAATTTCAAGGAAATACATGTCTGGAACTCTATTTTAAAGAGAAAGCACAAAAATATTCCAGTGGTCTACGTTGTGTTTTATATTTTCTTTGAGTTTTTCTCTATCAATCGTGGAAGTACCAAAGCTATGCCTATCAGCAGTTGTAGGCAACCTGTATTTGGTATTAATTCCCCCTGACTGGTATATTTGTGTTCCTTTTCACCCACACATGTGGCCTCTGTTGTCATTCTAGGGACTGTGTTTCCTGGCACATTTTCGGATGCCGAGTCTTAGAGGTCTTTAGACACTGTTATAAGCAATGTTAGTCATGCAGAATACAAAAGAACCCCACCTCAGTCATTTTCTCAAAACAGTCTGGTGTGGCACTTTACAAATCTATAGGAGAGGTCAAACTCCACTTTGCACTGTGCACTGGAGGATAAAAGTAAAGCTGTGTAATGACTTGGAGAAGAAGGCCCAAGGGCGGTGAGACTTTGCACAAAGATCTAGGGAAGAAAAATAATTTACAGTTAACTGTTAATTGTAGTTGACTTGTAGCTAATATTAAGGATTTTATTGTCTATGTACTCCAGGGAAATACAACTCCATACCTATAGCTGATGCTGCTGTCTCCTCCATGTTTTTCTACACTGTTCCAATCCTTCAATTTCTCTTTTCTTCCTCCCACCTTCCCTCCTCAGATGCTTCACTAGCTTTCTCAGAGATTTCCTGAAAACAAACAGTAGTGAAATAGTTAACTTCAGTAGCAAAGTACCTTTATTTTAGACTGGACACCTTCCTCTGCTAATAGTTGTTTGAAAGCAATGGTCCATATCATTATTATATCAAAGAATTTGGCCCTGAACTTCACTGAGACTAGCAGGGGGTTTTGTACTTCACACCTCTATGCCCTGGGGGTTTATGAGCACCTTGGGCTTCAAGAAGATGGCGTAGCATTATTTTGCCTCTACTTTGCATTTGCAAGATTCTCTTTACAGCCTTGAGAACTGTAAGCTCTTGTTTTGGAGACCATGAGATGATGGGGTGTGTAGTTACCTTATGGGTATATTTATCGTGGCAGGACTTCTACTTCCGATGTATATCTGGAAGTGGCATCATGGCTGCTTCCTGCAGCAAAGATTTTGGCACCGGTACTGCAGTCTGGTAACATGCCAAGGACCAGCTCCTTGCCTGATGTAATTTGATAGGGAGTCAGAAGAGCTAAATCCAACTGGCACCTTGACCGACAGTGTGTGCAAAATTTTGGTTTCAGGTGCCATTAGTGGGAGCGCAAGGAATATAAATTTTGAGATGTGGAAAGAAGCTGGGAAGTGAAAACTGACATTTTTTGATTGTTTAGCTTCACAGTACATGGGTGGAACATATGGGTGAAGAGGGCAAGTGTGACAGCTGTGACTCTTGTTTCTGAATGGAAGTACAGTAATTCCCTAGTTCTGAGTATGGGGTAAAAGAAATCTGGTTTAGTTTATTAGCTTCTACTGTCATTCCTGCTGAAAGTTTGTCCATGTGAAGCTTGTTTAGAAACGCTGTAATGAAATCATGTGTGTAAATCCCATTTTGAATGTGTGTGTATTTTTGCGTGTAAAATCTGAGAACTGAAGTGTGATTGGGGTGGGTGGAGAAGTAAAACATTTCTTACTTCTGGGAAGTTGTCAGCGGTAATTGACCCCTTTTTGTGAGGGACTTCAGAAACAGACTTCAAGATTAGAGTCTAATGCTTGTTTCTCAATATAAAAAAAAAAGTCTTTTTCTTCAATAGACCATCCTATGCTTTATGGGTAATGCCAAATTTGCTCAATTACTAAACTGAATATTAAGCAACAGTGACAATGCTTTTAATTATTATCCCAGTACAATTATACTTCTACTAGATGTTGTACCAAAAAAGCTCCTGATGATTTTCTGTTTACACAAGGCAAATAGTGCTGCAGACCCTAATTAGGGTTTGGGAATAAAGTCAAAACTCTGCATGTGTTTTAAACTTTTCTTGTAAAACAACAATAATACAGAATGGCTGCCCATCTTTTTGTAATACAAAAGAGACTAATCTAAAAATATGCTCTGCATGTACATAGTAGGAAAGGATTGTGGCATAACATTTTCAAAGCTTGTTCTTTTCTTGGTCTGCTTTTAACTGAAGTTATGCAGTTTCTTCAAAACCCAAGAATTACAAATGAATCTGCAATACTTTGTGACTCCTTGTCCTTTCCTTCAGACAAAAGGCCCTTTCAATCTATTGTGGAACAGTCACTGATTTTCATGTGGTCATTCAAGAAAAGGATAGTGATTGGCCTTCATAATAGGCCTTTCAGTACTCTCTCTAGTGGTTTGCTGACTGAAAAAAAATGCCTATGGCTGTGTACTGTGTCCAGTGTTTAAATTACCGACGAGTCTATCTCCCAAGTGTTGGAAAGGTGAGAGTTCAAATGGCGGAGAAGCCTCACCTGTTTGTGAATACCGGTGTGCTGCTGCTCAGGGCTGGGAACAGCCTGTGTGAACTGGTACAGTTTTATTTGATTTTCTTTGAAGGTCTGTTCTATTTCTTTTTCTTTTTTTTAAGTGGTAACTTAAGCCTGGTGTTTCCATGAACTGTGCTTCTAAGAGGGCTGATGTTGTTTTATGTCCTGAGTGGCGTTGAGCAATGTTATCTGTTCATGCTGTGCATAGCCAAGTGAATTGTCAGTATGATTTCTTGGGAGGTGACTATCCTCGAAAGTTGTGGGTGTGTTTTGAGTTAGCATTCAAGGAGCAGCTACCACTGGTGTATTGACAGCGCAGTCTCAAGGAGTTATCTTTCTGTGCTGGTAAGGCCAACCTGCCTGGCAGCATTTCAAAATAAACACCTTGTGTTCGGGAGAGGTAGACTGGTGTTTGTTGTCCCAGCTTTACGTAAAATCTGAGCAAGAATTTGTGGTGTTTGACTGAGTCTTACCTGGAACAGCACCAAAAGATATTGTTTGTGCTATGAGACATCTCTGAGTGGTGGTAGCTCCTCGGGATCCTGGCTGATTTTTTTTTTTTTTTTTTTTTTTTTTTAGAAACCTGTACAGTACTTGCCCTGAAGGTTCAGCACTGAAGTGTCTGCTTGAGTGCTGTCCATGACACCTGGCTTTCCTCACTGCTAAAGGCTAGTGCATGGTGGCAGATCAGGACTTGAGGCTTTCTGATTGGGTTAGGTACAACTGCCAGGAAAGAGTATTTGGACTCTGGATGAGTCTACAAGCATGTACTCAAATGGTCTTTTCAGACTGAATGACTTAGTAATATATAAAACCAGCTTTCAGTATGTATTGTCCCATGCACATCCAGTTTATGGCTTCCCCTTCTGTACTACACTTAAGCTATCCACTTTTAGTATTTAAATTACAGTGCCGTGTATGGTTCTCTGTGTAAAATTAAATGCAATAAAAGCACTGCACATGCAGCTTGGGTGTGGTGGTACTTCTCAATGGGAATGTATTCAGAGCTCTGGTTTATGCTAGTAGTGAAAAAAACCTACGAGTCCCAAAATGTCATCACAATGGGACTTCTCCTTTATGTGTTAATGGAAGCAATAACTATCTTGTGCAGGAACATTAGCTTGTGTAGAATTTGATTTAGTGGTCTTTTGGACTTGGTCTGAATGAAATGTTGCCTTTTCTGTGTTTCTGTTTTCCAGTAATAACTTAGTTCTGGCTAGAAATTTTGAGTTGGCTGGTTTGTTAAGGTGCTGACGTGAAGTTATGCTTTGGTGTTAGAATTGGAGCTTGTGCTCCATGTGCTGGATATGTTGGAGTGAGGGGTGATGTGGAGATAGACTGCTTGCACAGCACTCAGGTGGAGATAAGCTTTGCCGTCTGTTCCCACAGCTACTGAGGTTTCCCATCTAGTGCACTCACTTTGTTATTAGGATTAAAGAGAGAAACCTACTTCTCCTTAAAATCCTTGAGAGTTTCTTCCTCCACAGTAACCAAATTACATTGTATACAAACAAGTGGAAGCCAGAAAGGACTAGATGATTCATCTGGCCAGGCGAGAGGCAGCCAGGTCTGAAGTGTCAGGAAAGAACAGGAAAAAGGAGTCAAAAGATCAGGTCTACTATCAGATGCAGAGTTCTAGCACAGGTAGGACAAGAGGTGCCTGGGAAAAGTCTGCAGTATGAGGAAAATACAGGTGAACTAGAGCAGCTGCTGTGTAAAAAGAGTGCCTGGAGGCTTGTAGTAGTGAAGAGAGCAGAACATGGTGGTTGGAAGGAGCCCTGGTGGGGAGGAAAATTGGGGAAGATCCCAGGGCCCAGAAGGAGGTCTGGCAATCAGAACCAGTCTGATTGTATCTGTTTAGTCACTCAAGTGGGAATGGAAGCTCATGAGGTGAGTGAAAGGGTAGAATAACAGGGAGTATCTTTTCTGTGCGGTAGTAATACAAGATCAGGGCTTACCTAGCTCTGATGAGGTTTTTCTCAGGTTTGGCCTTTTGGTTAAGGATCTGTTGGAAATTGTGTGCTTGCAGCATTTAATATGTTACTAATTTAGAGCCAGATTCTCTTAGGGCTTATACTCACTGAAATCCACAAATACAGAGTTTGGCCCATTATCATTGCTTCCTTGTCACTCAATAAAAACAGCTTTCCCTTTGTTATCTGTTACTAAAACCATATACCTGTCTTAGATATTTGTGCTCGTGGGCCTTGTTAGTCTACATAAGCTGATTATCTACCAAATTGCTGGTGGATTAGAAGTTTTTGCAGAAGGCAAGAGAACATGGTCGGCATAGAGTTGATTGCGATAATGTAATTTTTTTAATGTAGTAATTATTATTTTATCCTAAAAGAAGTAAAATAAATATCCAAACAGTGATGTGTTGGAGAAGCCTTGAGCAGAGCAGACAATCAGCTTTCCATCAGAACTGTGATTCTTTAGTGTTTATCTTTGTGTGAAAGGAGACTATGGAAAATGTCGTCATTTTTCTGGCACGCACTGAAGACAGAAAATCTTCAACATCGGTGGAGTTGCACTTTTGTAATACTGGTGTAAAATCAATATCTTTCCTTATGATCTTTTAAATATTTATGTTAACTTCTCCTTTTTTGTTAGTTTTAAAATTAAATTCATTGGGTTTTTTTGATACGAGATGGTTCTAATTGTGTACTATTGTGTCTGCATCACAGCATGGCCTGTAGCCTCACATATTTTTCCTGTCATGAAAGACACAAACCCTTCACATGTCTGAAATATGTGCAGTCTAGGTGCTCTGCAGCTTAGTTTCTAGGGAAGGGATATTTCAAACTAAGGTCCTGTCAGAGCTCTACATGTATTGGCAGTTTTGCAGCACTTTGATGTGAGTAGGAGTTTGGTTCTATGTCCTTAGCCAGGATTATGGCATGAGAGACAGCTGTGGAGCAGGCTGCAGCAGCGTGCTGCCTTTCGCTCCATGCAGTGCTCAGGCCTGAAGCGTCCGGCTGTCCTGTGAGAGGGTTCGGAGTCCACAGGGTGTTTTGGGATGAGGGATACTCCATAATGTGAAGGGTTGCATTTCATTTTGTAGTGAAGAGAGTAAGCCTACGAAACCAAGGAAGATCTGAACAAGGATGTTTGGATGTGGATACCCTGCCCCTGGAGGCCAGATTGGATAGGGCTCTGGGCAACCTGATCTAGTGGTTGGCATTCCTGCCCACAGCCGGGGGGTTGGAACTAAGTGATCTTTAATGTCCCTTCCAACCCAAACCATTCTATGATTCCACGATTTGGTGGTCTGAAAGTCACTCTGCTGTTGCATAATCTGGCAACAGATGGTCATGTGTGTAAATTCATGCATTGCACTGCCATGAGTACAATGAGGATTGCACTGAAGAGATGACCGAGAGGGGATCTCGTTCATAAATATCTAAAAAGGGATGCCAAGAGGATGGTTCCAGGCTCTGCTTGGTGGTGCCGAGGACAAGAGGCAATGGGCAGAAACTGATGCACAGGAAGTTCCACTTGAACATGAGGAAGAACTTCTTTACCATACAGTAACTGCGCGCTGGAACAGATTGCCCAGAGAGGGTGTGGAATCTCCCTCACTGGAGATATTCCAGAACCATCTATGGACCTAATCTATGCAATGTGCTCTGGGATGACTCTGCTTGAGCAGGGAGTTTGGACCAGATGACCCACTGTGATCCCTTCCAATCTGACTCATCTTGTGGTTCTGTGATCTCTTGGCAAAGAATGATGGGTTTTCTTTTTCTTTGCTATTAGGATGAGGTTGGGGTTAGGGTTCACATTAGGGTTAGCATTTTAACACCTGATTCCCTTCTCTTAAGTTACACTGTATCCAACCCTGATTATTTTGCACGTTACCCTATAGATGGGGAGAGGCTGGAAATTTTTAATTGCTTTCCTGGTGTTGGGACTTTCAGAGATGTTGAGTGCAGGACTTTTTAACTGGAATTGTGTACAGTCAGGTCCTCTGAAAATCAACCTGTAGGTGAATGATGGTACCTTCCAAAGCATTTCAATGAGAATTGCCAAAGAGCAAAACCTGGTTTCTTAAGCTGTAACAAGGGACTTTTTAAATGGAAGAGGGATCATCTTGTAGTTGCAAGGTCTGTTAAGCTGCAAAAAGGTTAGTCATTACCATTGTTGCATCATATTAAAAGAATGAAGCAATGCAAATTCAGTCATTAATTAAACTGAAAAGCACGATTTTAAACTACTGTTCGCTATTTTATGTAAATAATATCTTCTTCAGTTTGGAGAGCTGCTTAGCCTAGTACTAAAGATTCCTTTTCTGTGAATTAAAAAAGAAAAATCTCAGGTTTGTTGTTACTGATGGCAAAACCCAGACATTTTCTCTCCTGGTATGTGCTCATTCTGGGCTGAACTTGGCCTACCAGGCTCTGCACCCTCTTTGAGCTGCATGTGAAGTCAGAGCCCAGGTCTTCAGAAGTGCTTTGAGAGAGGGAAATAGTCAAACAGAGTGATAGCAAAGGGCTGTTTTTCTGCGGTGCCAAAAGACCTGGGCAAGGACAACGCGTTTCAAAACGCTGGTCTGTAAGGCAGGAGTGTGGTGAGGGTCCTTCACCACCTGTATAGGAGTGGGGCTCTTGCCGAGCTGCATTCCTGCTGCAGGCCTTATGGCTGGCATGGGGAACTGCTGGAACTGGTGCCAGCTGGCTGCTGGGAGGGCTGCTGCTGAGTGTGCTGGTTTTGTTGGATTTTGTCTTTAAACAAATTTGGTACCAGACTCCCTAAAAGGCTTTGTCTTTTGCTCATTTAGGATTTTTTCTGGGAGGCACCTCAAGGACTCTTATGCACTACATTTTTGGATGTTTTCAGTTTGCAGTACTGACCACAGAAAGAGCTTTGGGAAGTAATCTGCTCTTAATTGAAATGGAAAATACAGCAGATGGACTCTTAAGAGAAAGGCCATAAATTATTAACTGTCTGTGTTAATACAAATGTAGAAAGGTGCCTATTCATGGATTAAAGTTTAACACTCCCACCCAAAAGAAACCCAAATAAAACCAACAGTATAGCCACAGGAAGTTCCACCTGAATATGAGGAAGAACTACTTTACTGTGCAGTGACCACGCACTAGAGCAGATCTCCCAGTGAGGTTGTAGAATCTCTCTCACTGGAGATATTCATAAACTGTCTAGATGCAATCCTGTGCCATGTGCTTTGGGATGACCCTGCTTGAGCAGAGAGGTTGGACCAGATGACCCACTGTGGTCCCTTCTAACTTTACCCATTCTGTGATTCCATGAAAAGATATAATCATTTCAGTCTTATTTTGTAATTTGGTAATTCTGCATTTAATGGTCACAATGTGTTGTAGTCCTGAACATACACCAGGAATTGCTTCTCTGGCTTCTGAAGTTCATTGACTTAGATAATTCACTAGAAGAAAGGTACTTGTGTACCAAGGCGGCTGAGATAATCTAAATTTTAACGCATTTGTGATCAAGGTGAATATGATGTGGTCAGACAGTGTGAGTGTTTGAAATCTGTAGGTATGGATGTTAAGGTGTTTGCTTACATGTGAAAACTTCAGTTCATACTGGAGACTAAAGTTATGGGTGATATGAGCAGAGGTCCATCTGTGAAAGCCAGGAGGCCTTGGGAACAAGAAAGATAGGTTGTAGCTCTTGTATGCCACTTCCCTCTTCTACCTAAGCAGCAAATATCTTAGGAAATAAAATGGGGAAATAAACAACATCAATGTACTATGAGTTTGCAAAGCTAAAACAAACAGAAGGCTGATGGTTCGGAAAGCAAAGGTTGGGCTAGAGATGGTAGCTTGGCCACATTGCATGCATGTAATGTTTTCCATGCCACTTTCTGTCATTAAATAAATGTGATGTTACTTTTTTTAGTGTACCATAAAATATGCAGACTCTGTCTTGTGGGTGAGCGGATATTACTGGAATAAACTTTACTCTTGGATCTCAAAGGCACTTGGAGCAGAGATACCAAGTTCATAAGTCAGCTGCTGAGGCTCAGTGGCAGCAGTAAATGCATGTTTGTTCCTAGGAAAGTAAATGTAGACGTGAATTCAGAATAAATGGTCCATATAGAAGATGCTATGCCAATAAACTGAGGCAAACTGATTTCCTCTAACATGGGATGTATCTGAGTTCACTGAAGGCATTCCAGGTTTGCACCAGCACTTTTATCCAAACTTACTAGCAGAATGGAAAACCACACTGTATTTTTGCTTTATTTTAGCTAGATTCCTTTGTAACTAAAAGACTGACTCAAGCATTTCAGCTGAAGCCTAGGCAAAAATATTTTAAGTCATCAGAGAAACAGTAAGTTCCAACGTGAGAAGTTTACTTAAAAACTTTGGGTGTTATTTTGTTATTTGTATGTCATTCCCATGAAAAAGCTGCTTTGACGTACAAATTACTGTTTCGTGGAACCTTCTGTCTCAGGGCTGTGAGAGCTCTGTGCTTTCCTTTGTGATGTGAAATATCACATGGGAATGAGATCTCATTTACACTCATGACAGAGTCTGACCAAGATCCCCTGGGTAATTGTGCTCCTCCTTTCTATTAAAACTTCAAAAGAGGCTAGAATTATATTTACATTTGGAAATTGATTTTATTCTTCATTTTTGTTCATTATGATCCCATTCTTAGAATCTGAATGCACAAGAAAAGAGAGTATTTCCCCATTCTAAATGGAGAGAAATAAGAATTGGAGTTTTATATGAGAAGGAGTATGTCTAATCTCTGTGCAGTACAAACATGCTTTGTGGTTGCGTTCAGCTCTTGTAGGAGTGCCACGGAGGAGAGCAGAGTGTGAAATTGCGTAGATGATAGCTGACTGGGAGTTCTCAATCCTCTTCCTGTCCACACATCAGACCAACTGCGATGGAGTGAAGTGGAATCAGACCATATAACATATGCTGGACCCTGGGTATAGTGGTTTCTTTCTGAGCAAGATGCAGTGCAGTAGGACCTGTTCCAGTGGGTGATGCAGGGTGTACATCCCTCTGCTGGGCTAGTTTCTGGTAGGGATTCACAGGAGGTGCTCTCTTCTTTGAACTTCAGATCTACTTATGTTGTTATAAAGGCAGACTTAACACTGTCTTTATGACATGATGTAGTGTTGGCACACAGCTCTACTTTTCACATTCATGGTGTGATGTTTTTTCAGAAGCAAAGGAAGGGTGTTAGTAGACCATGATCCCTGAAGCTCCCTTGTCTCTGTGTCCTAGTGTAACTTGGAGGGGACATCTTTAGATGTGGTCTCTAGTTGGGGCTTTTTGGTGATTTTAATTCTTATTTACTGTAGTCTTTGATATCTGGTAATGCACAATAAACCCAGTATCAGGTGGATATCAGTATGAGGAAAAGTTGGAAACCTGTTCTACTGGATTGAGCTTTTTAATGCATCCTGTGGACTCTCAATACCTGCATATTGTGTGTGTTAAGCTCAAATCTGCTATAGCTGAGTTGTGTTGCTTTTGGTACTGACCTCCCTGCCCTACCTGTGAGACTAAGGTGCTGTTAATTGCAGTGTAAACTCGGTATCCACAGCCTTGATGCACTGTCCACCACACATTGGCTGTGCTCAATAGACACCTTTGTTTCCTAAAATAAGCCCTCATCTGTTAAAAGCATATGCACTCAGACATACTTTCTCTGCCTCTGCTTATTTAGATAAGCAAATAATTTTAACTTTTAAAAAAGCATCATTTGCATACTTCTCTTTCGAGACTATGATTATGTCTTGAAATGTATATACAAAAATACATACAGTGGCTTTTCTATTAAGAAAATGTCTGTTTTGGAGCAGTTAAATTGCTTTATAAAGTACTGAATAAAAACTGTTTGACAGAGTGAGGGCACAACTGATTTTGCTTAAGTGTGCAAAATATGAAGTACTACTTCCTTCAGAAGCTTCTGTCCTGCTGTTGCGAGGCTGAAGACAGATTACCTGGAGGATGTGCCAGTTGGAAAATAGTGCTGATTGCAGTCAGCAATTGAAAATAAGGTGTTTCGGCTGTAGTTCGTTATAGAAGCTATAAAATGCTTAATTGTTCTGATGTGCTAGAGATGAAATGGAGGGTAGGTTTCTGACCAGAAAATAACATAGTGGATTTTTTTTTTCAACTTGGTTACACTTTTTATCATCAACTTTTAGCATTAATTATAAGGCTATATTCTGTATAAATGAACATACTCAAATTTACATGAGTCCACAGTGAATATTCTAATGAATCTGTGGAGGTTATTTTTAATTTGTTAACACATTGTCTGAGACACAGTGTTTTTGAGTTCCCAAGCCTCAGCCAGAGGAAGCTCTCCTGACAGATTGACCTTCCAGTGTGCAAAAGTGGCAAGTAAAATTCAGGGTGGCTCCAAGTGGTAGCAGAACTCAATTCGGAGGGAGGCAGTTTGCACACAGAGGCACGAAGAGTCCACAGATCATACAGAATCTTTTCCTCATTCTTTTTAGGGTCTTGTGGCCCGTGAAGTGTAAAAAATGGAGATCCTGTAGCTCTTCTAGGCACTGAACACATCCTGGCTGATCAGGGTATCAGCAATTGTCTTAACCAGAGCTTTCCAGCTTTGTGATGTTGCTTGGTTACCATCATTCCCACAACTCTCAAATAAAGAAAGCAAAGTAAATGTAAAAAAAAACCCCTGGCTTCTATTTATGGGCCAGGCTACTGTACAGATCCAAACAAAACAGAATTGTAAATCCTCTACAGCTTCTTTAATGATAATTTTTTTCCTCAAGTATTCCATTTGGCTACTCCCAAAGGCTTTCCGTATTAAATATGTTTTTTCAGTATATTGGACTATTTCTAGGATTCTGTACAAATTCATTAAATTCAGAAACTGGAATCTTGACAAATAATAGCTTGTGTTGTCGGGCAGTCTTGCTAACTCCAGATGGGATACTGCATTTTCAGCCATACTTTATGTGCGTCCTCAGTTCAGGGCAGGGAAGAGGGTGCACAGATTAGCTTGGAATGTGTTGGGGAGTATTTTCTTCAGTAATAATAATGAAGAACTGTCATAATCATTTGGCTGAAGATGTCGTGTCATTTTTTGAATATTTCCAAATGTGGCTTCAGAAGTCCTCTCCTGCCTTTAAGGAAATAATTTTGACATATGGGCTCATGTGTTTCAGGAAAATTCTCTTCTTAATTCCAATTAGCTGATCTTGACAAACTATACAGACGCTCTGAGAACCAAGTAGAGCATATGTGCCTGGGTAGCTATTCTGTTGTTCTGCCTGCTCCACTGGAGAGTTCTGCAAAATGGAAAGTATCAATTTGTTCACTTTCAGGCTGAAATAGATAACTAAGACAGTCATATTGCTGTGTTACAAATGAGTATGATTCTCTTTTCATGAAGTTTATTCCCAAAACAAGGCTTTTCTAGGAACTTGTGGATGGATTTCTTGGTGCAGAGAGCTTTCTGTAAATATTCTAGGGTCATAAATAGTCGATCTGGAGCTGGTTACAGAAACCCTCTTACTGTTTCTGATAGTGGAGAAAACTAAAATAAGTGGAGATATCTGTGAGTCAGACAGAGATTGAGGAAAAATAAACGTATCCAAGTAAAACATTCCCAGCTGTGGAAAAAGCTATCCTCATCTATCGGAAGTATGGTACATATAGGAGGCAGACAGCAATTCTTGTAGGAAGTAGAACTTCTAAGCATTGCCCTATGCTCATTGTCTGAGAACTGATGCTTTAATGGGGCAACAATTAGGTCCTCTAGCCATTTTGGGCTTCCAGTGGGTCCAATGACAATGGACTTCTAAGAGAGATTTCTCATCTGGTGAGATACTAGGTGTCGTACTGGGTGGTGTGGAATTTCCAGTGTCATCTGGCTCACATATGTCTGTGTTACGGATCTATTCCAGCTCCAGTTCTGTCAGGAAGAATTGGGTTAGACCATTAATACTTTGAGAATAAGTTGTTGACTGATGTTACATTAGGAGGAGTAACAAACTGAAATAAGGAGAGATCACTGTTAGGAGAATAAAGGTGCTTACAGGCTCTGCATGTGGGCTTGTTTTAAAAAATGTATCTATAAAGCTTCTGAGCCCATCCTGATGCTCTAGCTCACATCAGAGTTTCCATACAAGAAGGAAGAGCTTCAAAGACTAGAAGAACTGGATATTTAAGTCCTTTAAGATGTATAGATCATAGTAAACACCAGAGCTGGTTTGTGTTTTAGATCACGCTGTGTCATGCTGGCTGAAACGGAAAGAATGCCGGTTGTATGTCTGGTTCCATGCTATGAGGGCCTTCAAGAGCAATTTTTCCCCTTGACAGGACAACACAGCATTTGCAGGTTTCCTTCCTTTCTGGGCCAGTGTTGAACATGAATCCTCTCCTTTGCCATACTGTGGTATTATTATCTGGCTTGTGCCACTGGACAGAAATCTGGCATAGGATAAGAGCTGGTCTAATCCTGAAGTTTTTATTTGGTTATTTCCCAATCCTGAAGTCAACAGATTCTTTTGCTGTACAATCTCTGGCAAATATCAAATGAGGATGGTTTTAGTCAGAGAGCTTAAGCTGCTTTACAACCATATGCATCTTTTGTTGTAGTAAGAAACGCACGTTGTGAATGTCGATATGAATTGTCCTCTGAAGGCTGGATCCTGCTGAGTGTGCTTAACACTGCGTTCCCTGCCCGGAGCTGGAAACTGTAGTGTGCAAGATGGAGCATCGTGGGTTAGTCGTAAAGGCAGGCAGGGTTGTTATTAATGGACTGAATACTGAGATGCAAAACAGGATCTTATAACTGTGTTGAAGTGTAGCAGTGACAGACAAGGAGTCTTATTTGTGATGACTGCATCAGAGCTTACAGTCTGTGTTGGGTATAAGGCTGAGACTTAACTGTCAAAGACCAGGAGGTTTGCTTTCCATGTGCTAAATAACTGCACTGGCCATTAGGGAAACGTGACTCATTAGTTGGGCCAAAATCAAAACCCCTAAAAGGGCCAAAAAACCCCCAGTGCCAAAACTGTCAACAAAATCTCACTTTTTTATGTGTGCATACCCGCAAATGCCAAATAGTCTTTGCACTAGGTCATATCAACATTCAGTAGAAGATTCCCTGCCTTCTATTGACTTCCTTCTCACCTAAATGTTCCATCAGTGGCCTCACCAGAGAAATATCCTGGAAAGAAAGTTAGCCATAGTCCATTGTATGCTTGTGTTACCAGCATTCATCTCAGCTCGGCATGCCTCTGATTCCACCTGTAAACCTAGGTTTCATTTTTTTCTGAAAAAAATAAACAATAAACCAATCCAAAACAAAGCTAAACAAACAACTCTTAGCAGACTGGGACAAATTACTTTCAGTTAATTTCAGTGCTGATCTTTGTCACTGGCTATACTTAGCACTGTATTTTGCATTGTGTATAGGATATGTACACAGGAATTGAAGATTATGTTTGCTGTTAGGATCTATGAGACTCATAAGTCTATAGTGGAATTAGCAGAGTGCAGCGTTTTAGGTTTTTGAGCTCTTCTGTGCGATAAGTGTATTGTGAAATCCTATGTTAAGGTTAGGGTCAGATTTATGCATCAGGAGAAAAGTGGTCTAAGAGCTTGTTTTACTTTTCTGAAAAATAAAGAAAATTTTTATAAGATGAGGACCCCTGTCCAGAGTGTTATATAGCTCATGGTATGCTTTGATTCTGCTCTGTAGATTCATTAAGGCCTGTGTCACAATGAATAGCTGTTGTGGTCTAGATTTAAATGTAGTACCTGGTTCTAGTGCTTGTATGTGTCATATATCACATTAATACTAGGGTTAGGGAAATGTTGAATAGATCAGAGTTCAAGATGGAGAGGAATTTAAGTACTTGGTTTATTTGTATCTTCTACAGGGCTCTAGAGCTGCAATGAGCATTGATTCCTGCTGGGTTTTTTGGCTCATGTTAGATTTGGGGTAGTTGTTTGTCACTGAGCTCTGCTGGATGTGTGGTTTGGTGATGTGATATCTGAGGCTCTGCATTTTTCTCTTCATTCCCTGCAGTGAGGGACAATGTGCTGAAGGTTCTGCAAGGGGGGGTTCATGTCATCTCCATGCACATATCCTTCATCGACCATGGCTCTGGTACAAAGGAGTATGGACCACTGTTTTTTAGAGTCTGTATTCTATGGCCTGCTGAGTGACAGCATGCTTTCCTGTTTCAGGGTCCTTTTTTGTTTGAAAATAAAAATCACCTCAAGAATTGACCTTTCATTATGGTGGGAAATTACCTGAAACATTTGTAGACGTGAAACAACAGTATTTTCTGTGATGATATATAAGTGAAATAAGTTTCCTTTTATCTGTTATGCCTTTACTCTTGATTTCCTTTCTCCTCCCTTGAGTCATTATTTCCTGCATAATCTTTTCTTTGAAAACATGCTATGGAACACTGAGACAGGACAAAATGGTGAGTTAGGAAAATTATCAAATTATGGAGAGATGTCCCCTAGAATTAATTTTTTTTTTCAAGGTATTAAATCTCATTTGGTCAAACATGATAGATGTGGTAGAACAAACCTTTACAACACACAATAAAACTTGACAGTTTTTATAATTTTGCATATAGCATACAATTGTATTGGCTATTTGTTGCTTTATGGTGATGCAAAACAAGAACCTTGGATTTAAATTTTTTATTCTTGTTCCTTTGTCTTTTAAAATAGTCTTTAATAATAGCACTCAAAGGACAACAATTGTAATTCTAACTTGACTAATTTCATACCATATTTCTTGACCACATCAAGAAATGGGATTCTGACATTACCTGTCACTTTCTTCAATATTTTATGAAGTTTAAAAGAACAAAAATTGTCAAAAGAAATCAATGAGTGGGAGGAAAATAAATATATGTTTAAGTTTTAAAACTCTTCCCATTTTGATTTTTTTTTTTTTTCAGATTTCAGTCTTCCAGTGAAATTGGAGAGGATTCTCTCCCAAAGCTTGGGTTGAAGAAGATCAAAACTGGGGTTTAGCAGGCAGTGTATTATGCAGGAAAAAAAGCAGAATCACTAGGGTGCCTCAGTAAAATAATGTGCATGATCTGATTTGCTGTGTTTAAATCCTAAAAATACCACCTGCAGACTATAGACAGTGCTAGAAGGAGTTAAATGTCCATATGTTGGTGTAAGAAATGCAGTAACTATTAGGAAGGTTGCTGTCTTGCTCTGTTTTAATTCACTTGCTCACTAGAGAAAAGGGATGAGTCCTCAGCCCTTCCTCGTGTCTCTCTGAAGGAAATAAGTTACCAAGTCTTGCCCTTGCTTGCACCAAAGAACAAACTATTGGTAAAGCCATAGCATAGACCTCTTCCTGAGTGCTTGGTTAGGGTATTCTGCTGAAATGCAAGGAATTGGGTATGCTTTCCTCACCAGGTTTCCAACCCCTCTATTCATCTCATGGATCTGTGCCTGTTGTGTAGATTCCAACACCCAGAAGTGCTCTTTAACACTGACATGTGTGAGTACTTGTATTTCTTCATCGAAGCGTCACATTTTAAATTGCTCTATTCATTCCTCTGATTTTGAACATAGCTGTGACTCAGCAAGCCATGCAGAAATATGTGTTTAAATTGCAATGGACTTTGGGACCTAAGCTGTGAGAGTCTTTGTTGTGAGAGCCTTTGCCAGGTGAAGTGCTTCAGGGAACATCTGGCTGTTTCGGATGCAGAAGCAATTAAGAGCTTTCTGCCATGCTTTAAAATAAAACCTGTGATGCTGACAGGACTTTAGCAGTCTAAAATTCACTTTGGCAAAACATGTAGTTTTGTAAGGATAAAATGGATTAAATAGGACAGCAGTCCCAGACTTCTAGTCTGTTACAGAGAGTATTTTGTAATACAGAAGGAAAAATTAGCAGACAATCCAGTCACAGTGGCTCAGTAGAGGCTGATTTCAGCAATCAGGATGTTCAGAAATGTCACAATATACTTTTAGGGGTTAGCTGGGGGACTGCTGAAACGATCTTATTCCAAAGCAAACAAATACCAGTCTGCAACCCAATAGCAACCAGAGAGGAGCAATTTCTGTCTGACATGCATGGTAAACCATTGACCAGTTCATGATTGCCTTCTCCTTGCAACTGGGGAAGAGAATGCAGAATTTAACTACTTCCTCCTTGCTAATGAAATTGGAAAATCAATTTCCACTTGTCTGTGTAGGAAGGAAAACAGGCTCTCAGCTTTCCGTGTGGTTGTGTGTCCTTAACATTAGGGACTGTTCCTCTGAAATTTATATGCAAATCAGCAAAGGCCTTGTACTGTGAACAAAGTGCTGGTGTCACTCTTTGGGTTTTCCTTTGTTTCATCTGAGTTAGTATTCTTGAGATGATAATGTTGTTTTCTGGAGAATGACCACAGTGAAACTGCACTGGTGCTGCTCAGAGGGTTTGATTGGTAACTGGCCAGTGACTGTAACTTGCACCTATGACCCTCTTGCATGAATGGACAGAACAATTTGCATTGCTTAGGTTTATCTTTCTGCACATCTCAACATGCTGGCTAGTTTGAGTTTAAAATATGTATTTTAAAAATGGGTTTAAGTGGGGCAATTGTATGTGTGGTCAAGAGTAGGGCTAACAGCAAGGCTTAGGTAATTGCCTAAGCTTTCATGGCAGTGAAGATAAGCTCTTAAAAATGATAAGCCCTGTAAAAACAGGTAGGGGCACCCCATGTGTTGACTAGAGCAAGAAAGGAATGAGGAGTGTTTTTTTCACAGAAGTCTCCTGTAAGGAAAGAGCAGTAAAGTAAATCAAGAGTAAATTAACTAATTACCTTTTTTTTTTTTTTAACTTCCAGCTATTTTTGCAGGAGATAATCTATTGGAGAGGATAGAAAAATAGGAACAGAAACTGGAGACATTCACAGTGGTAAGATACCTTTTATATCTCTCTTTGCTAATCATTCAGACAGGAAGGTTCTTTACTTAGAGGTCTATCAGTGCAGGAACAAGAAGCCAGGAACTTTGAGGGCTTCTTTCACCAGGGCAGTGCAGCCTATTTGAACGTCTTGGAAGCTGAATCATATAGAAATCATAGAGTGTCTTGGGTTGGAAGGGACCTTAAAGGTCATGTAGTTCCAACCCCAGTGCCAAGGGCAGGGGCACCTTTCACTAGACCAAGTTACTGAGAGCCCCATCCAGCCTGGCCCTGAACATTCCCAGGGATGGGGCAATTTCATCTTCAGAGTCTTTCACCCCTCCAGATAAATTTCTCCTTTATCTTCTTTCTCTGTGTCACTAAGCTGGCCAGCTTATATTATACTGTCCTACTGCTTTTCCTCATTTTCCCCCCACTCTTTTGTAATTGCTTGAACCACTGTGAAGGTGTAGCATGGTTTGCAGCTGAAAGTTCTGCCTAACTGGTATTCTGAAGTCATATCGTACATAGTCTAAGGTGATGTTCACAGGGTAGTGGGAAAGGGCAGCTTTGTTGTAATAAAAGCAAATGAATTAGATAAACACAGACTACAAAACTGATAAATGGGGTCTCTGTAATTGCCTCATTTTAGAGCTGGTCTAAACCCCATGGTTTTTGCCACTTATTTCAAAGACAATATTTGTTTAAACCTACCAAGTAATTCCTTTTGCTATTTTGTCTGAAAGTAAGCAGTTTGTCCAGCATGTTACAAAAGCCTAAGTTCAGTCTGTTCCAAGCCTGAATCTAACAAATGGGCTAATGACCTCATCATTCTGTAAAGTTCTAATGGATCATTTTTTTCAAATGTCTTTTAAGGTTCTCCAGTTTACTTGCAGCTTAGGACATCTGGACTATTGTTCCTATGAATAGCTTCCTGAGAAATCTTCAATGAATCACTTTATGCCTCAATTTTAAATCTGTAAAATGAGATAACAATACTCCTGCACTTAAATGTGGGTGTCAGGATGCTAAATAGATTATGTATTGAGGTTTATGAAGTGCTTAGTCATTATAATAAATAGGCTGAAGGAGAACTCTTCCCATCTGCACGTGTTACTCCCTGCATGCACCCTCTTTCTTTGGTGGAGGGCAGCTATGCTGTTTCCTAAGGATTTCCTTTTTGCTTCAAACTTCTTTTACACAGAATTGCTACATGCCAAACTTTCAAAGCTTTTGGTGGTGGAAAGCTCACAGGGAGTGGCTGAATAGAATCAATCTGGTAGTTAATAATTCAGCATGCTAAACTCAGTAGTGGTGAGCTGTGTGATTTCCTCAAAGGAAAGAATTAAAAATATACGTGACCAAAGTGGTTCTCGCACATCTGCTGATTGCAAGTGTGGCTGAGTACATGATGAAATATTACTTGTCTGGCTATGAGCTTTATGTAGCACAACTAAAGTGAGTCATGGGGTCAGTTGATGACCAGAACTTGAGCTGTCAGAAACAGATGGCTTGCCTAGAGAGCAAGATACCTTGGAAGCATCTCCACCCTTGTCAGCAATGTTATACAGCACAAGGATTTTTCAGAAGCAGTGCTGTGATTTCAGTGAAAATATGGTAGTTTTTCAGCTGCACTTATCTTCCACATCAGAAAAACGTCTTGTGGCTCTGAGAGTAAGGAAACTTGCTGTCTTGTTAGTGAAGGTCCATATTTGTGAATCAGATCCTATATTTGGAGGGGCAGTAGTAGGGAGGTCATGAAAGTCCTCAGACTTGCAGAGGGGCTAATTTTTCATCTCTGAGAAGCCTTCAGGTTGCTATTAAAAGATGGCTGGTGTGTGTAAATGTTCCTTCTGGACATGAGGCCAAAGTTTTTAATCAACTCAGAAAATCTTTTCCTGTATTCTCTCTCCACTTCTTTACCCCTTGGTAGAATGATAATCTTCTCGAGACTGTAGTTGGGCTGAGGATTATACTCAGCTCAGATATTTGGATATAAAGTGTCCTAAAACATGTAGAGAAATAATGAAGTTTTGTAGACACTGAATGCTGGGGCAAGTTCTAGATCAGAATTTGAGAAGAGAATAGTACACCAATCTGGAATGGGTTTTCTGTTTGACTTGCTGTGGTGGGTTTACCCTGACCAGCAGCCAAGCACTCACACAGCTCCTCACTCACTCCCCACAGCAGCTTTTCACAGTGAGATGGGGGAGAAAATAGGAAGAACAAAATCAAGACAACTCTAGAAATGAAAACAGTTTAGGGTTAGTACCTGAAGAAGAAAAGCTTGGTTCAGGAGGTAAAAAACAAGCAGAGCAAAGGAGATGACACATCAGGTGATGGCAGACCAATGCCCAGCTGGTCTCCAAACAACAGCCAACTTGAAAACAAAAAAAACCGTATTTTTCTTCCTCTATCCCAGTTTTTGTTCCTGAACTTAAAGATACATTGTATGAAATATCCCTTTGGCCACTCTGGGTGAGCTGTCCCAACTGTGTCCCCTCCCAGCCTCTTGCCCACCCTCAACCTGTCTGTGGAGGGGGAGAATAGAGGTGGCCTTGACGCTGTGCAAGCACAGCTCAGCAGTAGTCAAAACACTGGTGTGTTGTCAGCACTGTTGTAGCCACAGATCCAAAGCACAGCACCATATAGGCTGCTATGAAGAAAGTCAACTCCATCCCAGTCAGATCCAGCACAACCCCAAATCATAGTGCTGCTTTTTTTTTACTTACTTTTTAAAGTAATACTAAAAAAAGAATTATCAGAAGAACAAAATCCTATTGTAAAATATTAAGAATAGAGTATTCTTGATTAAAAATGGTTTTTTGTATGTGCAGATGTGAAATTTTCATTAGAATCATGCACACTTCTGAAGGAGTTCAAAAATACTCCTAAGAATGTGCTGAAGTTCGTTTTTCTCTGAAAAATGTCTCAAAAAATTTGTTTCATGGAATTCAGTAGCACTTAAATGCTTGTCTGAATAGGGCCTGCATATTCAAGCTGACTCTGTCCTGCAGGAGGAATTCTGGAGAAAGGTCTGATGTTCACACTGGGCAAATTATCTCCAAAATGGGTAGTTTGTTAATTGCCTATAGATGCATTTTATTACTGTCTGTATAAATATATAATTTTGTACCTTAAATAATCAACTCTACAAGTCTTATTTATCATGAGACTGGACAGATAAAATGCTTCAAAATTGAAACATAAAGAATTAGAATTATGTGATTATGCTAGGAAATGGAAAAACTAAGAAAAAAATCTGAAATAGGAATGAAATCTTAGTTCACGTCTTAAAAAAAAATCAGTGACATTACTGTCAATGTCCCTGTTCTTCCCTGCAAAACCTCATTTTTGATCATGTATGCTGCTGTCAATGAAAAATAAATGGCAGCTGTGTGATGCAAAGAGCTAAGATAATTCAAATTCAAGTTCACTGATTACTTTGATCAATATTAAAGTCTGAAAGTGAAAGCAGGTTGAGCTTTCACAAAATTTTTAGAGGGAATAATTGAGATTAAAGGAGACTTCTTAGTTCTTGAATTGATTCTTTATTTTTAGGATATTTGGTCTACTCTGTTATTTCTGGCCCTTCTTTACTGCACTTGTTAAGACAGATAAGCATTTGTTGATGGTGGTGAAAAGCATCACAAAGCCTTTGGTGAATGTTCAAGGTGGCCACCTTCAGATCTCTTACTGGGTTTGTCAGTTGATGCTGTCATTCCAGGAGAGAGATGACATTACGGGATTTGGTTGGTCACGCAGTAAGCACAGTGAAACTGAGACTTCAGTGCCTTCATATAAGGTGTTATGCGATTTCTCATGACTTTTTAACACTGAAGCACTGGTTTGAATGAAACTTCTCTTTAATGATGGGGAAGGCTGAACATATTCATGAAAAGGCAGGCAGCCAGTGAAGGCAGAACAAAATTGCTCCCTTCCAGTATGTTCTGAAATGGTTCATGCTGTAAAGGTTCATGATTAGAGCAAGTAGTTTTTCTTTGCCAGTGATAACTTCCATTTTTTTGTTCTCTTTATGGAGCATGCACTTAGAGTAGTTTGGAAGAATTGTGGATATCTTTGTCCTCAGCAGCAAAGGAACAAATGCCTTCTCTGAGGGCAGTAGGATGGAGGGCGTATTCTGCTAGAATGGAGGATCAAGGCAGTAATTTGTGCCCTGTCCAAAAGCAGAGTGTATGTGGGGAGAAAGTGGTGAAAGAGTTCTTGTATTTTTCCTCCAAGTGCACAGTTCAGGCAGTTTAAAAACAGCTAAAGCATTTCTAGCCACCTAGCAAGGTGGCTAGACTATCTGATCGCAGTTAATGAGGGGAACCCCTGGAAAAGTAGTGAGGGGTAATGTTCAGGTCTTGGAACAACTCTACCTGTGTCAATATTATTGGGAACTCTGCATATTTAAGGAAGGCAGCCAGTGGACCCGAATCTCATCCTGTGTAAATGGCTTCTCATACATGGGTCTCCTCTTTTTTTTTTTTTTCTTTTTTCATTGTTGGAGAGTCCAAATACTGAGCAACTACAAGGCTCTTCAGCCAAAATCTTTGGTTCTCTGGGTGCCAGTGATAGAGCTCTGTTAGCCACAAAATCCAGTCACAGCTCACATCTGCTGCCTGCAGAGCCAACCCTGCTTGTTTTGGTGTATAGCTAAATTGGAGATATGAATTTGTGGCAGCTCTGACTGTGCTTTTGTCTAGAGTAAGAAATCTGTACGAATGACTGCCAGAACTGCTCGTTATGAATGAAGATAACTTCATGCATGGCTTCATGAAAATACAGCCAGACACTTGGGAAAAAAACCTGGGTGTTCAGGAGTCACCTTTTGCCTTTACTTGGGAAGGCTCTAGAAGAGTGAAGGAAAGACATGACTGATACAGGGCTTTACGGGATAAACGCTGAGGTCAGTGCTTCTGTGTTTGCACAAGCCACAGTAACTTCCTGCTTTGTTAAGCTGAACTTCGCTTATCCCAACTTTTGCTGTGGTTTGGGCTCTCTGGGAAAAGATAACTAGCTAATAGGGAATTCAATTAGCTTTTTGGGGAAGCCTTGTTCAGCAGATGTTTGAGAAATGTTTCAATTATTCTGAGGTGGTGTCACTCACCCCAACAAACCTCCTGTTTGACTGGAAAACTCCTAGCCAGCTCAGCTTATTGTCTGCCAGTTCTTGCTGCTTACAGAATGGTTAGAGCAAGTTGAGGTACTGGGAGTTTGACTTGCTGAGAATTTGACTTGCTCAGTATGGTAATTCTGTTAACCAGCACGTTTCTTTGATAGTGCCTATGTGCAACATATGAGAGTTTGTAAGTGCTATTGTAGTGTTCCTAATTAACAGCAATGAGAAGAGAGATTTAGCAGTTTTGAAGGGGCAATTTTGAAGTTCACATACAAAATGTGCTTTTCTGTGTGCTTATGGTCTGTTGGCCCTGGCTGGGTGCCTAGTGCCCACCTAAGCTGCTCTATCCCTCCCGTCTCTGATAGGGGGGAGAAGACATAACAAAAGGCTCAGGGACAGATCACTCTGCCATTACCATCACAGGCAAAACAGACTAGACTTGGAGAAATTAGCTTAATTTATTACCAGTCAATAAGAGTAAGATAATGAGAAATAAACCCTAAATTTTAAAAGCCTTACCCCCAGCCCTCCCTTCTTCTCAGGCTTAACTTTACTCCCAAGTTCCCTAACTCCTCCCCAGAGCGGTGCTGGTGGATGGGGAACAAGGGTCATGGTCAGTCCATCACATGTTGTCTCTGCCGTTCTTTCCTCCTCGGGGGAAGGACTTCCCACACTGGAGCAGGGAAAGAGTGTGTGGTCCCTGCCATGGGACACGGCCCTCTGTGAAATTTTCCAATGTGGGGCCTTTCCATGGGCTGCAGTTCTTCAGCATGGGTCCCTTTCCACAGGGTGCAGTCCTTCAGGAACAGGCTGCTCCAGCGTGGTTCCCTCACGGTGTCACAAGTCCTTTCAGGAACTGCTCCAGCGTGGGCTCTTCTCTCTGAGGGTCAGCAGGTCCCTGCCAGGAGCTTGTTCCAGCATGGGCTTCCCACAGGGACACAGCCTTCTTTGGGACTCACCTGCTCCTATGTGGGGTCCACCACAGGCTGCAGGTAGATCTCTGCTCCCCTGTGGACATCCATCGGCTGCAGGGGCACAGCTGCTTCACCATGGTATTCACCACAGGCTGCAGGGGGATGTCTGCTCCGGTGCCTGGAACACCTCCTCCCCCTCCTTTTCCACTGACCTTGAAGTCTGCAGAGTTGTCTGTCTCACATATTCTCACTCCTCTCTCCGGCTGCAATTGCTGCTGCACAGCTCTTTTTTTGCCCCCTTCTTAACTGTGTTATCCCAGAGACACTACCATGGTTGCTGACGGGATCAGACTTGGCCAGAAGTGGGTCCATCTTGAAGCCAGTTGGCATTGAATCTACCAGACATGAGGGAAGCTTCTGGCAGCTTCTCTCAGCAGCCACCCCAGTGGCCACCCCTCCACTGCCAAAAAATTGCCACACAAACCCTGTACAGCATCTAAAATGTGCTGGTATCCATGTTCGCCCAAGATAAATGGACTTGGCATTCTTTAGCACAATGAGAGTTTCAGCTGGTAGGGCCTTGTGGTAACTGCAAATGAGAGCTTAATTTGATGCTTTTGAACACTAGATTTTGTGGAGCAAATAGTATATTTACATTATCCTCCAAAGCTGTGTTAAATATTCATCTGCAGAAATTCTGGACAGATGTAAAGTAATAGTCTGTCTAACATGCTACAGATTTTATCAATTCATGGACTCTGGCATGCCAAAGATGACTTCCAGGGAGTGGGCACAAACAGATGAGCTGAAAAACACCCTAGAGTACGTATCTATGCTGTACAATGTAACTGAGCTTAGCTGTCTTTGAGAAAAGTACCTTCAAAATAGCACGTACTTTTATTTTCTTCAAAATGTTCCTCAACAAATAAACAAAACACCTTCTTTTTATTCTCTTGATAAAATTACTCCATTTGCTGGTCCACATGTCCTAGCTAGTCAAACAGCTTTATCAGGATTGCTTTTGCCATGTTAAGAAATCTGTAATTTTTTTTGTAAAAAAACTGTTATACACCTGGCTTAACAGAAACCTTGGTTCATGCATGTCAGGCAGCACTTCTTATGCTACTGACCTTCAGAAGCAGAAAAGTTCTCTGACACTGTCTCCTGAGTATTGGGGTGGATATGGGAGGGAAGACTGGTTAAGGTGCCTTTGCATATTTTGGCAGTACACAATCTGCATTGATTGACTGTACTTTTACAATTTTGATTACATGGGGTAGTGTGGGTTTCAGCTGAAAAGAATAATTTGCTTCTTTCATGTTTTTTTTTCTCTAAAAAGTGCAGTTCAAAGTCCAGTAAATGGTATAATAGCCACATATTTAATGTGTAATAGTAATTAGGTTGAAGGACTGTATGAACAATAAGTAATTATAGTTTAACTTATTTATATGCTTTTGTTGTTGTTTCCAGGAATACTTTTTGATAACATAGAAAATTGATGTTTTCCTTGGCAGTAGGAAGGTGGGGGAGGAGAGGAAGACTAGCATTTGTTGTAAATCTGGGAATACCAAAATGTCATTGGTAGCGCTTCTAATACTGTTAACATGGGAATACTGCTGGGCCTGTGTGTTCGTTGTGGGTATAGATCAGGCCATTTTACTAAAGGAACTTGTAAACATTTTTAGAGTTTTTATGCACATACATTTTGTGTGTGTGTATATATATATATATATAAATGTAATAATTTAAAATACTGTTCAAGGAAAAATTTGCATCTTCTTCAAAGGACCTGTATGGGTGACTTGGTTTTAGAAAATGAAAGGCTGCATTTAGTTTCAGTGTTTGGCTTTGGAAGGTTCAGGCTGCTGTGGCACATTTAAGTCAGATATTTACTTTCAAGCATATGCACAGCCTCACTGACTCATAAAGTATGCTTTGAATATATGTTACTCACCTGAGGCCTCGCCTCATTAAGGCCTCTTCAGGTCTGTCTTGCCTCCAGTTGAGTACTTGGCTTTATCAGCTCTCATCAGAAGCCCTTTACTTCAGGGAGTTCTTTTAAAGCTCTGTTAAAGTTCTTTCTTTTCTCAAACTCACCATAAACTTGCCAACTCATGAGTGCTGTGCCTCCCTGGGTGCTTGGCCAGGCAACTCTGATGACTGATCCTTTTCTGTCTGCACCAGCCTGCTGGTAGAAGTTTTATTCCTTGTGATAATTTTATTTCTTAACATCCAAATCAAGGGTGAATTTGAGCACTTCCTGACATTCACTTTGGTCCTTCTGTTCTTACTGTTTAGGGAAACACCTGTGATTGAGGCGAGGTGTGCTACCACTTTACATACTTCGCCGTTAGCATTCCCATGCCATACTCTTCCAGCAGTCCACATTTGGGCAACCGCAGAAGCAAATGAACCGGCGCTGTCTCCTGGCATACCATTGTGAGCTGAAATAGGAGCCAGTGTAAATGACTTAATAGCTCCAGTCCCTGGCAAGAAGGACTTGGAAGATAATACCTCATTTGTAAAAACTGAAAGTTAACCTTTTTTTTTGTTTTGTGTTGCAGGAGGGTCATGCAAATATAGAATTTGAGTAGATTTTTTTTTTACTATTTCACTGCTCTTTATCAGTATGCTTGGCAAGATTCCTTCAGGCACTTCAGGAAGAGCAAGACACTAATGTTTATTTTGGCAAGTCTTACTATGGAAAGTGAGTTTACTCAGTCTGAATTTTTTTTTCCAGATCCCCCATCCCTCCTTCCTGCCTATCAGAGAGGATCATTTTACTGACCATGTAGCTGAATCCATCTATTGTGAATTGGGCTCTGCTCTGCCAGTGTGATATATGTAGTAAAACTGGGAATTCAGTTTATGCTGAATCACAGTGATGCTCTGCAGATGCTCCTCTAGGATGCCAGCCAGCAGAACATAGGCTCTAGTCTCTCAGTAGAGATTCCCTTGCAGAGGGGGGAGGGTATAGAGCCCCTGGGTGCAGTTCCCAAAGTGGAGAATATTGGGAGCCAAGCAAGTGGCTACTTTGTCCTGAGCAGCCACTGGCAGCTGTAGTAGTGATGGAATGGTGCTGGGTTTCTTGCCTTTGGACCTCTAGAGTGAGGAAATGCCTTTGCTGGCTCTTAACTGGTTCTAGGAGATGAAGACAAGAATGGCCGAGGGTTGAAGTACACTTCTAATGTAGCAGAAGACAGGTTTGGAACAGGCACTAGACCTTCAGTATCTGTAGGCTGGGGACATTTCCTTGTCACTGGGCTGCTGGGATAATATTTTTGGTCTCTTCCATTTGAGCTGTTTCATTTTTTTTAGGAAAAAATGTTTATAGGACAGGACTCTTCATTCTTTCAGAAGTTCTGATTTAAATGAATTGATAATTTCCTACTGTGAAATTAAAAATAGTTGGGAGACTTTGTACCTTATCCTATTTCAGCTTTTTAGTATTTTTGTAGTTTAGTATAGCTTCTTAATGTGGTGTGGAGTCAGTGCCGTTGAATGTTCCCTTCATAGATAAAAGGGTGGGATAAATTGTACAGGTCAAAAAGAAGAGCACTGGGAAGTACTGTCACCTCAGTTTAGAACTAATTATGCATTTGACCACTCATATCCTTTCAGCAATATATCTGATAGTTGTTCAGATGACAAAACCCAATGGATAGGGAGTTCAAACACATGATGGTATGTACAACCATTTAGATGGGAAACTGTTGACTTCAGATTACTGGCACTCTGCTTCACATGGCAGGTTGTGCAACTTCAGGAAAGCTCTGGCTTGAAGATAAATGTTTGGCTACTAATCAGTATGATAAAGAGGATGGGAGGAATTTTCAGAACTTGGGCTTAAGTCACTTGAACGTTCACCAGGAAATAGCTCTTCTATCCTGTAAATACCCTTTCATGGAAAAACCTGCTACTTTGCAACAAGACTCCCTTCCAGAAATTTGACATTTTTTGAATCTGAATTCCTAGGTTTTGTTTAAGAGATGTACTGTCATGTGTGGTTTGGGGGTGTTTTTCAGTGTTTAGAATGCTATGTAGTTTTAAAAATAATGGTACTTTTTTTATTTTCGTATTTGTTTTACTTAAAATATGATTATTTCATAAAGCATTTTATTATATTCGTTGTTTCCACCCACTGCTACTGGACTAGAACTGTTCTTGGAACACTCCAAGTTAACTAAACAAAAAAAACTTAGTGGAAATAGCATTTCTTGGTATGTATATGTGCCTATATACATATCTCTATATATCAGCACTTACAGAACGTCTGCTTTGTACTGGTACCTGTCTGTGCAACATGGGTACGTTGCTCTACACAGGACTCCCACATCCCCTTCTGTAGCCTGATTCTTCATTCCATTAATTTGCTGTAAATAATGCAGGGCTGGCCTTTCTTTATACATTTGTATGGGTTTTTAAAATTGACTTCCTTTGCTCAGATGCAGGATGAAGTTAATGACCTAAATATAAACTACCCTTTTGGATCCTTCTCAGCCCAAGGTATATTCTACAAAGTTACCACGGTGTTATACTCAGAGGTCTCTGGGATGGTAACTCCAGTGGTAACTGTTACAGGGTGTCAGTCACTTGCCATGAATGAACATCAGCTACTACAGTGACACCAATCTTTGGGGAAGCCACACTGAAACTTATGTTAAATAAGAGCTTAGCTTAGGACAGGCCCAGCATTCAAAGACTGTACAGCAAGAGGATTTGCAAGCAGCCTTGCTTTTGTAACAAGGGTGTGTTGTTGTCTGTGGACCACTTACAGGAAATACAGCCAGAATCTTGTCTATCAAAAGATACTTTTATTACTGAATACTTGTAAACTGTTTGGATTAAATATTAATGGAGTTTGAGTAAGATACCAGTCCAAGTATCTTTCTTCTGACCTTCTCTCAATCTGATCTTGATGAGGGCTAGAACATTCCTCTGCAGGACTCTTACAGGGGAGGCTGCAACACCAAGTGCGTGGAGGACCTGAGGATGCATCACACACCACATCTGTGTGAAAAGATGCCTGTGGAGCCCACATACGTAGTGGTCTGGCTTCTCAGGCACTGGGACTGGGAGAGGGAAGTAAGCCAGCTGACAAGAGAGCAGAAGGCACATGCTCTTCCCTGGGTTACATTAATGGCACCACCTCTGCTTAGGAAGAGGAGAGCACAGCAAGGTCAAAGCGCAATGGGTTTTATCAGAATGAGGTACAGGACTTACTGGTGCCTAACCATTTTGCTGTGACACCCTTGGACATTACAGTGTTTCTGTGATACCTGTTTAGAGCTATTCCTGCCCTTGGCAGAAATCTGAGGAGGATAAGAGACAGAAGGATACTGACCCAGGTGCTAAGGACTGTCCTTCCTCTCATATCCCACTCTCACCTCTGTCCCTTTTCTCTTTATAGCAGATAGTCCATGGTCTCTCAGATATAGATTTTATAGTGTTAAATAACATTACTGAATTCCTGATGTGCCATTGCATATTTTTCAAAACTTTATACCTTACTTCCCATTTTCAAGCAAGGAGTCTACTAGACTCCCAGAATCCTCAAAGAGCTGCTGATGTCATCACATAACCTCTCCTGATGTGTTTGGTTGGTTGATTGGTTTGTTTTTGTTTTTTTTTTATTATTCGAGTGGTCTTGGTAGTCCAGAGAGGTCCCAGCTGACTGGAAGCTGGTGAACATTGTCCCAGTTTTCAAGAAGGGCAAGAAGCAGACCCCTGGAAAGTACAGGCCTGTCAGTCTCACTTCAGTGCCTGGTAAAGTTATGGAAAAGATTATTCTGGGAAGTATTGAAAAACACCTGAAAGACAGTGCTGTCATTGGTCACAGCCAGCACAGCTTTCTGAGAGGAAAGTCCTGCTTATCAGGACCCCAGGGAATGGTCTAAAGTTGTGTCAGGGGAGATTTAGGTTGGATATTAGAAAAAGATTTTTCACCCAGAGCATGGTTGGGCACTGGAACAGGCTCCCCAAGGCAGTGGTCACAGCACCAAGCCTGACAGCATTTAAGAAGTGTTTGGATGATACTCTCAGGCCCATGGTGGGATTGTTGGGGATGGTCCTGTGCGGAGCTAAGGGTTGGACTCAATGATCCTTGTGGGTCCCTTCCAACTCAGCGTATTCTGTGATTCTGTGAGAACTCACTTCTTTCTCAGATTGTAATGTCTGTCATTTCAGAAATCCTCAAGGAGGAGGTGATAAACAATGGGGGACCATATGCCTCTTTTCTGTAGGAATCCAGACCTACATGTGGAATCAGTGAGACATTTTATTTCCTCCATTGTGTTTCTGGCTCTGCAGCCAGTATGTTCCAGGCAGAGTGTGGTGACCATTAGGGAGTCTGGCTGCATTAGGTGAGCAGAAGGGAGAATGCAGAGACAACAGCTGCATTCTGTGGTTGAGACAAGCGTGACCAGGGGCGGTAGTTGGACTGGGCCCTGCAAAGGGGGAATATTCTGGAATGTGTGTGCACTCACGTACATATGTTTATGCAGGCATTTAAAGAAAAGGATTCTAAAGGCCTCAGATACCATGAAACTTACACTGGGGCACTTAACTAGCCTGAAGGGACTAATACTCGAACTTCTGAAAAGCAGGAAATAGAAAATGGTGGTGTGGACACAAAATTTCTCCATACAATCTTTAGAAAGACAGAAAACAATACTGGGAAAATACCAGTTACACTTTACGTTGTTTTTACCAAATGTGTTCATATCTAATGACACAGAAGGCTAAAAGGACAGCTGGGAGGACACTTGTTATTATGGCCTAGATGCTCCTGACCCTGGTTATGTTTATGCATTTATTTTTTAATTATTATATTTATCCCTAGACACTAGACTACAGATAATAGGAGATCATACCCATCGCTAATCTCAAGATAGTGAAGACAAGTGTCTAAATCATGCTATTTCTGTAGTTTTGCAACCAGTGGCAGGGTTTTGTGCACAAGTAAGGACACTAATTATTGTAACTCATAATCATATGCATGCTAATGTTTGCCCTTTTGGCCTTTGACCTAATGTAAATTTTTCTTCTGCTATTTAAATAAGATCTGTGCAAAAACAAAAATAATTCCTTTCTGAAATACTTAAATTTTTGGAATCTTGCAGTTTTGTCAGTCTTTCTGATACAACAGCATTAGCTTAAAAGTGCATCCCAGCCTTCATCTGCAGTTCTCTAGTAGCGTCTCCTTATAATGAAAGTCAAAGTGAAATGTGAAATGGAGGCCATATGTCTCTGATTCTGCTGGTTTTGCCTTTACCTGGAGCACAGGGAGGTCTTCAGGCAAGACAGTGTAATCTAATATATATGGATAGATAGGAATCCCATTTCAAAATGAGATGTAATTCTGTAGAGAAAGTAGAAGCGGAGAAGATGAAAGCATAGTGTAGGCTGCTACAATCTCATTAGATACTGTCATGGTTTAATCCCAGCCAGCAACTAAGCACCCCACAGCTGCTCATTCACTCCCTGGTGGGATGGGGGAGAGCTTTGTATGCTGAGCATGACATCATATGGTATGGAATATCCCTTTGGTCAGCTGTTCTGGCTGTGTCCCCTCCCAGTTTCTTGTGCTCCTCAGCCTTCTCGCTGGTGGGGTGGGGTGAAAGGCAGAAAAGGCCTTGACTCTGTGTAAACCCTGCTCAGCAGTAACTAAACATCCCTGTGTTATCAGCACTGTTTTCAGCACAAATCCAAAACACAGCCTCATACTGGCTACTGTGAAGAAAATTAACTTAATTCCAGCCAAAACCAGCACAGGTACTTAGTGTTTCCATCCTGTTTGCTTTGTTCCTCTCATACCTTGCATGCTAGCTTCTTGGAGCTGGAGGATTTTGACTGAACTATTTGGAAATTAATTTTTTTATTTCATTTTAAATTAAAGATAATTTATTCAAATACACATTCTAGCACTGTTCTACTTCATGAACAAATTTGAGTGGCAAAGTTGTAAACTATAGTTGCTCTGTTAACAGAGAAAGCTTACTCGGTGGCTGGGGTTAGAGAAGCATTGGCGAGGTTGCTGTCAGTTAGACATGGGATTCTTACTGTGCTGAATTGGGATTACCTTATAAAAGGAAACAGTTGAAATGGGCAGATGAGGAGCTATGTCATTTTTGGGGTGTAGGAAATTATTCATCCATAAACCCACAGCTGGAAAATCTTTCCAACACCAGACTATTGTGTGCTATTTCACGGGGAATTTTCTGTTCCCTGTTGCCAAAGTTGCATCTTCAGATGTCAGAAATGGTGGAACAGGTGTCACACACAGTCTCCACTCTGATAGAGCTTACTGACAGGATATTTTCACAAATCGTATCTTTCTGGCAATCTTTATGCTTTCGTAAACTCCTTTCCCCCTCTGTGTATTTGCAAGGAGATTTGTTAGTTTGTTCGTTAGAAGGGGAGCATGTTTCTTCTTTCTCTGATACAGTTTGGAAGTCTGAAATTTAAACGTGCCTGGTTTTGCAGTAGGGGCAGGACTCAGAGCTGTTCTTGTGATTCTTTGCTTCTTCAGAGGCAGGCAATCCCACCCATGCAAAACACTGTATAAAATGGAGTGTTTGTCAGCTTTACCTGAAGGCCTGTCTAGCTGGAAGGTGTCTGTGGGCCAAACACCTCCAAAGGTGGTACTACTAAGAAGGTGGCAGGCATTCTCTGGAAGTCGAGTACAGAAGCAGTGGGATTTTAGAGCTGCTTGGAGACAGAAAGGAAACTTCTGTAAAGGCTGGGCAAGCAGCCATATACTGAAGGCTGTGGCAGGTGAGCTCTGGCATATTTTTCTGCAGTGGTTAAAGGCTGTTTCTGTCTGTCTGCCCTGCTGGATGTTGCTGCTTGCAGTTAAGGTCAGCAGGACAGAGCACGTGCCAGCACCTTGGATGCCCTGGTTCAGGTTTGTGTTAGCTTAAACCTACGTAGAGTAATATGAATTGCTTCATTTGGTAGGGGGGAGAAGTAAAACGCTGCCAAAACTAATCCGGTCTTCTCTGCAGCATTACTGTGAATGCTACTGAAATGCTTCATTTTACAAGGCAAGTAAAATCTCTCATTTGGATGTGTGTATTAGGTATGGAAAAAACACCCTTTTGTCAGTATGTGAGGTCAGGATGTAACAAGAAACTTGAGAGTGATCTCCTGTTCCAGGTAATGCATTTGGAAATTTGTATCAGAAATTAATGACCCATTTATATAAGGGCTTTTGTAGTTTGGTTGGGGTTTTGGTTTTGTGTTTTGTTTTTTTTCATTCCTTTTTCTTGGAAGTCCTATTGGCGTGATATGCAGTGACATTTCAGGAGCACAAATACAAGCAAGAAAGCTGACATTCAAGCTGAGAACCTCTCATATATACAGTATGTTTTGTGCATTTAAATTTAGTGCTGGTGTTAGCTTAATCTTGGCCACTGCAGAAAATATTCTGTCAAAGATCTTTCTCCAAACATTCCTTTGTGTGCATGCTGTTGGTGACATGCAAAGTACTGTTGTCCCCTGCCTTTAGGGCTCAGTTGAGGGCTGTATTTTGATGTTCCACAATTCAGACAGAAAGAAGCTTCTCTGACTAGTTCAGGATGAAAATGTAGCAACTCAAATTTAGATCCTAGCCTGGAGATAAAGCCTGTAAACTTCAGTGGGACTATTTTGTTTGTAAAATTATTGATGTGCTACAGTCTTTTGTTACAGGATTAGAAATGAAGTAGTTGTTCAATACAGAGATTAAAATACTATCAAAGGAAAAATACTAGTTAAGTCAATAAATCAGTTTATGCTACAATGAGAAAATTAAGTTTATTATTAAGTATAGCCATAAAGGATGTTTTTAAAAATTAGTGCTGCACTGACATTTTCCTTTTAATGTATCATCTGTATTTTATGTAACAAGCAGTGCTGGACCGAGTTATATAAACGAGCAAGTGTTTTATGCATGTTATTTCAATTATCTGTCCTTGGAGAAGGTGAATGAAAAATAGCTCCAACTCAGTTTTAGCATCTTCATTTTGACAGCTGTAATATGCATATTAATGAAGAGTGTGAAGTGTAGAGGAATAAGTCTTTTTGTAAAAACTGGTGTTCTCTTAGTTCTTTATCTTAAGAGGAAAAGAAAAAAGAGAGAAAGAAAGAAAGAAAGAAGGAAACTGAGGGCATGTTTTGTGTGGCATGCCAGGTCTTCTTGAAACAGCTTGAAGTTGCAAGCTAGCTGAATCAGCACCACATTTATTGGTGGAAGGCTATAATCACAGTAACACCTGCAGTGTACAGTAAAGAAATGGCAAGTCAAATCTGGCAAGGTGTTGAATGAAGTTTTTGTGTCTGGTTTTAAACTGAGTCAGAGCATTGCTACGAAGAGTAAAATGGGCTAAATGCTGTATTAGGGTTTAATCAGCAAAATGAGTTTACATTTGAAGAATTATTTAGCTAGTATCTCTGAAGAAACATAAATTAAGAGATGTGGGGCTTTCACAAAATATCGTTATTTTGATTAATTTGCTTCACCCAAGGTACAGTTTTAAAATATACAGTTTTGGTACAAAATTGGTAAAATATATGCTGAAAAAGTAGAATCTGAGGATTTAAAGGGACAAAGATCTTTTCCCATTATTTATTGTTTTTTTTATAGATTAATAGACTTCTAAGGCCAGAAGGTTTTTTGTTAGCCATAACTCTTATTGAACTTGTTTCTGTGTTGTGTGTTGGTTTTTCAAGAATAGTTTTTACTGGTCTTCTTTTAATGTTGTTATAAGGTACTGGATCAGATAAGTGTATTTGAATTGGTATGGAAGAGGGTAAGCTTCCACCTCTAACATTACAAAATCTGCTCAATACTAGATACAAGGGCAAACTAATCGAATTTCTTAACTATTCCTTAACATACAGTTATCTGTTAAGCAGAGAATAGGACCAGTCCAGCATGGGTTTGATGTCCCTAGGTAGAAGGCATGCTTTTATGAACAGCAGTAAGGGAGATGAAGATTTACAGAGTAATTTTAGAGCCGACCTTTCCAGTCTGGATGGGAATTTTGATTAGCTATATCTCATGTTCTTTGCCCATTTGGCATGAGGAATAGCTGACAGCAAAAGACAAGAAGTTAAAAAATGTTATATAGGGACTACAGACTACAGTCATTTCTTAACACCTTCCTTTAGTGTTGGAACTCACTAAATATTGGAAATGGAATTGTCCCAGTCTTATATTCCTGTGATCTTCCTCCCTGCTCTGTCCAGACATTTTTAACTCTGCTTTTAGCCTTTGGGTGGGTTTGACAAAGAAGCTAATTTGAGCTCTTTAATTCTTGATGTAAAGAGGGGCAGGGCAGGTACCTCCTGGTCTGAGGTACCAGCAGACTGGAAGGCATTCAGAGTGGCACAGTGGCTCAGTTGCCAGGAAGAAGTCATATCAAACATAGTGAGACTCCAGCTCAGTGTCTTGGCAAAGTGTTTGGGCCTCTGACTAAAGACAGGTAAAAGTTATTTGAGTTCTAATACAGTATCTGTTCATGATATAGTAAAATGGAGATGGCAGGAGCAACCTTACTTATTTCAAGCATGTTTTTTTAGTAGCTGGCAATGGAAATAGTTACTTTTTTCTTTTGGCACCTTGTTTTTTGAGGGATTCTGTAGTTTAGTGTCTGCTGTTCATCAGACCAAAACTCAAATTAATTTCTTTTTATTCTTTCTATTATCTCTTCCCCATTTATCACAGGAACAGTCAAGTTATTTTTGAAAATATGCTTCCTTGAATCTCATCTGTATAGTTAGAAAACGGATGCATACAGAAATAAATTACAAGATTTAAATGCTGTCAATGGATACTGTAAGAGAAGTGCTTCATTTCTGGAGTTTGAACTCCACTAAAGTTTTGTGTTTCAAAGAAGGAATTAAGGGAGGATTGCTTAAGTGCATTAAAAGAGATTTAGAAGAATTTTTGGAACACATGTGTCAGTCCACATAGCAAATGCTCAAATGGGGAAAAGAAGGAGGCATTTCAACTTAAAAACTTGGAATAAACTGAGTTGATTCACATATATGTACATCTGTACCTTTTTATCAGTGTACTGTAAAAGTGGTGACCAAACCAAGCTTTTATTCCATTTGACTTAGTCTTTACTGTAATTCTTTGTGTGACTTATTTTTAAAATATGAAGATTGAAGCCTGTTCCTTACAGAAGTTTAAGGCACTAGGTTTTGATGAAAGCAGGATTAGACAACTGGACTCCTTTCCCTGTGTTATCTTTTCACCATGTGGAAGAGCGTCTCTCACTCAACCACATAACTGGAAATAGAAAGTATATTGCAGCATTTCTTAATCACATGCAAATTCCATTCATGTGCCCAAGTTTTCAGAGCAGACTTACGAGATTTAACTCTACAGACCCTGTTAGTTTCAGTAGAAGCTGTGTGACTAAATCCTCTGAATTAGTTTTGGAAAAAAACTCCAGCCAAAAAAAAGCCGTGCAGCACTTGTCAGCCCAACCTCCTGGCACATTTAGCTGCTTTTCAAGACTGGATCGATTGACAAATTTTCTGGCAAAAATTGACAGTGCTGGTGAATGGGAAAACAGGAGCTGTTGAGTTCATCTGGGGTATTCCTTCTCTTTAAAACCTCAGAGTTATCAAGTAATAATGAATCAGGTCCAAGAGACATGGCTGGAAGAAGCACGATACGCCTTCTATCCAGACTCAGAACTGTGAGGCATTTTTAAAATGTGTTTGCAAAACTAATTTGGGAAAGTATGAAATTTGGACTAGCTTTGCTTTTTGGCAAGATTGAGCACTACTGTGCAGGGCATTAAGTGTTCTCATGTTTCTCTAGTGCTTATAGGTAAGCATGTGCAATTAGACTTTATAAGTGTAGCTTTGACAGGTTGGGACTAAAACCTCCAAATGAATCTCTGTGTTTTTCTCTCGTTTCACAGACAGTATTCTCACCTGAAGAGAGATGGCAGAAATCAATTCTCCTGTAAATATCAAGGAAAAGGTAGGTTCGAGTAACAGTACAATGCAAACCAAAATGATATTTGCATACATATTTTACTTCTGCTCCTTCCAACTCTGTTCACATACTAAACTTCAATATGCATTGACTCTGTGCATAAAGTTAGGTACACAGACAGGTATTGATAGGATTAGTATATGAATCTTGCTTGAGGAGAAACATTTTTGCTTTTTTACAGACAATGTTTTGTCAGCTAGACTTCTCTTATTCCTTTGTGATTCCTGTGTACACTGATGCTGTGGAGAATAGCATTTTGTGATGATTGCTGCTGTACAAAATACAACCATCGTATTTTGAAACATGCCCTTCAGAAAATAATTTTTCTGACCAAAAATGTTATACCTGTACTACTTAAAAGCAATTTCTAAAATTAAAGGCCCGAAAAGAGTAGATTACTTTTTCCTATGAAAGTATGTCTGCTTTTAACTGCATTCTGTGTGCTTGAGTGAGTCTTCTCCCTATCCTTGGGTAGTGCTCATCACCCTTTCAGAAGCAGTAGAGAACCTAAAGCTAATTAGGATACTAATATGAGGTAGGTCAGAGATCTTTTGTGACTCCCAGCAGACAGATTGTGAAGTGACAATCTAACCCATAGGTACTCCCCACCAAAATAAATAGGAAACCAGGACATCTGACAAATAGGAAAAAAAGCAGACAGAGAGAGAGGGAGAAGTGGTAAGACTGTAGGAGTATAACATGACAGGGTTATATTTTAAAAGAAGATTTTGAGATTTCACCTGAATCATCTTTTATGAAATCAGGTTTTGTTCTATTTCATGTTTGGGAAGAGAGAGGGACCTTTGCATTTAGAGAGTTCAGAAAAGGCTAATGGGTCCCTTGCTTTACAGCTTTGTTAAGCCAAATTTGGCTATTGATACAGATTTTAAGGCAGTGTGACAAATGTTAGAGGCCAGAATCCAGTTCTGTCAGGGAACCCAAGTTTGTCCAGATACCAGTGAAAAGTTGATTAGGCCTGTTCAGTTCATGAAAGGTGCATAAGGAGAAAGGATCAAGACTGATTAGATATCAAGGAAATACTGAACACTGAGGGCAATGTTAAACTGAGAAATTTAGTCATCTTCCACTGTAACATGAGACCTGCCTGTGGCACATAACATATCCTGCAGGGCAGCAGGTACATGACATATTCTGTTTTCTCTGAGGCTGTCAATGGAAAGGAAAAGAATAAAAAAATTGTGTATGATTCCTTGGATTAACTCTTTTCTTGAGCTGACATAAAAAATTATTCCGCAAAAAAAAAAATTGTTTGGCCTGAGGAATGTATGAAAGATGCTGTAAATGTGGCTTTCCAATTCAACAACATCCCAAGAAGTGGTAGAGAACTAAGATGTAACATAACACCACAGCATGGCAGAGAAAAGAAATAACCTTGAGCTAGAGGTCGATGGTCAAATTTTACTTAAGTTGCTCTTTTGCTTCTGAGTTCATGGATAATGAACTTTTCCCTCAGACAGCGTATTTCTCAGAACTGATCATGACTGGTAGTTAATGGTTTAGACGTTGCATTTGGTTTATACAGACGTGACGAACCATGACAACTGTTGATTCTGAAGCTAGGTTTCCTCAAGTTGCAATTTGCTAATGTTTTTTCCTGGAAGAATGGTCACAGGCTGTTACCTGCCCACCAATACCTGCATGAAGCTGCTGAGGAAAAGGCATAACAAGTGATGATTTATACTAAGTAATTCAGGTGGAAATGAGTTCCCGTTCAGACTATTGTGTCGATCTTTCACTGCTGACTCACTTTTTGTGCTTTTAAAAGGACGTAGAACTTCTTTTGCTTGATATCCCCTTGTGGGAAACAGTTCCTTACCTGTTGCACTGCCCAGGTACCTGCTTTTTGAGTAGTTTTACCTCATATTTGTTTTTAACATCTCGATCGCCCATTGTGCTTGAGGATTTGCTTGTCAACGTGAATCTGTATTTTGGTGATGAATATCTTCCTTAGTCCTTAATAACAGCACAGGGTTTAAATATTGAGGAGCATGATGGATTTTGCAGTAGAAAGCAATGTCATTAAATCCTGTCCCCTAGTGCCACAGTGATCAAAGGTAAACTACAGTAACTCTAAAAAAACAACTCAGTAAATCAATTGAAGTTCTGCATATTTACTGCGTAGCTTGAAATTTTTTATCTGTCAGTTTTACAAGTGCAGGATTTTACAAATCATGTGTTTGTCTTTTGCGAATTTAAGAATGAGGAACTGCAACAGGACTTTTACCCACACTAAGTCTCTGCTATTCCAAGTGTGATATCTGCTGGGAGTTTCCAAAATGAAATGTTTATGAGCACATGCATTTTAAGGCAGGAAAATAATTGGATCAATACATTGTTATAAATCCTTTACTCTTTATTTCTATATCTTCCATCAGTATTTAGTGCCACTAAATCCCTATGCCAAAGTGAAAACTTAGTTTAGTAGCAATTAAAGTTTCATTGCAAAATCACTGGGTTTTATTCTGGAAAATATAGACCAATAGGAGACCCCTGGTGGCCTAGTGGTTAGCGTGCAGGACTTTGACTGCTGCGACCACGGGTTCAAATCCCGGTCTCCTGGCCTGATGGAGGTCGTTAGCCCTGTGAGGCCATCCATCTATGAGAAGGTCACTCTAAACAAACCTACGTCCTGAGGACCTCACTGCCATTGTCCAAGCTTGCTTGGCCCCGGCAGATGAACCTTAGGATTAAAGGGTGGGCTCAGTTCAGCGCATGCTGTGTCTCACCTAAAAAATCCATTGCGCAGGCTGGAAAGGTAATAAGACCTTTCCCCAAAATCTTCGTTCGCGAAGATGGGCCATTATTATAGACCAATAACCTAGTAAATAAAAGGTTAGTGACTGAAGAGCATAAACCTCATGCACTCTACATACATCAGCTGAGAAGCTGTTGTGCTCAGTGTACCATTTCACCTGGACAAATCTGTCTTGTTTTAAAATGGGATTACCATGGCTCAGAGCTCCCCTTTGGTATCTCGTGTTTGGTTTACAGTGTTGTGCCTCTTCCTGTCAGCAACAGGCTGAGTAACTATAAAGTGACTGTAGCTTCAGAACACTCTGAGTGATGCACTAGAAATACGAGGAAAGGGTTGAACAGAGAAGTCCTGCTGAGTTGGCTTTGATTATATTTGCGCATAGACTGCTAAAATGTAAGGATTTAATTTGTGTGTTTGAAAAGAAGATATAATTAGTTACAGTGTCTTTGTTAGAGAGTCAAAATCACTTCCCTTTCTCACTTAAAAAACTTACAGAGCAAGACGGTCATGCTACACAACACTGAAGCAGCAAGTTTAATGTTTACCTTTGTCTGCCTTTGCGGGGGCAATATTTCTGGGTAAGAAAACCAAGGTTTATGAATATAATACTTTTACCAAGCTCCACAAATCCATTGCCATCAATGCAAATACAGGAGGAGAATAGAATACAGTTCCTTCCCACTTCTCCCTTTCTTCTACCTCAGTGCTTGCAAATCATAATGTGCACAAGACTTTGATCTTGCTGTGACTTGCATGGAGCCGAAGGAGCTGTACATCTGTTAACAAATACTTATTGTTGTAAGTTTCTGCAGAAGTAGCACAAAAGTTTCTCCTTAAATTGGACGTTCTTTGTGATGAAAACATGGTACAGATCCCATGCAGGTTTTAGCATAATGTTTGTTCTTTTGTTTTGTGGGGATTCTGTGGGGGTTTGTTTTTTTGTGGTTTTTTTCCAATGGTGACCTTTCCCTGTGTTCTGTCCATCATCCGCTTCTAGTTATTCAAGAAAATAAAACCTCTACCACTGTTTTAAGGGTGATGTGAGGCCGAGGCAGACATTTTGGGCATTACGCTCACACACAGACTCTGTAAAGCCCTACCCCTAAATTTGAGCCTTAAGAGAATGATACTGTAGATACTTGTATAATTCATTCTTGGCATTTCAGCTGAAATAGTTCATAAAGTCAATAGGTTAAACACTCCATTTTATGTCTTCTTTTTTTTCCCCTTGAGAGATTTATATAAATGTTGGCCTGTGATGTCAGGAAAGCTAATGGAAGTTTCCATAGTTGGCAGAGGCTCCTGCAGCTGTGGGGAAGCCAGGACTGTTTCAATTACCATATTTTTGTGCATATGACCCACAGATTTTCTGGAATAACATAAGTTATGCATTTCAGCGGCCACAAGGGTCATTACATGCCTGCATAACTAGTATAAGGAGAAGTTTACCATCAGGATCTCTCTCAGAATAATTCCCTTTGCCCTGACCCTTGCTGTAGTCTTCCTTCACTATGGCACTCTCCCTCTTGCCTCTGATTATACTCATTTCTGTGCCTGAAAATACAGTGTAAGTAAGGACCTACTTTTTGTATCAGGGTTTTTGGAGACTTGTGTGTTATACATAGTTCAGATCATATGCACAAAAGTTCACTGGATTAAAGGATAAAATGAGCCAAACTCATTGGCTTAAATCCAAAATCCATAAAATCAATGGAGGTATTCAAGCATTAACCTAGTACATCACCAGAAGAGGTGCTGAGATTCTGAATTACAAGGCTTCCAAAGAAGAAGCAATTGGAATGAGTAATACAAGTGATGTATTGTCTCCTGCAACAATTAGACCCTCTTAGTTTAACAAGAGAAGAGTGAATATCAGGCACTCCCCAGGACAGCCATTCAGCTCTGGCATGTGACTTTGGTTATGATCCAAAAAATATTGGGAATTGTTTAAACTTCAGGATTTGCTTTTGGGTCTATCTTTTTTTTTTTTTTTCAATTTATTGTGTGTCTAAACATGTTTGAATAAGTGAGATCTGCTGTCAGCTGGAATTAGCAAAATACTCATTCAGATGAAAATCGTCCTCTTGAGATTCTGTTAGGAGTGAAGTTTTGCTGTAGTTCTCCTGAAAGGCTTGCTTTTTCCTTTGTCATTTCAAGTGTCAGAGCTGGAGGAGCAGATGGATAGGACTGCAAAAAGGAAATTTTATTCAGATGTGGTTTTGGAGGTTTCACTGTTTTGTTTACGTTACACCGTGACTGTGGTTTTTCTAACCGATAGTCAGCATGCAAGGAAAGAGTAGGATTCAGGGGAAGGAATGGAAGTAGTATGTAAATTTAAACTCATACATTACAAAAGCAGTAGTTTGCGATCTGTGATTCCAAAGTTGACCTTCACAGCTGTTCCTTGCCCATGTGTTGAAGTAGATGGGACTGTTCAAAGACCAGTAAAGTTGATCAAAATGCAGTTCTGTCACTTGATGAGCCATTAACTTGGTTATTCTTAACTTGGTTAAGAATATCACAGATTCATGTCTGTAAACACTGCTGACATCCTTCAAGGAGAACGGTTCTTACTAAGCCTTAACTTTTCAGGAAACCTGAAAGAACATACTAAATATCTAACCTTCTCTTTGATTAGTTTACAAATTTGGGGACAATTTTGTATATCCATGACAATTGCCTAAAGCAGTTTATTTCTGCAAGTAGAACTTTTTTTGTGCTTATTGAGAATAAATGATTGGAAGGTATCAGGGTAATAAACAGATCATGTAGTGGAAAGAGAGGCACAGACCTGATCAAAGCTGTTAGTTTGCTCAAAGGGGATGTTAACAACATTTGTTCAGTGTGTCGGGATGAACTTAGTTAGTAAAGCTTTTGGAAAAATATCTCCAATGTAAGAAATAGCCTCTTAATGCAACAAAGTCGAATTGTATTCATGAAATATGTTTGTGTAGGAGTTCAAAACCTTTTAAAAAATTGTGCCATTAAGTGGTTTTAAAATACATTTTCCTGCTTAACATAGCCAGGACATCTGCTAATGCTAAATTCCTAGATTATAGAAACCAGCAGAGTTCTTCAGGCAGCCCTCCTTCCTCACTTCTCTTGCAAGATTTGGGTCAACCTCAGTTGGAGGTGTAATGTAATTGAATGATGTGTATGTGTACATAAAGATTTACTGACATACAGTAAAAATAAAGTAGGAAATGTGACGTGTTTGTTGATAACCATACTTCTAAATGAATTTAGTTCTGAACTTAGAGAAAATCTGTTGATCTCAGTGTTTAGTACAAAGGGAAGGTGGATCTGTGTTAGTTTTCCTAAGCAGCCATAAGTAAGAATATTTCTGTCTGAGTGACTGTAATAGTAACTTCAAGGGGATTAGAGCAGCTGTGTTCAGGAGTTTCAGAACAGCCGTGAGCTTTCAGCAAAGGAGTTTAATTTGTCACTATGTCAGAAATATATAAACAAAATCTCTGAACCCCGGATATGTTACTTATTCACCAGAAACATCCTCTTTGAGATGATGCCAAGGGGGAGCAGATGGAGCAGAGCAGCAAACAGGCAGTGATTGAGTCCATGTTGTTACAGTTGCCTGGGAACCATTTGAAACTTGACAGAGAACCTAAAGGACTTAGAGGAATGCACAGCAATATCAACTTGGTTCTGTATGTGGAGTAGGTAATCTGGTGTCACAAATTTCAGGCAGGCTCTGTTTCTTTTTGAACTTGACTTACCAGGGAAGTCTTGTGAGATGGGTGTTTATGAGGGCTTTAGGTAAGATACCGTGAGAGGATAGAATTCAGTGTCCTTTTTTGTGTGCTATGCTCCTCAGCTCCTCAGAGATAACCTGTTACTGATTTATTTTTTTTTTATTTTCAGGCAAGTAAAAAATTTGCCCCAAGTGAGATTGTCAATAGTTTAACAGTAATCATGAGAAAAATATTCAAGTATATCGGATCAGACCTTGGGGATTTTATTGTGGAGTAGAAGCAGCTTATCTGAGGGGACTTGAAATCTTCTTCAATTTTGATATCACTTTTGGGCAGTCTTCAGCATTTTGTGTAGGAGACAGATAAAAACATCCTCATGACTGTGGAATTCTGGTCCTGATGAGATGCACTCTGGCTCACATTGCAGCAAGCATTAACAGGACTTGAGCAAGCATTTCAAGCTAAGTCTGTGCTTGAGATTTCAGCTCAGAGAAGTGACTGAATGTCTTCTAAAATTTGAACTAACTTTAGCCCTATCCAGAAGAGTAGCTAGGTCCACAGGAATTAAATACATGCTTGCAAGGTATGTGCCTAGATTGTGGGTGTAGATGGATATGGACCTGGGTTCTGCCTTTAATGTTCTTGAGTGCACACAGTTGTTTTCAAGATCACAGCCTTATATTTTAGATCTGTGATTGCTTTAAAGTAGCTTTTGTAAGCTGAAATTCTGGGAAAGTTTTCTTAGTAGTAAACAAAGTAACGTGCTTTCCTGTTAGGCTACAGGAGGGAAAGCCCAGGAATTTAACTGTTGTCAGTGACATATTCTCAACTAATGCTGACATTAACAGCATTAATTATTTGTGGTTCTGAAGGTATGTTACTGAATTCTCTTAATGTCCCGGAATGCTGTCTAGCATCCAGATGATGACAGAAGTTCACTGGGAATCTACACTGGGTAAAACCAGGATGATTCACAAAGTCATTAAAATAGTTGACTTTCCTGTAGTCTGTCTGATCATGCTGTTTCTCCTATGATCAGGTTTCAGAAAGAAGGAGAAAACTGTTTTCTCCCACATAAACAGAAATAAATCCAATAAAGTAGACTACTGTGAGTTTTGTTCTTGCAGACTGTTTGTTGTTAATGCAGTACCATTGCATAGTAAGAGATTTTTTGGCTCTTGTAATTTCTTTCATCCTTTAGGATGCTAAATATTTTTTTTAAAGGAGTTTGTTGATGGGAAGTCACACATTATCAGCTTATTCTAGTTCCATAATCTGTTGCTTACATCTTGAGAAGATGGATGTTTTGAGGACTGTAACTTTAGAGAGAGAAAGTTAGGAGTTATCTCCTGCCTGGAATCGTCCTGCCACACCTGTAATGGAAATGAGCTCTATGTAGTTTTCTGGATTGGGAATTGGTTGACTTCTCTCAGCTGGAGGCTTGTAAGTTGGTGAGGTGTTTAGCTGTGCTAGCAAAAGGGCTGGTTTATCACCTGAACTAGCAGGTGAACCAGAGAGGAGCCAGCATACCTGGGCTGCCTAGATCCAGCTCACGTTCAGCCCTTTAATGTAAGCCCACCTTGTCATCTTGTATCTGTCAAGCATTCCTGGAGCTTTGATATGCCTCTCTTCATCACAATCTGTGATGTAGGTCTGTTATGACCTACAGCATTTGTGCTTGGCATATGCTGTCTGGAAGGTTTCCTACCTTTCCCTTTGGCTTTTTCTTTTGTATTTTTATGTCCCTTTCCAGAAATATATGGGACATGTTTTGCATGTGGGGACAGAGCTGAGTTTCAGACATAGAAATCTACACATACATTTGAAATCAAGGTAAAAGGACTGAGAGTTGGAATATTGGTGACCTTGACATTGGCATTTCTAGACTAAGGCTGTCATATGGCCTAGTTTCCCTCAACATGCCTTGTCCTCCTCCCAGATACACTGTCAGGTCGCAATTTGAGACTTGTAGCTGTATGTCTGGAGGTCCAGAATTTGCTGGCTTTTTCATTGCCTGTGTACAACAGTTCCAGTGTATTCTGGATTAAAACATCAGTCAAACAGTGCATATGTTCTAGACTTGATGTCTGGCACGCAGATCTTTGTCTTTGAAATTCCAGGAAAAGTATGGTAGCAATATGCCATCTTGTTCCGAAGAATTTACAAGACAAAATACTTTGTTTCAGAACAAAACCTTTTGGGATTTCTGCTCTGTTGGAATTCTGGGCTTATATCAGCTTTCGTTGTTTCTGAACTGATATATATACATATATTTTTTTTCCCCTTAATATTGATGTATCCTACTGATTGTTGCATATTTTAGTTTTTGTCTGTCTTACCCACATAAGTCACTGCACAAATCTGGAAAGGAGAAACGCTAACAACTTGTAAGTATCGTGGGTATCATAGCATACATACAGGAGGGGAGCAAATTAAAAAAGTGTAAGCAACTCCTGATTTGGAAATTCCTAGGTCCTGGATGCTTTCCTGCAATCTGATGTTCTTTTCCTGAGGAATTTTTTCAGGAAGCATCTCAAATTTTTTTATATTTTAAGTAGAAAGATAAACAGATGTTTATTTCACACAACAGTCAACAAAGAATATTGTTAGGTGTCAGCAGAGGAACTGTTGAACTCTGCAGTACATTGATATTCCCTAAATCAAATTTTTTATAGTCCAGCTAAAACAGGACTTTGTCCACGGTGTTGGTCATGCACCTAATTTCTTTTCTGTGTACTGGTGAGTATTCTCCCTAAGATCATCATCTTGCTTTTTTTGGGTTATCTCCATAACTAGAATGTTTCCATAACCTTTTTGTATTTAATTATAGTACTAGTTGGATGAAGCACAGATTAGCTTTTAAGTCTGATTTTTCTATTAATGAAAAAATTTTTAACAAAGACCACACAGTGCAAACAGAAAGTCTTCAGTAGTAGATTCTGTAGTGTAAAACATAGTCTGCCTAGTAGAGTTCTTGTGTGTCAGTGTTCTCCACCCCACAGATGTTCTTCTTAATGTCTTTGAGATGTTTCCAAACTGCACTGTGTGGCGAGTTGCCTGATCCATCCTGTGGTCTTAGCCTCTCTTGGTTGTTTCCAGATGCTTCTTGAGGTTTCCAGACCTTTCATAGCAAAGAAGGACCTAGAAGCCATATGAAATCCCCATGCTTTTATTTAAAGTTGGTTAGAATACACTAGATATTTCCTTTTACTGTTTTTCCTGTAAGCAGTTACCACAAGAAGATTATGCAATTTTGAGTAGGCAGAGAGATGATCCACATGATTGTGAAAGAAGAGGGGAGTTTTTTGTGAGAATATGAAGATATAGTCCACATGGTGAAAAAGTTTGGGAGGTACCAGCTTGAACTTAAAATGGATTGCAGCTTGTGGCCTGTTCTACCCTGGTGTCTTTGCCAACTTCTATTATTATGGAGCCAGCTCAGTTCATACTTGTTGCAGCTTTATCAGTAAATAGCGTGCCTGGACCCACAATTACTAGGTTAATTAACTCCTTTTTCCAGGGCTTTCTCTGCACATCCTATTGATTTGGGTTAGTTTTCACTTGGATGCCTGCAGTCCATAACAGAAAGCTATACTCACTGCTTCCCTCCCTGTGCATACACATCAGCTGAAGAGAGACTTGAGCAGACAGAGGATTTTCTCTGCAGTTTCTGGCAACGACAGTCTCTGCTTCAAGCAGTCCACTTGACAACCTTGTCTGTCTGAACTTCAACATACTCAGCCTGTGTTGAGTAGATATTCCGAAGCAGCCCGCTGTTGTCTGGGGACCTGGCTGCTGGGCAAGCCTTGCTTGGCTGTAGGGTGGCAACATTAGACAGATGGGCCTTTGGAAAGGGTCCTTGGGAAGTAGACAAGTGCTTTAACTCCACTGCCCTCTAAATTATGTGTTTGGCTTGGGCTGTCCAAGGCTGGGCTTGCTACTTGAAATGTGTTGTGGGCAAATGTGAAGCTTCAGGGAGAGGTGTGACAGGATGATGGACAGGAGCATAGTAAATCATCTTAAGTAGATGTACTAAAGTTGTGTGCTGAGTATCAACCTTTTGTAGTGCTGAAGGCCAGCAGGCATCACAAATCTGAGCCCTCAGTCGCTGTGCATTAACAGAGCCTGAAATGATTCATGGTTTTTATTAAAATACAGGACAGAAATACAGCAGTTGAGGAGTGGGGTGAACATACTACAGCAAAATAAGATTTTTTGGTCATGAATCTGAGCACTTAAGTGTTCTTGATCACCTTCTGATATCTCCATTGATGGAGACTCCCTACAGACTGTCCTTCAGCATCTAACTAGGCAGCTGAGGCAAGGAAGTGTGAATGCTCTTGCCACATAAGCCAGCCTAGTTCCCTTAAACAGCTCTACCTTCACGTATTATTTTTTTCACAATTATTTTTCACGGTACAATAAAAGACTACCACTGCTTCACAATTAGCATAATGACATTGTGATGCAGTAAATAAAGTACACTTAAGAATATATTCCCACAGAAAGATGACAAAGAAGCGTGTCAGATAAACATTTACAGGGCAATAACAAGTTTCTGATTACAGAAGCTCAAAAACCTAATTTCGAACAACTAGACTGGTTTTGGCAGTGGTTATCTTTTTCTTTTTCAGAGTACTGTCATAGGTTTTCATTTTGCTAATTGTAAGTATTTTTATTTTGCTCTGACCTCATAAAGCTTGTGTAGCATTAAAATAATATAGCAATTAATTTTTATATAACTATTTGCTTTCAGCTATATTACTTAGGGATGAGAAAGTAAATTATCAGTGTGACTCCACAAGGAATATTTTATTTAAAACATTGTGAGTTTAATTTCATTTGGTATCAATGGATACTGACAGTACAGCATTAACAAATGCTGGGAAATTTAAGCACGGTGTGCCAGAGTCACTTGTGGGTGTAACACCTCATCCATCAGCAGAGTTTCCTGAAGGAAGCATTTGGCTTCCTATGTCCTTTGTTCAGGATTTTGTTACATAAGCTTCCTGGTCACTTGTATATGGAACAGCAAACTGAGCAGCCACTAGAGCTTTTGAAAATGATGCTGGTTTAGCCTGTGACTGTTTTCATGCAAATGACTGTTTTTCAGATATCAAAAAACACCAATCATAACTTTGATGTAGCAAGGCCATGCAATAGCCTTGTTGTAGTAATTGTGTGCTCACTAAGTTTGTATAGATGATGTATCAAGATCCATGGCAGCAAATAGAACATTTAGGAAAGAAGCATAAAGCCGAATTCTGTCAGCTTAATTAAGCTAGTTCTCCCACTGTTGCTGAGGGTAGGATTTGTTTCCAGGATTACTGGCTGCCAGTTCTATGATTTGGTGTCCTGAAGAAGTTGCTTCATTATTTGCATGGGCCAGGTAAGGACAGGATGGGTATTGCTTTGTACAGACACATTGCTATGTGCTCCTGAGCATGTCACGTGTAACAGGCATTTATATGGATGTGCATTGGCACAGAGGTACCTTGTTGTTTAAAGGAGTATGATAAACCCATATGCTATTGTCTTCTTTCTTTTCCTTCCAGATCAATGCAATCCGATCAATTGTTCCGAACAAAAGCAATAATGAGATAGTCCTGGTGTTGCAGCAATTTGATAACAATGTAGACAAGGCTGTTCAAGCTTTCATGGATGGTGAGTATAGTGCACTTTTTTCACTAAGGCAGGAGGGATTCAATTGCATGCTAAAAGTATTTGTTGTCTCTAATGGCTCAAAATAGTGGGCAATCACCAACCATCGGAAGTTCAACAAGGGAAAGTGCCCAATTCTGCACTGGGATGGGGCAACTCTGGATGTATGTACAGACTGGGGAATGAGATGCTGGAAAGCAGTGCCATGGAAAGGGACCTGGTGGTCCTGGTCAATGACAAGCTGAACATGAATCAGCAGTGCCCTGGCAGCCAGGAGGGCCAACTGTGTCCTGGGGGGCATCAGGAACAGCATCGCCAGCTGGTCAAGGAAGGGGATTTTCCTGCTCTGCTCTGCACTGGGGTGGCCTCACCTCGAATATTGTGGCAGTTTTGGTTAGAGAGTGTCCAAAGGTGGGTAACAAAGATGGTGAAGGGCCTTGAGGGGAAGCAGTGTAAGGAGCGGCTGAGGGCACTTAGTGTGTTCAGCCTGGAGAAGAGGAGACTGAGGGGAGACCTCATTGCAATTACAACTTCTATGTGAGGGGAAGAGGAGGGGCAGGCACTGATCTCTTCTCTGTGGTGCCAGTGACAGGACCCCAGGGAATGGCCTGAAGTTGAGTCAGGGGAGATTTAGGTTGGATATTAGAAAAAGGTTCTTCCCCCAGAGGGTGGTTGGGCACTGGAACAGGCTCCTCAGGGCGGTGGTCAGAGCACCAAGCCTGACAGAGTTCAAGGAGCGTTTGGATGATACTCTCAGGTCCATGGTGGGATTGTTGGGGATAGTCCTGTGCGGAGCTAAGGGTTGGACTCAATGATCCTTGTGGGTCCCTTCCAACTCAGTGTATTCTGTGAAAATATATTATGTATTTTTTCTGAAATCTGATGAGTGTGGCACTTGGTTAATTTTTTTTTTATAATTGATCCTCCTGTTTGCATCTTTGCTTCTTTATGCTATGAGTTTGACATGGCTGTTTGTCTGTTCTACCTGACTTTACCATTTTTGATACCATTCTTGTTGCAGACCACCTCCTTTATTCTGCATGAAAGTCAATGCTTTTTAAAGTAAATATGTTAGGAAATTATTCACTCTTGAAGACACAGTAACTAATAAGAATTTGGGATAGTTCTGAAGCAGATAGCCAGGCCCCTAAACCCCTGAACTTGATGCATACATTGACATTCAAACCTCAATCTGAATTTTGCAAATAGCCTTGACATTTATAATGGCTGAGCCAAGGCTCCACCGGAAGTTTTAGCCATTCTAAATCTGCATCATCTCTAATGAAAGGTCACTTGTATTTAAATAACACTTTTCTGATAAATATATAATGTCAAGTATTTTGAACTTTCACCAAAGTCTGTGAGAAACCCTTTGTGGAAATAATGGCATACCGTGAGCAAATCTTCTCAAAATCTTTGTAGCTGAGGGCTGCATAAACACTACTAGAAGTTCAGTAGTCTCAAAGGCTCTGTATTTCTTAAAAATTCTGCATTTTTGCTATCTCAGCAAGTTGCTTTTTTCATATGTATTTTACTTAAGAATAGTTTGAGGTTTGGTTTGGATTAACTTACTAAAATGTATCATCCAAAAAGCGTCACGATACACTAGTACTTAACAGTATGCAAAAAGCAGGTGCAAGCAAACTGGACTATTTATAAATGCATCATAACTCTTCTATCGGATCTATGTGGTTCTTTTTGATTCAGGCAGCTGCACAGACATTCTGATAGATCTATGGAATTGAGTTTGTCTGTGCACACACACAGGAAAAGTGTGAGGCATCTAACAATAATTTTGTTTTCCTGTAATGTATGTCCTGGGGAAATAAGTGGAGGGTTGTTCCATGACTGTTCATTAAGTTACTTTCAATTTACTTTGTCTTAAGTTGCCATTGCTTGCTTGTGGCCTATGAATTGTTTCCAATGAGCACTCAAAAGAGGAAGTGTTTTCATAGCCATGTGTTGTCATCTGCTGTATGGAAGAAACAGGGCAAATGCAAGCCTTGCAAGAGTGCAATAAAGTCGTGAAGAAAAGCAAGCTGTTGTACCTGAGTTCAGATCTTTGAGCTTCACCAGTTCATGATTACTGTGCCTTGCCTTCAGGAGTCTGTGAGCGAGCATTTGAAAACAGCCAATATTTGTTACTGTCTGGAAACAATAGCAAGCCTGAGAAAAGATATGTATCCACGCAGCTGCCACTGTGGATAGAATGAATCTAGCACTTGGAGTATTTTTCACATGAATGGCAAAAACTGCTAAGATTGAAATAACGCTTGCAGAGAAATCATTGCCAGAGGCAAAGAGAAACATGGGGGTGGCCGTGCTGAATGAAAAGGCTCAGCACCTCCATTCAGTGCTTCTCTCTGAGGTGCTGCATGCTGAATCAAAAAACATTCAAATTCAGTTTCCTGAGATCATTTTCTATCTTGCTTTGTATCTGGAGTAACATTTAGGTGATGTCTCTATTATGAATTTACTTCTATATGTGAAATTTGATTTAAATGAAAGAGGGTTCAAATGTTTTATTTGCTGTGCTAGTGTTTGCCTAATTAAGCATAATCAGAAGATCTGATCAGCTGCTTTGTAGATGTGTTCAACAAGTTATAATGATGGGTTCAAATGAGGGCTTTGGGACTTGGACAGTTAGTGCATTTCCTAACAGGAAGAAATGGAGGTTAGTTGGGAGAATCCTTAAAATAACCCTCACCATGCACAGTATTCACAGGAAAGCTGAGGGAAGCAAAGCAAAGACACCACCAGCCAACTCAAGAAGGGTGTTGGTTTATACTGTGAAAACAGTTAACAAAGCTGTCACGTGAAATCACATACTTTCAGCAGCACAGAGTAAAATGGGCAGCAAATGTTAGGGTTTATTTCTTCATAACGAAACACAATGCCTGTCAAAAGATAGCAAACCTTTAGGAGAGGGGTTTGTACTTACATGTACATAAGTATGTATGTGTGTCACTGAATATAGGTATGTATATAGTTATACACAAAATAGAAGTTTTCTTAGCTTTCTATCTGTATTGCTATGTCATCTAGGAAACAAAACATGGCTTTGATGGATTCCATACACATTTTTTAACAAATTAGGCTTAGCACTGCTAGCAATATACATGATATTTCCTACTGTGGGTGATAGTCTTACCAGATAATCTTGGACCTGGTTTATTGTGATAGAAAAATAATTTTGGTACATCTGAAAACCTCACACGTCTTTGGCTGAATACAAATTGATGACTCATGGTAGTCTGAAAACAGCAATTCTTCTTAATACTAATATCAAGAGTTCACTGAAAGGGGTGAGAAGAATGTCTGGATATGAAATCCATTTGAAAAGGATAATAAATGAATATTTACTAGATTTGTACAGTGCTTAAAATTCAAGCAGAAGCCCTTTGATCTGATTGTGATTAAAAAGGTAGTGCCTTAGTAATTTGGATGACAATTCAGACTGCATGCTTACCATGAGCATCTATTTTCAGCATTATGGTCCAGGAGAAAAAAATAATGATGTTAACCAGAAGGAGAACAGTTTTCTTCTAACGTGGCAGCTGGCACTGGTCTAACCAAGGCTCTGCTTGCTTTGTTCCGTAAATTTATCTGATCAACTCATTACAGCTGACAGACAGAATTTCAACTATACAAAATTGTGAATATTTTTCAACATAAATTTTGACTTTTTTTTTCTACCAGGCCTAAGTCTACTGCATTTGTGCAATGCAGAATTTATGCAGGAGTCCACAAAATTACTGTTTTGGATGCTAATTAAGTCTTTATTTGTTATGTTCTTATGTCTTCTGAATGCAACAGGTAACACATAGAAAATATATGATAAAAATGCCAAGAGTTTTTTAAAGTTTTAAATGCTCTAGAGTCAGGATGGACTATCTGACTTGTACTCAGTGTTTACACTAGGGTGCTGAGATACTTCCCTTTTCAGGCAAGAGATTTGAGTGTTGATTTTTCTGAGGCTTATGCTAATGCTTTAAGGTACGCACACACTTAATCATTTGTGAAATGAAGTCCATAAAAAACCAGTAGTGCCAAGTGGACCATCCACTGTATGTAGTGTAATCAAAACAGGTAACTAGGGAGGAGAAAGGCATCAGTACCCATTTTGTTCTCCCCATATAACAGAATTCGCAACAAATGGAAATGCTGCTCAGCTAGGAGACTAGAAACTGTTCCTGAACACGCTTCTTTTTCATAGCTGAACTTTTGTTCAAGTGTTTTATCTTTCCTTTCTCTAGGCAGTGCAACTCAGGTGCTAAAGGAATGGAATATGACAGGGAAAAAGAAGGTAAGAACTTGCTCTTGAGCATCAAGGCATTTAGATCTGTTTGTACTTGAATGTAGTGCTTTTATTTTGGCCAGTATTTTGCCTTTTCTGGCATAGGTGACTTCATTCACATGTGTAAACAGAGTACTTGAAAGCAAATGTATTTACTATTTTTAATCCTATTCATCTGTCACTGTCTTGCTAAGCCCAAGTGTTCTGAGAGGGTTTCTGGGACAGCTCATGTGTGTACATGTGTGTGGGAGCCAGACCTTGGACAAGTACAGAACAACTCCCAAAACAGTCCATGTGCAGAAACACTTCAAATAAGCAGCTGTATCCTGGATTGTCACAGCCACTTATATTGCTCGAGTTTTTGCTGCCAGGTGTAAAAATAATTTGTGCATAGAAGTCTTCTGTTAGGAGTCATGCATTAGGAACATTATCAAGTCAGATACAGAAGCATGAAGATCATATCCCAGATGTGACACTTGAAGTATCTCCAAGCTGTAACTGTGGCAGAAGGCTGCCCTGTGAGTCACTGTCATGGAGACTCCTCTTTATGGTTGGAAGAGCTACAGTAGCAGTGAGCAGTGAGTGTCCATGACCACTGTCTACCTGATCAAAGCAATGCTTTAAGGGTTTGTTTGTATTGCTGTGTGGATGTTCCCTGAATGGTTAGGAACTGCTTGTTCTAAGTGCAAAACATTTTGAGCAGCACCTTAACAGAGGCTCTGTTACCATTTTACAATGCAAGTATTTTGTGTAGAAGGGCAGGGGAAATTAAGTTGGGGGCTTCAGGTTCTATTTGAAACAGTTTATATATTCAGATGAACCAGTACAATGTATTATATAGCACATCATGGCCTGTAAATTGCATTACACCGATGTCACTTTGATGGCATTTTAGTATTGTGGACAATTAACTGACTGTATTTTGAATTTGTATGATTTGCATTGAATGATGTCTCTGTTGTTGCCATATTTCTCCATTTAGAACAATAGGAGAAAAAGAAGCAAATCTAAACAGCATCAAGGCAATAAAGATCCTAAAAACAAGAATGGACCTGAGAAGGCATCTCAGGAGCCCCAGCGAATACATGACTGTCATATGAACGGATGCTCTAAGGACAACTCTTGCCGTGGTTCTGCCAATCAGAAACTGGAAACCACTTCTCTGGAGAACAAAGGCTCAGGATTTGTAGGATCGGCACTGGACTGTCCAGAAATCAGAGGTCAGCTCATCTGACAGAGGGCACCTTTTTAACTGGCGATAGCCAAGCCTCCATTTACATAAAGATCATGGTATTTTTATTGCCTTGAAGTAGAATAATATGTTGGAGAGATGTGTTTGTGCAAAATAATGCTCATAGCTATTAAAGTTATGCAAATAGATCTATATCTGGGCGCTATTCACCTTGCAAAATGTCTTTTTTTACTTAGAGACAAAAGAATCAAACTGTAATTAGGGGCTCAGCTGATACAGAGTATTACAGGTAGAAATACATGAGAATGCAGGGTTAGAAAGTGGCTTGAGTGTCAAATGGTTAACAGAAGGATTAAGTCCCTCATGGGGAGCAAAGATATCTGAGCATTATGAGCTCATGGCGTATTACTGGATTTCTTTATTGCTCAGTCCAAACTAGTCCATTTTTCTTTTCCTCATCTTCCCTGAATAAGCTAGTCACAGTAGATCTCCACTGGCTTTCCCTAACAGGGAAGGGAGGGCCTCTTAGTACATGCATGTTTCTGCTGGGGTCTAGGAACCACTTCTGAAACAGGGGGGAACACTAACACAGTTGTTCTCCCCTGGGTCACAGTAGATGCAGAGTTATGATTATAGCAACATTGGTGAAAAAAAAACTCGGTCCTCTGGGAGAGAAGCTCTGTGGAAGCTTTTACCTACAAGTTCATAAAGATCATATTTAATTGCTGTCAGTATTGGTAGTGGTTTTTCAGCTCTTCACATTTTGGACATCTGACAGCTCTGGATTATTGCTGCTGTTAGTATTTTCTTCCTGTGTCTTAAGCAGTATTTGAGACTATTAAAAGAACTTTCCTTGAAATCACTTTTTCCATGGTTGCAAATACAGCTCTTGAATCTCATTTTAAAGGAATGTGCCAAATGTATAATTGTCCTGAAATGAATTCTCTGCTGCTTTGGTGGTCCCAACTTCTGGTCAATTAAATGAAAACTCTGCAACCTATAGCAAGCAAACAAAACTACTTACCAAGAAATTTTGTCCTAAAAATTTGATGTCTCACTTTAAAGGATCAGAGATACACTTCTTGCCCTTGCTAAAGACTCCCACTTACTTCAGATAAAATATTTCATAAACCAGAAGACTCTGCATTTCCATAGTACTAAAAGCATTCTTACCACTTATTCTGCAAGAAGGAAACTTCTTAGAGTGGCATTTTTTGAAGTGATACATGCATGAATAAAGTACATAAACTGAATTGTCTATGCATGGGGAGCATTTTCTAGGGGATAAAAGACCTGAATGCAAGAAGAGTAGCCATGCTGTTAGTGATCTTTTTCTGTGTCACTGGGATTGAGTCCTGTTTTTTTTCTCTTTGACATGATACAGTGAAGAGTTAGTTGTACATATAAAGGGCAAAAAGTATCTCGAAATTTTTCTTTGCTTTTACAAGTGACAAATGAGATATGAGCATAGCTTTATGATTTTTTCAACTTTAATATATATCCTCTGTTTCAAAAACAAGAGAGAGAGAGAGGGATTTAAAAAATTGGCAGAAAAGAAAGGAAGTAGAGAGAAAGGAAAACCTAAAACTTGAATATTCAGGTTTTCCTTGCATAGTAAAATAAGTTCCTGGCAAATTGTTTAATAGAGAGAAGGAAAGAATTTCTTCTTTACTTTCAATTGCACTAGAATTCTTTTCTTCACAGCCAGTATAACAGCAACTTCCTTGAGGTCAAAAGCCACCTATGTACATATTGTTACATTGGGCTGAAATATGTGGAACTAAATAGAATAGAAAGGTGATCAGGATCCTTCAGGGTTCAGCATCTGAACCCTTGTGGTTTCTGAGCAAGTCGTATAGACTCTTCTAAAGCAGTTTGAAATGCTGAAGTGAGTCCAAAGTGCACCAATTTCATATTGCTCCCTCTTGTGTTGAAATCTCCTTTGTATTGTCCTTGTCTGACTTGTTTGTTTTGGTTCCTTCTGTATCAAATTAATGTTACTGTAGTCATTTCACTGTCACCTTCAGACAGTTCACAAATTAGGAGGATCACAGTCAGATGTCTGTTGACAGTCCCTTAATACCTTCCTCCCCATGAGGAACATGAGGTTGAAGCTTTGCCTATACCAATTCTCAGTTTGTGAGCCGTAAAATCGTGGCTGCTTGGAAGGAACTTCAGGAACCAGAAGGGAGGATGCAGCGTAGTGAGTGTGTCTCCATAGTGTGTCCCATGCTAGAAAATGATAGAGGAGACCATGTGGCTATTGCCTTTAGTTCAGGTGTGCTTGTCTCTTGCCATTATTCCATCTTTCTTAGAAGTATTTTGTTGTTGTTTGTTGTTGTTACCCTTTCTGTACATTCCCTTGTAAAGAAAGTGTGTGAATGCACTGGAAGGATATTTAATGCTGCCTTGCCATGCTATTGCTTGTGGGGACCTGGGTAAAACCAGATACAGATCAGATACTGATCTCTTTCCTACTTTTTGAAATTATTTTTTCATGTAGGAAGATTTTGAGTGAATCTTTCTAACTTCCTGTTTATATCTCAGGAGCTGTGGGTTTTTTTCTTCTTTCAGCCAAACAATCTATGAAGTTCACTTGATTTAAAAGGTATTGAACTGTAAGCTGTTATAAAAAGATAAACCAGTCATTTTGAAGGTGGCAGCTCAGCAGATTTCAAAGCAAGTTTATTTGGGCTGCTGCCATTACTGGCAGGTGTGGCAGTACTTGACTGTTAATACAGCGGATGTCACACGTTAGACTAGTGCTGAAGTTCCAAACCTCCGTGTACTGAACCGTGCAGCAGTTGACTTGTAGCTACTATTTGCCAAACCTTTGACTTCTCTTTCAAGTATTTGAAAGAGACTTTGTCCCTAGATTTTGTTACACGTGTTTCTTAGCTGGCCCAAGTCTTCAGAGATTTGATGCAGACTTTCTTAAGGTATTTTTCATTCTGTTGATTGTCTTCAGTCAAATTTGGAAGTCTAGTTGCAGCATACCAAATCATTGCTTGCTAGTCTATGTTGGTCGTCTGGCTGATGGGTTTTAAAGTCGCTCATGTGTCATTTTGCAAGAAAAAGTGTCAAAGTATATTGCAGACAAAAGATGATTGAGAAGTTTTTAGAGTATCATTGTTGTAGATGAGTTTCTTTAGGCAAAAAGCTGTCAAATTTGTTATTTGTCTTGACAAATGTACCAAAGCTGCTAATTAAATGCAGTAAAAACAATTTTGTACTTAAACAACAAATTTCAGAAGATCTAATCTTGGGGACAGAACCCAAAAGCCTTGGCCTTTCTCTGTAGGTTAGCTGGTAGTCTGCTTGTTTCTAACTATCTATTAGAGCTATTTAGCAAGGCCAACCTTAACTGACAGTAGAAAGAATGTTCTTTATAGATCAAAGCTATCTGCATTAGTGTGAGATGCAGGGTTAATGGCAGTTATCTCAGAAGAGATTTACTCACTATGTGTGAGACTGGTACCTGCCTTGAACCTTTGGCATGCTCAAAGTGCTGCATTACTGGTGTTTCTTGCTTGCACAGATTCACAGGTTTCTTTAACTCTTTCACTGTTTTCTTACTGTTTTATGTGAGATACCTTTTCTGTTTTCAGACTCACCTTTTAAAGCCCTTAAAAAAAAGCTGGTTTAAAATGTGAGCGCTGATGTTCCTCCTTGTTCCTCTGGTGTTATATGATTGCCATGAAAACTAAGATATACTTTACACCTGTCCTAATGCCCAGCCAGGACAAAGTCACTAGTTGATAGTCTGCAGCTATTCATGTGGTAACCCTCAGTGTAAATCTCACTCCATGGGTTGTAATCCAGCTGTTAATCTGACCAACCCCTTTTCTCCAGACACCACACATCATCAGATGAGTAAAATGATGCATAAAGAGCAACTTCAGAACAAACTATCATTCATTCATCAAAGTGAGTACAGAGATTAGAAAGAAGAGTTAACACAACAAATCGTTTTCTATGCTTGTTTCCTTAAGTAAAATTCACAGTGGCAGTAATAGCTGGCCTCACCTTTCAGTTTTCATAGTCATTCTTGGGCTGCTTGTCCCTCTGTCATGATGCCGATATCTTGAATCCCTTTGGAGTCTTGGAAAGAGGAAACCAGGTCATCTTGTGGCAGCCAAACAGGCTCAGGCATTGTTATCGTATCCCTCTGAAGCTGTTGAACCCAGGAACCTAATCTTTGACATAGTTTCATTTCCTGCTTAGTTCCTCTTAGCAACTGCTTTTGATAGAAATCTTTAATCAGGCAAGGTAAGTATTTCAGGTAGGAATGTTTAATCAGTACTTTTAAAATTCTGATAAAATGAGGAACGTTTTTTGGTATGTGAGATACACAGATATATAAACATATATATATATATATATCAACATTTAAGTCTCATGCTTTCCATAGCAGACTTCCTCTCTAGTTCTATTCTCAAATATTCAGGTTAAAATTATAATTGATAGTTTGCTTTTTATGTTATGAGGTATTTTTTCATATCAGCATGGAAGAGTTGATTTTTTTAAATGAGTTTTTCTTTTTTAGACTGTTGAAACATAGATGTGTTCCAATTAGTGTTTAATAACCAAAACAATTTCATTTGTTGTGATGGCTGTCTGAGGTCCTGTAGAATATGTGCCAGTGAAAACACCTTTGATTTTTCCAGTGTTTAGGCATAAAGTCATTCTGCCCTAACTATAGGGCTTCATATCTTTCCTAATCTTATAACTCCCTGTTTTCATCCTTAATGTTTTCTTGCAGACAGAGAACGAGAATGCCAGAGATTATCTGTGGAATTAAGCCCAAAGAATATGAATGGAGTAGAACAGCATGAGCCTCTTCAGTCATCAGTTCAACTCCAGTGTAACCTAGGCAGGCCGAAGTCAAAATCTTCCTCAGTTAAATCATCCAATGCTACAACCCAACTTGAAACAAAGACAGATGATTCAGTTAAAAAAAGAGGTAAATTGGATCTCTGGTTGCTATGTTCTGACGTGGTGAGAGAGCTGAGGCCTCTAGGCAAAAAAATGGGAATTCATGTATGTGAAGGTGATGTGTTGGAAAGTGAGAGCAGAATCATGCTCAGCATAACAAAAATGAGTAGAACAATTTATGATCTATTTAACATTATATTAAATGAAATTTGAAATAAGTAATTCTAACTAATAGTGCCTTTATAATATTTATTTGTTTTGGGTGATGAATTTGAGCAAATGTTTAGAAACTGAAGAGCACCAGGGAAGGACTATGGCATAGTTGGATTTATGGACTTCAGGAGGATAACCACTTCATCCTAATCTGGGCAAATAACACTTTGAACTATTCCTGCCCCCTCATTCAGAAAAGCCAAAGCCAGCTTTCTGACTTTTGTGCAATTTTGGTTTTCTATTTTAGGGCCAAACATTGAAAAATCAGTAAAAGACTTGCAGCGTTGCACTGTTTCTCTAACCAGATACCGTGTGATGATCAAAGAGGAAGTGGATAATTCAGTGAAGAAGATCAAAGCTGCTTTTGCAGAATTGCACAGCTGGTAGGTAAATCAGCTTCAGAGATCCATCAGCACCACCCGAGAAAAGGGGCTACTTAGGGCACTGGCATTAGTGGGGAGGGGTCACTTACACCCTCTTTGCTTGCAGCATTTGATTGCAAAAAAAATACATGATGCCATTAAGTGACACTTTTCACCAACCAGGAAGTAATATATGCATAAGTGTGTGGTTGCTTTTATGAAGAACATAAAGTTCTTCAAAAAAAATCACTGGGTTTTTTTGCCCTAAATGATCCATCTTGACCTAATTCTTTTGTATCAAGTCCAGTGGCAGCATATCTGAGCAAATGAAAGCACTTCTAAATATCTTGTCTGTAGGATTTTCTGAAGTCTCTTTTACCTTCTTTAAATCTCATCTTTCTATACTGTTTCTTTGATCTTATCTTCTTTGGCAGACAGTCCTTTACTGTCTCTTCCTGTCCCATCATCTTTGGTTCTTACCCACCATTGTTGTTTTTTTCTTTCCCGCATAGTTTCTTCTAACTTTCCCATTCATCATTTCATTCCAATTCTCATCTCTAGTTCACTCTTTTTCCTCATTCTTTTATATCTTTACTCTGTTTATTCCATTGTAGTTTTGATTACTCATGATCTTCAACGTGTATATCTATGCCTTTTGAAAATTTATAGCAGAAATAATTGCTGTAGTAGCAAGTTGCATATTTTGTATGTTCTTGTCATAGAAAAATATTTTCTGCTTTGAGTTTTACTTGACCTTGGTTAAGCATAGATGTCATATAAAACCTGTGTATTAGACAGTTGCAGTAAACAGAAGAAATCATGTTAAAATGTACAATACTTGGTTACAAATCACAGAAGAGTACAAAAACCTTTCCCCTTTAATTCATCCACAGTATTTGTCAGTATTTGTATGAGCATATCTTATCCAAGTGCTGTAGTATTGGAAGAAGTTTAACTCTAGACTTTACTGGTATATTCATTGTTTCCAATGATGCATCAGAAGTGACTTTAGTGCCACTGGGGCTCCACTTCTGTATGGGCAGAAAATCCAAGTGCTGCTGAGCTAATTTTGGGGACGATTCTGTTTCACTGAGCTGCCTGTGTATTTATGTGTATAGCAAGGAGAGCTTTGTTTCTGTCCCTGTACTCCAGCAAACACGAACTGTGATCACCAGTTGAACTAAACTGCGTGATGTTGTCGGGATTGCTCTGGAGCCAGTATAGTGATGTTTGCTTATGTAGTCATTAGATTGCTGCAATATAAAAATTGAGTTCATTAACCCCTTGCACCTTTTTTTGATAATTCTCAGAGGGGACCTTTTTTCTGAGTAAACTCATAGTTGGATCTCATTTGCTATATAGTCCAGACTTTTTTTTTGGTAGCAGTATTAAAAATGTATAGTGTCACATGTCAAACGTTGGTTGCAGGCAGTAACAGTTAATTCAGTCTTTAAGCAATTGTTCTGGTCATGGAACAGGCTTAGAACTCTGACATGACCTAAAAATGCAGGGGGTAGTAAATTCAGAACTGAAATTCTTCATTATTCATGTTTTATCTTGAAAAACACTGAAGTATATTGCCTCATGCTAAAATGTGTTACTTAATAGAGGAAAAGACAAAGTTATCTCAAAAGAGTATTTAAATGCAAGTACTTAATGATGAAAATAGCCTGGAAAACTTTTGAATAGGCTTCATTTAATTTTGCCTCCTACCAGCTTTAGTGCCTAAATTATTGAAGCTAGAAGCTCTAGAATAGATCTGTAAGAGATCTGTGCTCTGAATATTTGTGCCTTGCAAAGCAATTTCATGCACGTAGCATAACATTGCAACAAGGACAGTATAATGTCAGCATATGTTTATGGAAATCTCAGTGCTGGCTGTATTGTTTTTGGCAGCTCATAAACTTAATATTTAGTTTTTTCTTCAAATGAATGAAGGGGAATTTTGGTTTAAACAGTAAAATGAATGACTTTACAACTTCTTTGCTGAAATTAAAGAGAGCTTTGTGATATTTCTTTGTGACCTAAATGCTGAGAAAGATGGGCATAGCTGTCTTCGGTGCCTTGTTTAGGAAAACTTGCTGCCAGCTGCTGTAGATTTACTGGATTTGTGTAGAAATGTGCAGAACCATTGATACATACAGCTTCAGACCTCATACAGTGAACACATCATATTCCTGGGCTGGATGGTTCAGTGTGTGTTATTTACATGGCAATTTCCTTGCTTCAGAGTTGAACAAAACATGACTAGTGGTAGCAGGAGGATAAAGTATTAAATGAGCACACAGCCTCTTGCATATTTATCACCCTTCTTGGATGTAGGAATTCTCTGTGACACAGTCAACTTGCCTATCAAGGAAAATTAAGCAATTCAGCTAAACTGTTGCTCCCAGAGGACTGTGGAGTGACCAAAAGCAAGGGCATGATATCACATCTCCATTATGATAGTGATTCCAAAGCTTTTTCCAAGTTCTTCTCCAGTTGCTGCTGGAGTGTGGACTGGTTGAGATGTACAGCAGATAAACATAGAACAGCCACTAAATGCTGTCCATGTTCAGAACTGCCAGGAATATTTGAGTGGGCTCTACCATAACATAGGTGGGAGCTTAACCAGTTCCTGTTACACACCACTGTCACCCCCTAAGGGGTTTTAATGAAGCTGAATGAAGTCAGAAGCTTTAATCTTGCAATGCAGCTGAATGCTGAAACACATACTACTTTGTTGTCTCTTTTGAGTTTATTTTTCTTCCTTTAGTAATAGGATAAAAGACTGGTTTTGTGTCCTTTCTTGCATTTACAATCAAGGTCAGAATCAAAACTGAATTGCAAGAGTCAGTAATATTTTTTACTTTTTGATAGTCTGTTTTGGATTTTTAAAATCTTTTCATGAGTTTACTGATCACAGAAAGAATGAAGAATGCAAAGACAGTGTCATATATCTTCCTCCTACTTCCAGACAGTATGTGAAACCATTATTATGGAGATAAATGAATAGCATGTGTGTCCTGAAAGCTTCAGCAGAAAGACTCACAAAAGCTTTACTTTTTAGCAGCAAAAACTGTTGAGTGATAGTTGTTTGTGGAAATCCATGTCCCTCTCTGGCTGAGTATTTCACAGCTTGACGTAACCAGTGAAGGGAAGTTACTCCTGAACATGTTCAGTCACTACTGTGCTGCTTTTTAAAAAGTCACCTCTCTGGCAAAATGGCAAAACAGTGCATACCCTCCCACAATCTAAAAAAGCAGTGCTAGGGAGCAGATGTGCTGTGAACACCTGTAAAAGCTTGGGGAAAAAAATGCAATGTTTGCTTCTGTTTTAACTTTTTAACAAAATGGAGCAAATAACAGTCCCAGAAAGATGCTTATTTAAAAACACTGCAGTGAGAACACTTTTCTCTTTCTTAAAGAGCCTCCCAGAAGTTCCTGCCAACTGGAGTAGTTCTCCATGTGCTCAGAATAAGTGATAACAACTTGGTTTTGTACAGTGCTTTTCATGCCAAAAGACACCAGAGCATTTTACAATCCAGGGGCTGGTCCAGGCAGGGCACTTTGCCTCACAAGAAGTCTTTCACAGTCTCATGTGGATTGTGCTTCTGCTGTGATCTGGCACTGTCGTCACCCCTTCTTGCTGGGCTTTCAAGCCCTTCTTGCTGGGCTTTCCCAATGTTATGAGAGCACTGAGCAAAGCAAGCTGAAGGGCAGTGTATCTAAAGCCCACATGTGCCTGAAAGTTATGAGGAAGATTGTCCTTGAACCAGCATTTCTCCTCATTGCATTCAGCTTTGCTGTATGGTTTTCAAGAATACCTTTGTGTGAGTGAGAACATAAGCTGCTCCCCTTAATATTTGGATGTAAAATATATCAGAGCGTAACCGTGTCTCACAATAGTGTAGAGCACAGATTACCAAGAAGATTACCAAATAGTTCTTAAGTTGCAGGGGTAGGTCAGGAAAGCTAAATGAACTCCCCTCTCACTAGAGTGCACTTGAGACATTTGTTGCCAAGCTTAAAACCTGCATGCTATAATTGTGTTCTCACTTTTCCACCGAGAGGCTGAATAACCATCCTGGGGATAAAAGGAGAGCCCCAGGAAATCTGAGTGAAATGTGTAGAGCACAAAAGGAGCCAGAGTTCCCCGTAACACCCCTTGCCAGAAAATAATTTTCGCATATTGGGCATTCACACAGTCATATGGAAAACTAAAAGGAAACATCTGCTACTTGCCCACATGGTCTGCCATGAACAGAAAATAGTCTGTAGAAATAGTAGGAACCAGGTTTCATTACACTGAATGCAGAACTGAACCACATAAATTCAAGTTTCTCTGCTCTTTGCATCTCAAACACATTGTTATGTCCAATGCTTTTTAAAGAGCATGGAAACCAACACAGTTGATTTTTTGGAGTGAAGAAAAGCACTTGAATGCTCCACCATAGGCTGGATAAAAAATTCATTCTGACATAATGCTAGGAAGATGGAGTTTGGTGGTACCAACAGTTTAAAAATATATTAAAATAGATTCAGGGAACAACTAGAAAGCATGTGCTGCATGTTTGGATAAAATTAGGCAGTTTTAGTATTATTTTCTAAGTCGAAGCAGAAAAGTGGTTGAATAGGGGAAGAAGTAATTTAAAAGAAAATAGCTGTGTCTGTACTAACTTGGTGCAGGGTGGTGAGCAGTGGTCAGCATTGCAGAGCAGTGAGTGAACGCAGTCACCCCCTTTCTGGGACCCCTACTTGACAAACTGTAAAGATGATGGTTTTCTGTTGCCCATAGCCCAGAATCAGTGGCACCAAGTGAGAGCTGCCTGTTTGTGTTAGTGATGTGGTAGTTTGGAGCATGGGCAGATGCCTGGAAAGGCCAGGACTAGTATTGCTTTATACTGAACAGAGTTCCTGTGCTGTGTCTCTCTGCATTTTCAGAATCCTTCCTTATGAGCTTTCTGTCTATGTGACTGCTGGCTTTTGGTAGTCCTTATGTTTCTAAAGTACAGATTTTCAAATCTCCTTGCAGTTTGTTGTGATATTTGTTTGCCCATTAGTCACACAATCTAGTCCTTAACTTTGCCAGTGCAGAGAAGGAAAAAACAGTCTCCTGACATTTAGGTGTCCTTGGGCCCTGCTGGGTTTTCAGGTACCTTGAAAGACCAGTGCTTTGACCAAGACCCCTGGGCCCTGTCCCTGCTGCTTGGGGGATGTGAGAGAACCTGATCCAACAGCTCTGGCCTCAGACCAGGTACTTGCCTGCAGAGCTGCAGCCCTGGGAGAGGGGCTTGTGCTTACACTCTTCTCATGACCTCCAGCAGTTTGGGATCACCTCTGCTGTGCATCAGTGGAGAGAAGGAGCAGAGTTCATGAAATGAGGGGAGTTAGGTTTCAATGAGATATGTAATGTCCCCTTTCTGGCCCCTTTGTCTTTTACAGTTACTTGCTTCATCCCTGTATTTTTTTACCAAGTTTGCGAAAACAGATTACAGAGGTGAGATCCAGAAGTGGATTACAGTCTCTTAACCTGTTGCTCATACTCGATGGCCTTATGTCTCCCCTCTTCCCTCCCAGTCATTCATAGGTGTGTTTGTCATCCTCAGTGCAATACAAGAACGCATGTTTATTGGGGCTATGCAGGTAGACTGTTGCTTTTGTGTATGTCATTGTTGTCAGACATAAACTAAACACAAGAAGGAAATAATTACATTGAAAAATTTCAACAGGCATTAGACCAAAGAACCAGGCTCTTCTTCTCTCTTTGTGGCCTCTTTCCAAGGTGCTTTTGGGAAAGTTACCTCTTCTCTGTAGCAAAGCTCAACAACCATCTTCTGCCTTGCCAGAGTGTGCTTGGGATAAAATATATAAAACCAGTAAGGTATTCAGATACCTCAGTAGTCAGATCAGAACTGAGACTCAAATAGGAAAGAAATACTTTACAAATTTATGTGAAAATTTACAGGCTGCTAACAAGCCATGGTGTAGCTCATACTCAAAATTGTTAAAACACTGCCAAATCCCAAGATGATGCCTTCAATTCTAAATAAATAAAATTTAGAAATGTTCTTTCTGGAAAAGATTTTCCATGTCACTTTTCAGCTTAAACGTTTCAGTTTTTCTGATCAGGCAATAAATTTCTAGTTGTTTATAAAGAGGTCTTAAAAGAAAATTGCAAATAGACCTTTAATTATGGTGGGTTTACCAGACCCCACTGTGCTAGCTGGCTGCTAAAGAGAACAATGTTAGTGAAGATAGATAACACAAATAAACACAAAATAAACTTGAATAACTAAAAGCCTTTGGGCATTTTCAGTTCTACTAGATGGTACACTGCAGAGGGAAGGATTTCAGTGACATTGATTTATCATGTCTTTTTTTTAATCTTCTTATTGTCACACTGTATTAGTGATCAGAATGATCAATGTTTGCTGTGTAAACATAGTGCATATGCTACTATGGTGATCGATTAATAACCTTCCAGCATTGTGAACATTTAAATAATATTGAGCTAATACTGGAAGAATATAATTTACTGAAACATTGCAAGATATATAATGTAACAGCTTTTCCTACAGGTTTATTAATATAAAGAAAATTTGTATAATTTCTCCAATTACAAAGTAGCATGGCTACTCAGTAATCCTGTAAAGTTTGTAATCATCCATTACAGGTGATTAGGCATTATATTTACAGTCTCATCACATCATTCTAGTTCCTTGTGCTGAAAGTTTGACAGGGACAATTCAGGGTTTTGGATTGAGGTGCAGGATTCTTTTGTGAAGTACACAGTTGGCTTAGAGGTTCTTATCAGTTGTCTTTTCACCCTGCTTGTGGGTCAAATATGTTCATGTTAGAAGGGAAATCTGTGCAGGAAATAAGGCATAATACTTTAAGGCCAATGCGGAGCTTATCAGGACTGTCCCATGAAGTTGCCTGTAATCTCAGCTCAAATATAGCAGTGACAGTAATAGTGCTAACATCCCTCAAACTTGCTTGAGTTTGTCAGAAGCTTGTCAATCTGCACAACTTTAAGGAGCTACTGGAGTCTTTTCCAAAGTGTTGACAGAGCAATGTCACTGGAGAAGGGTGTTTGAAGCCTAAGCTGTCAAACTCCAACAGTGTCCCACAACTAACTCCCTTCCTCCTGAAAAAAGGGCTCCAATTGTACCTCAGTGTTCCAGCAGCTCTCCTGCTGAACCGGACCCCAGAGGATGCCCATGAAAAAATATCTCTTTCCCCCTTCCAGATGAAGAGCCCTGCTGGAGTTGTTCAGATGCCACAGCTGACACTGTCTTGCTCAGTCTCCAAAACAACAGACATTCTCCAACTGTGCACAAAGCTGGTTCAAGGGAGAGGGAAGCTTATTGAACACCTCAAGGAAAAAGTTGGCATTTGGGGGGGTTTAACAGGGTTTTGAAAGGACTCATTGGAGTTACACTTAACAGTAAGCTCTGTGCTATGCAGTTGGGGCTTACCTTTGTGAGCTGTGTCAGCATGTTTGCCTCCGTGTCAGCTTGATCTTTTTATTTCCCCATCTCTTCAGGCACAATAGGTTTATAATAATGCCTGGAAGAGGCAGAAGGAAGGAGAAGATTCTGGTCATCTGGAACCCTTGTGATTCTCATCAGTAAAGCTATAAATCAGCCAGCCTGGCAATCTGATGCAGCTTTTCTGAAGAGGCACTAATAACTTTAATCATTTTAGTGGGATTTTGAGGTATTGCAGCTGACTGAAAATATCTTTTCTTTTTCACTGTGCGAACACTAAATTTCATGCAGTAAACTAGAGGAAGATTAATTTGTTTCCACTAATGTCAGAACAAATTCAGAATTTATTCTGAGTATGAAATTGTGAAATGAGGCAGCTGTCAGCATAATTTACCCCTACCATTGCTGTGCCAGCAACTCATTGTAGTTTGGCATTTGCAGCTCTTTAGCCATTGTATACTAGTGTGAATTCTGCCTGCCTGTGTAAGGCCAAGGCATGAGTACTGTCCATTTGACCAGAAATAGAATTATGTTCTTGCCTTCAGAATCAAGCAAAATGATTCCTAGAGAGCTGCTATTTCTCCTGCTGCATCTCATATCCCTACAGCACAAGCACCGACTGTGTCTCATTTGCATGCCCTCTATGTTAAGCCTCTGCCTTGCTGTGTCCCTTCAAGAAAATTGTCTCCCTTCCCACCTCAAAATTTGCTAAATCCTGTGCTCCAAACTGCAGATCCTCGCCTGCAGTGAACAGTGCTATGATACTGGCAGCTAGAGTTTGGTACCCAGGTTCTGATCGTGCAAAAGTGACAGGTAAGAAAAGGACAGAATCAGCCCTTTCAGGAGAGAGGTGCAGTGAAGGGAGACAGAAAAGAAAGAGGTAGTAGTGTTACTCTGTTTTGGCTCCAGCATCAGTCATGGAGTACAAGACTCACTTGATTCAGATCTGCTCTTGAGTCTGGTCAATGGGAGAGGGGATTTGAGTCCCAGTATTTGGTCTACTACAGCAGGGGAACCTATGGACTCATGATTAGGGCATGGATTCAGGTACAACTGGAGAAAGAAGTGGTGCTGATTTGTGTGTTTGTCACAAGAGTCTCAAATGGTATATGGGAATATATTCAGTGCTGATATTCAAGTTAAGGAGAAGGCATACTGAAGCCTGATAGATTTTTGGTGCTTGGAATAATCAGAAAAAATTGACAAGATTATGACTTCTCCAAAACATCAACTAAAGTAGTCTGTTCATGATTTTAAACCTGGTCCCTAACATCTATAGAAGACCCAAGAGAAACAGCATAACTAGAGAGGAAAGAATGAGCAGAACGTTTTCCCTGAGGTGTCTTTAGATCTGAAATGCATTCTGATCCTTACTCTGCTAGAGCTCAAATCTGGTCATACCTGAGTGTGCAGAAAGTTCCTATAGCACCCAGTATCCAGTTCTCCACAGCACAGCAATGACTGCAGGCTGTACACTGGAGTGTACCAGCTTTAGACAACATTTAGGTGTCAAATGGACACTAAGAAGCATTGAAAGAAAACGCCTTCCCAGGAGGCATTGATGAGCTGAGCTTTGAGGAGTTCTCAAAAACACTAGTGCTGCAGTCTGATCATGATCACCATATTGAGCCCCATTAAGGGGCTGTCTGAGCTTCATGTGAAAATGGTAAGATCCTAGCAGGAGCGAGAGATAAGATTTGATCCATTGAGTTTTCCACAGTGTTTTTGTCCTTTCTCCTTCTATATCTTTTAGCATTTAGTTTTTTCTTTGTTTTTGTTTTGTGGGGGTTTTTTCCTAGCCAGTTTTTCAACTTTCTGTCTGTGGTTTTCATTTGTTTAGTACTTTGCCAAGTTCTTGGTGGATGACATGTTGCTCAGTTTTGCACTGAAGTGCTTTATGTGACTAGAAAGGACTCAAATTGATTCATACACCATTTCCTTAATAATTGACCCTTATGCAAACTAGGAAAAAAAATAGCATTTCCTAGTACGGATTGGCCTAGGAAATCCTAAGGAAACATTAACGTTCCCCACATATGACATATGGCAATTTATGAATTCCAAGGTGAGAAATGTGGTTGTGCACTTCCAGATGAGAATTAGTATGTTCCTTTCCTTTAAAGAGAGAGAGATTGCATACCGTCGACTGGTAGAAATTAGTACAACTGCATTGTCTTCAGGGAAGGGAAACCTCAGGAAGATCTGTCTGTTAAAGAAACTTAGTTTATTGCATTAATTAGTCTCACATTGACAAAGGTACCAAACGTTTTTTCTGTCTAGTAACAGAAGAGATATGACTATAAAATATGATAAAGGACTGCTATGGCCTTGTTCCCATTCTGGTATTAAAAGTGGTTTTATTTGGCATCAAAATAAAATGCTATGAGCCAAGCAGTTTAGTCAGGATCTGCTGTTAGAGTGCAGAGAGGACAGTCATGGAATGAACTGCACTAAAACACACTTCTGATGAGCTCTGCTGTTGTGACCTTGTTGCTTGAATATTTTTTCCAGACAAAAGTTTGTTTATATAACGTGTGTAGCGCACTAGGAAGGCACTTTTGCAACAGAGACAGAAAAAGCAAAAATATGCAGACTTTTAATTTAAGGGAAAATACTAAAGATCATTAAACTCTCTTTGTGGAGGGTAGAAATAGGTAAGAACTTTAAAGACTCATTTCAGCCACCTGCTGTGAAAGCCAAGGAAGTTTATTATACCATGTAGTTACACAAGCTAATTGAAAATAGATTAGTTCTGAAAAGCTATCACTATTTAGATGAGCAAGCTGGAATCATCACCTGCTTATTTGGAGTTCAAGTTTAATGCTTATGCTTGGAGAATATTGAGTGCCAACTGGAACAAGTGTGTCCTTTCATTCTAGGATTTTCTCTGCCATAAAAAAACTCCTGCTGTTTTATTTCCTCTGGTGTGTACGTCACACTAAATTGATCTGGCAGGCCAAACCAATATTTTTAGTCTTGTTTCTATGTGTGAAACAAAAATGTGTTACACTGCAATTTTATTGTCTCGCTGCATTCTTTGCCATCAGCCAAAACCTGCTTCTGTCCCTCTTGTTGGCTGTTGAGAGGCAGTGTAAAGGTCTCCTCCTCTAGGGGTAACATGGTAGGCTGGGAAAACCCAGGGGTGGGACTCTGAAGAGCTGCAAAGCTCCTGTATGAGCTTGGTTAATTTATGGGAAGATTTCAAGGAAGCATGCCATGGCACTGGAGCACATTCTACCTGGTAAATTTTTGGTTGTCAGCTGTGTGTTTTCCCTGTGTTCCCCACACTGCCTGCTCACCAGTCTTTCCCTGTTTTAGTAAAGGACCTGTCAGTCCTTCTCTTCTCTTTAAGACTTCTGTCTTTGTTTACTGCCCGCTGAACTCTGTAGGATCTTCCCTTTCTTGCAAAGGATGTTCTAGAAAAATGTTTGGGGTTTGAGTTTTCCATAATGTCTTTCTTCAGTAGAAGCTGGTTCATATGTAACTCAGTGTCTTCACTGCATACAAAAGCTTATGTTTAAGAATGATTTTACTAAAAGGGTTGAGAACTCCACTCTTCCCTTGAGTGCATGCCTAGATGTACTCCTGGTATTTGACCTACTTTTTGCAATTTCTCCCCCCCACAAGCTGCTTGCATTTACTCACTTATGTAAACATAAACATTAGTATTGGTAGTGTTTATTAAATGTGAACTTAACTTTAAGAATAATCTAGTGAGGGGAAAGTGGAGCACTGTCCACTGGAGCACATTCTGCAGTGGTGTTGTTTTACTGAACAGTGTCTCTGGGCTCATGATGTTCATTTACCAGAACTACTGTCTGCTCTCAGCAGACCACCTGATCAGTTTGCACTTTGACAGCTTAAAAGCACTGTCAGGGATTGTGCACCAGAGGTTTGTGAAAGGAGAAGCACACAATTCCTTTAGGAAAGCCAGGTAAAAGTTGAACCACTCTTTCCCAGTCCTGAAGAGAAAAGGGGTCAAGGAAGCTGACCTCTAATATGGAGGTACTTTAATGCTTGTTTACATCACAAACCATTTTCTTGTTTGCCCTGACATATTTTGCAAAAATATCTCTCTTTAAGGAAGAGAAGGACCACTTTCCACATATCTTTAATTTTGTTTTATTCTTATTATTGTGCTGTATTAACTTCGGTAGCAGCAATGGTGTATGTGGCTTAATTAGGAAACTGACTGCTTGGTCATTTGAGGGTTTCTGTGCTGAGACAGTGCTGAAGAGGTAAATCAGAGTGACTTCCACATCTGTGTAGACACATGGGCAAGCCAGTGAGGTGTTTGTGTAAATCAGCATACACTGATCATCACTAATCTTTTTGTCGTCAGCTTGCCTAGATGTTTCTTTAGTTTCAATTTTTTTAAGTCTTATTCATTTCAAAACTGCCTATAATTAAGGTCTGAAGTGTATGTGTAGTTACAGCTTTTGATTTTGATGGAGTCCTGACATGGATTAAATTATGGGTTTTTTTCTTTCTTTTTTTTTCCTTTTTTAGCATCGTAGACAAAGAAGTGTCATTAATGGCAGAAATTGATAAAGTTAAAGAAGAAGCCAGTAAGTAAAAAAAATACACAGGGAACTTTTGGAATAGCCATGGGAACAGTTGTTTTGTTTGGCAGAAAATTACACAGTACATAAATTTGGTTAGCAGCATTCCCTCATCTTTCACTGTGTGTATATACAGTCAAATAAGGCTTTGGTGTTCCAAGGTAGTTCCTGTCTATAGTGATTGTGCATCAAAGTTTCAATATTATGAAATTAAGGTGAACTAAAAGTTCATATGAAGTAAGATTTAAATTATTTATTCCTTCTGATTACCTACCAGAGCTTTTTGACCACTCCTTTTTTTTTTTCCTCATTTCTATGGTTTGTTGATTACTTCGTTTCCATTTTTCAATCACTATTTGCTTGCTTATATTACATATATGAATTAGAATACTGGAAGTTACATGGGGCATATGTTATTGTGTGGCCTTGCATAGCTTTGAAGGATAGTAATCAAGCTTATGAATTAGAACAATTAAAAAAATAAAAAAACCCATATGTTTACTGCAATCTGTTTTCTTAATAATCTGTGGGAGTTGATCTGATTCCACACTTTCATGTTGTCTCTGTTTTTTGCATAGATTTTCATGTATATATATTCTGATTTGGAAAAAAAAAAGGCAAGATGAGCCATGCATACCACATGATACCACAATATCTGTTTATATTCCATCTGGTATATGGTATTTGTATTTACCCCAGTAATCAAAAGTTTCAATAGGGATTGCTAAACAAGAAACTGAAGAGTAACCAAAGCATTGTTAGAATGATACTTTGTCTGGCAGATGAAAATATCACTGCTTTGTATGCATACAGTCCTTTTATTGATTTGTACATTTAAAGACCTTCCAAGGAGGGTCACAAATACAGGTAACGTTCTTGAATGCTTCATTTGCATTTAGAATTCTCACTTAGTTTACAAATGTATACTAGTTAAATTTTTATTTTAAAAAATACTCTAAATCCTCTCTGATGCTACCTAAGTCTCTTGCAGCTGTGTATCTGTGGAAATTAAAAGGTAAGAGTTGTTGCAGCAAAGATTAGCATTAGTTTGTGTCTTGAATTTCATATGCTAATTTTTCTAGGAATAACATGAAATAGATGTGGATTTGAACTTCATTGTTATTCTGGGGAGGAATTGTGGATGGATACATATCAGCAACTTTTTGGTTACCTGCAGAGACCAGATAGCCATAATCAGCTACAGGGCATGCACTCACTCCTAGGAAAACCAATGGGAGAATTCCCATTGATCAGCAGACGAGGATCTAACCCCTAAATGCATAAACAAAACCACATTTTGGAAATAACGCTGTCCAGGGCTGATGGTATTATAGGGCCCTTTCATTAATCTTGGCCACGTTCAGTAGTAATTTTTGTAGAAAGTAAACCTAATTCTTATCTACAGACATGCAAAGTGCTGCATTTGCACATGACATGTTCTGTTTCCCTGTTTTAATGCCAGCTTCACACATAAGAGTGGATGGCCTCTGTACCTGGTTCATTTAATCTGGTATTATCTTATTATCTTGTATGTTACTAGATCATTGCTTTGTGGTTCATGGTTAATATTTCCCTGTAAGAATATAACTGTTCACCTCTTCCTTATATAAAATATACAAGACAGGCAGTAAAGAATATTTAGTACTTTTTCATAAAGGCCGTTGACCTTCAATACTGCTTTGCAGTTGAAATGGCAACTCAATATATTCTGCATGTGAAAGCAAAATTGCGATGCCAGTGATTTTAATATAAACTATATACGAAGGCAGTGAAATAGTCCTGTGTAGATAAAATATAGCGTGTCTTCAGAAACAGGCTGGTGACTCAATGTAATGCTTCTTTCCATGTCTCCGTGGAAGACTCCCTGATTTTGTGATTAAAAATAAAGCACTGGGAAACTCAAGGCAATATGTCTTTACCCCTGTTTGTCTAAATGTTGAAGGATTGGTTTAACTTTGATTTTCCGACAGCTGTCCCATTTTCAGATCTTTTTCAACATCAGGCAATTCAGTTAAATATGGTGATTGACTTAATCTGTGCAAGCTGCATATTGGAAGTCCAGTTGAAGTCAAGGGTCCATGTATTTGTCTCACATGTGATGTACAGTCTTAATGCCTAAAGACTGATAAATTCCAGAGCAATTTACCTTCCTAGCATTAATGACTGACTATTGGTATTTGGCAGTGGAAATCCTGACTGCTCGGCAGAAGAAAGCTGAGGAGCTGAAGAGACTGACGGACCTCGCCAGTCAGATGGCTGAAGCACAACTGTCTGAACTCAGGGCTGAAATTAAGGTCAGGCATTACTTCTGCTTGGGTATTTTAGCTGTTTGCAGAACTGCCAAGAAAGAGCTGTCACGTTAACATGCCCAGGCTGTTCAGTCCTGCTATAGGCCAACGGGTAACTAGCTTTCCATATGGAAAGCATAGCTTCCTAAAGCATTGTAGCACCTCTGGGCAATGTACAGATGATGTACAGAGAAATATAAGCTATCTCATCAGTATAGCAGTGGGGAGTTTTGCTGTTTGTGTATCATTTGTAAGACTCAGTTAACAAGTAAACCTGATAGCTTCAGATTCAGTGACCAAACACATATTCTCTGATGAAATGACCCACTTCCCAAGTGTGGGAGTGATCAGCTCCCACTGGGCTGTGAGACATGTAATTTGGTAAGGACGGGAAAATATTTGGTTCTGCATAGAAATTCTGTGTACAGGGCAGGGTCAAGAGTTTGTTGAGCCTTCCAGTGAACTCAAGATCAGTTGTTTCCTTTACCATCCATATAGTCTTTTGCTCATAATGTAAATCACTGTTAACATGTCTTATTTTGCAGCACTTTGTGAGTGAACGGAAATACGACGAAGAGCTGGGCAGGTCTGCCCGATTTTCCTGTGATACAGAACAGCTGAAGACCCAAATTCAGCTCTGTGGAGAAAGTGCGTGCTGGTGATTTCTCACATGGAATTTCTCAGAACACAGTGTTCCACTTACCTGTTCAGCAGAACTAAAGGCACCTGTGCTGCCTGGGGGGGAGAGTGTGCAGGAAGCCCGCTGTGAGTGGTGTCTCTGAATGCAGGAGGCTTGCTGAACACACACGAGTCACCTTTACAGTGTACGACATGTTCAACTCACTGTGCCTGTGCTGCACACTCCATCTGCAGGTGTGCACTGCCCATTTTGTCAGAGATCTACAGGTATTACTCAGATCAGTTGGAGCTTTCAATCTAAACAGGATTTCCAAGTGAAAATAAAAGTCAGCTCTGGGGAATATGCAAATTCAGTAATTTATAAGTAAATAGTCAATAGGAAGCTTCTCTGTGTGAGCATAGTGTTGTGAGGCCAATTCCTGCTAGGAAGTAACTCCCCAGCTTTATAACAGTGTTCACTAGGTTATTCACTGAGTTTTTCAGGAGATAAATGGAGTCTCAAATCATAGCATAATTAAGGTTGGAAAAGACCTCTAAGATCACCAAGTTCCACAGTCAACCACCATGTTCACCACTAAACTATGTCGTCAATTGCCATATCCACATGTTTTTCGAACACTTCCAATGCTTAACAACCCTCTCCATGATAAAATCTTTCCTAATATCTGATCTAAACCTCCCCTGGTGAAACTGGAGACTATTTCCTCTCATCCTGTCCCTTGTAACCTGGGAGAAGAGACTGATCCCACCTTGCTACAATTTCCTTTTAGGTAGTTGTAGAGGGTGATAAAGTCTCCCTTCAGCCTCCTTTTCTCCAGGCTCCTCTTTTCAAATCATCTACCCTTCAGCTTGGAAATTTAGGTTCACTTTTTTGCTTCTAGTATCATGTCCCTGTTGCAAAATAAGAGATTGCCTATTTCTCATCTTTGTCATGCTTTTTTCCCCTCTGCCTAAAAAAGTAAATGCTGTAATGCTTTGTCCAAAATGTTACCCTGTCCCATCGTATCCCATCAGTACCAATATCCGGGAGAAAACTGTTAAAACAGTACTGAATTAGTGCATCTTGGTGGAAGGAAAATAATAAATGTTTTCAAGTAGTTACTCAAAACAGAAAAAGGAGAAAATACTACACAATGTGCCAATACAATCTTGTGACTGCACAGTTAAAGAACTGACTGCTTGGAGGCATAACCAGTTTAACTCAGTAGACCATAAGAATTGCTTTTGCAGAACACTTTGAAAATATATCTAACCCTATATCCTGTCTGTCACTGAAGCCAACTCAGGATGTTTCAAAAGAAGGCATAAACTTCCCAGTAATGCATCTAATTGTTTACAGTCACCTCATAGACCCTGTCTCATACCCTGAAGCATAAGAGATTGAAAATTCTATAGAGATTATCCTGACTAATAATACCACAGCTGCTCTTGATACAACCATAGACGGTTTTTTTTAAACTCATTGAACTACTTTCCTAAATAACTTCCAGCTGCAGTTAATTCAGCAAGTTAATTATTTATACCTCATTTCAGTAAAGCATTACATAAGCATAGTTTGATGCAGGCCTGTTCAAATTGGGTCAGTGAAGTCAAAAGAGCAACTATTAGTAGGGGAGCATTGTCATCCTAGAAATGACTGATAGTGGACTGACTGTCTGGAGAACTTAGCTCTTACCTGCCCTCAGTGACCTTAGATGAGCAACTCATGATATTGGATGTCTTTGACAAGAGCTTTTCAGTGCAAAAGATATTTCTCTTAGGGGTATCTCACAGTGAGGCCCATACCCTGCTAGAAGCTGCAAATACCACTCAAACAGAGGTTATATGAGGCCTATAGCTAAGAACAGCCACTGTTGAGGGCTTTAACAAAAACAATAACCAAACCCACAGAGCTTGTGCAAAGCAAGGCATGTTCTAGCATGAGGAGAGGGTAGACAGCATATACTCACAATGAAGGCCAGGAAGAAACAAAAATAATTGGACTAACATATAACCAGAATGCCCAATGGCAAGTTGTATCCTTTCCTTGTACATCTTTTTTGTTAAAAATAGGTTTTTGTGAAAAGCACCTGGGTCTTTATATGGGCTTCCATGTGCAGCAGTCTAGAGAGCAGTAGAATTCAGTGATAGCTGGCCTCAGTGAGCTTCGAAGAGAAAATTGTCCATTGTGCAGATCATTGCGTTGTTTTTCTGAAGAGGGCACCTAGTAGGAGAAGTAGCTGATGTTGTTACAAGTAAGATCCTCAAATAATCTAACAGATGATGTTCAGTTACTATAATTTTTCCTTATCTTCTTTCTCTGTACTAAAAGTGAAAAAATAGGAGTACCTCTTGGATAAAACAAGAGCCGTCTCTCTGAAGTGAACCTCAGTTTTGTCATCTGTACCAGAAGGAAACAGAAAAATTCTATAATCAGAAAAATTAAGATCAAGAACTTTGTTAGCCTCAGCATCTCTTTGAGACTGCTTGGGGGCTATTTCACAGAAACCGCTTTAAGAGCTTGTGGAACTGCAGAGAAGAATAAGGATTTTTTGGTGCACTTCACATCCAGACATGACAGTGCTTAGTAAATCAGGTGATGTCAAAATATTAAGAAGTAGAGAGTAGGAATATACTGAGATGAGCAGTAGTGGTTCCTGATGGTGTAGACTGCCATAGTCTACATGAAGTTGATTACTGCATTGCATTCAGTTCCAATTTTTATAGATAATCATGGTACAGAAGAACCTTTTTTACCTATCTCCATTGAGAGGGATAAGCAACAGGCACTAGACTATTTTTTTCTTTATCTTAAAAATGTTTAGACATTCTAGGGAAGCTTTCATGGCTGTTGCTTGTGTTGTAGGTAGTACATATGTAGACAGCAATGACAGCCAAGGTTCCATGATCAAAGAATAATTTGGAATAGAATTTAATCTGTGAAGTCTGCAGACACAAATTCCTTTGACCTCAAGCAGTCAAGAGATTTACTGGCATATCACTTCCCACATTTCTTCCTTTGTCGCATGAAGACTGCTGTTACAGGGGCATTATTGATAGGACAGCAGTGCATGGAGTGGTCCTGGCAGCACATGTTGAGCTCAACTGGTTAAAAGTTGACAAGCAAACCAATAGGTGCCAGGAATTTTGAAAAATTCTCTTGGATGACGAAAGCTTGGCCTTCTGCCAGGCTCCTTCCAGTTTTAGTGCAGTGCCATCACATTGGCTCTTCTTTCTCCAGAAGTGCTTCACAATGAAGCCATTTTACAGAAGTAAAACACTATGGCCTAACTCCAACCCAAGTTATCTAGCTTACTTCATTATTTAAAATGAGGCTGGAACAATGCTTCCAAAATTAAGTGTAAGCAGAGTAATAATATATTCCTATGTTTAGATGTTGATCATTTAACTGATAACACATAATCTTTTTCTTTTATAGTTTCTCACCCAAAGAACAACTACTCCTCAAGGACACCATGCAGTTTAGTGCTATCTTCAATGACCTCTCATGCAACAACTGGCAAGCAAAACACACACGCACGAAAGTCCTCTAGTAATGCCAAGAACTCTGATAATAAAACAGCCAGCATTAAAGTACAAAGTCATCTTTCTTCCAATCCTACAGAATCTTCTTCTCAAGGGATTCCAACAAATAAGCAGGTAAGAATCCAGTTATGAACTAAACTAAATCACTTAAGAAATTTCAGGAAAATATGCAGCATTGAAAGTTGTTAATACAAAATCAAGTACTGGTTTGCAGTCTTTATATTTAATTAATAATTTTTGAAAATATGCAAGCATATATTTTTCAGCTTCATTTTCAAGTCAGCATGAGCATACAGAGTAGAAATACCAGAAATGCCATATGAGCAAAGATGGCTGTCAGGTGTTCAGAAGTGACTAGTGGCAGTCAATAGACTGAAAAAGAAAAACCCTCCATAATAGCTAACTGCCTTGTGTGCTGTGATGGAGAAACATCCAGTCCTGATACTTACCAAATGGTCAGCTGATGTGCTGTTGAAGCGCAATTATTAGATACATTTTAAAAGTAAAATCCTGCTGGGTTTAAAAGCATGTTATTTCAGAAGCTTTACAACACAGCTTATAGTATTGCCCTTTATTGGAAGCTATTTTGTTATATGAGCACCTTAGAATGTCCTTCTACTGTTGGTCTTAGGTAAAGCTGCCACTGAAGTTGCTCTGAATTTTGTCCCAGGAGGGATTTTAGGATCAAGTAGATGCCTGAAGGGAAACAAAAGAGCATTACATGGTGTCAGTACATGTATGGAATCAGCTGCCCTGGCAGGCATGCAAATAAAGTGTAATTCAGCCACTTCCTAGTAAAGATCAGAGCATCCTCTGAACAAGATATCACAATGGACATCTCTTCCACAATGTGGATGCTTCACTTGACTTTAGTTTACATGTTAATTTCTGTTCTTCCTGCAGTCTTACTGTAGTATTTTCACAACACTTTATTAGGAAAGGTATTTTCATGATTTTGGAAAAAATCAGTCAGTGGCAAGTTCTTCAGCACTTCTTAACTGCTCAGAGAATCGTAGAGTACCCCAAGTTAAAAGGGACACACAAGGATCACTGAAGCCCAACTCGAGCCCTGCACAGGACCATCTCCAAGAGTCACATCATGTGCCTGAGAGCATTGTCCAAAGGCTTCTTGAACTCTGTCAGGCTTGGTGCTGAGACCACTGCCCTGAGGAGCCTGTTCCAATGACCAGCCACACTCTGGGTGAAGGACCTTTTCCTAATATCTAATCTAAACCTCAGCTTCATGCTGTTCCCTTTGGTCCTGTCACGTGTAACAGTGTTGGCCCTTTTGGCTTCCAGGGCACCCTCATATGCAATTTCTGTTGACTACAACCCACAGAGTCCTTTCCTCAACAGCTGTTCTTGAGCTCTCTAGTATTTTTGTATTCTCTTGAATCATGGCAGACTTTAATTTGGCATCAGTCGTGAACCTGCCATCTATATTTTCAGGCTACTCAGATGTAGCATGGTACCCATAGTTCAGTTTTTAAGTGTAATAAAGAGAGAACTGATAACAGTCAAAAGTGTATAGTGTTTTGCTTCTCCTAGTTACACTGTTAATTCTGATTGCTATATTTCCTGTTGTGTTGGAAGGATTCAAATAACCTAACAGTTATCCAATTTCTTTCTGGGTAGAATGGGCCTTCTAGCCAGAGACGAAGATTCAACCCACAGCACCAAAACATGCGGCTCAATGGATCTCTTAAGGCACAAGGTGCCAGTAATGAGGCAGATCAAAATACAAAGAGTGGCACCAGGTCTGAGCACAGAAGACAGCAGCATAACAGCTTCAGATCTAAAAATAAAGGAGCTATGAAAAATCAAGAGCAGTCTACAACTGCAAGGACCACAGAGAATCCGACACATTCGGAGAAGACCCGCCGGAAGCACCACACACCAGACACTGCGGATCACAGGCCTTTCCAAGGCAGCGTTGGCAGGGTGTCCCAATGCAATTTATGTCCTGCAAGGAGGGAGGTCTCTGCTGATGCCACTGTTCTTTCAGTGCCAACTGTGACTTTGGTGGCTTAAAACGTCACAGTGATGGCAGGCAGAGAAATTTAATCTCTTCATTTTAGTTTCTTGCTCGAAATGCTTGTTGGTGAAGAAAATAAGTCAGAACATAGTCTTTTAAATCTGTTGCTGCTTAAAACTTGTTGATATCTTTATTACTTACTAATTATCAAAATTAAATCATACTTTCAAGGCTTTCCCCAATATCTTCACATTTATTTTGTCGTGACAGTACGAAATCTTACCAAAGCAGCATTTACTTCTTAGAAAAATGAAATCTAGATTGGAAAAATAAATTGATAATTAAATTCATAATAGCAAAAGCCTCTTGTAGATATGTGGTTATACCAGTCAACATTATTTTTTGTAGAACAGCCTGTGTTAGAAGGATCCCAGAAAGTCTGTATGCTGTGGTCTGCAATGAAATCAGATGATCTTGTAGAATTTTTCAGCGAATCTCTATACATCTCTTTCTTTCTGTGCGTGTATACACATACATGCATGCACACTGTATACACAGAGAGTTTTGTTATATACAAGAAGAGCTGAAAAGGCAATTCGTTTGATTTTAGCTTATTATTCCATAATCTGAGATCTTTAAGTTCAAGTATAAATTGTATTAAATGTATTACATATTGGTATTTTTCATGGACAAACTATTTTTATGAGGCTGAGGAAATATGCTCATTTAAGTTTGGAATGTATATAATAATGGCTATTCAGATGCACAGCCCTGTTCTCCATCCTTATCAGCCACTTTTCTATGACTAGTTGGATTTATTTTTTTGCATATGAAAAGTTGCAGGTCTTCTAGACTTGAATTCAAATTATTTTTCTATACTTTTGCTGTAGGAACCATCTGTCCATAATGAAAGCTATGACTAATAAATTACTTAGTCTTTATGTTCTGATTCTGTATTTCAGAAAACCTGTTTCTTCCAAAAATTAAAATCTTCTTTCTAAAATATCCTGGTGTTTGCTGCTTTGCAGTGCCTAACCTTTGTATCTTATTCAAATTGTATCTGCTTAGTTCAACTGGTATCAGTGGGAGGCTTTCAGCTGAGTTTGGATTGGACTAGGCTTTTGCTTTTAGTTGGATTCTAATGCCACAGTGCATGAAACAACCTTGCCATGAGAGCTGTCTCCATCCTGAACACACTTTTAATGTAAGTTATTGTTTAACATAGTGTCAAAAGGTGTCAAAATCCAGACCTGCCATCAAGTGAACTAGTGACCTAAGTGTCACAATCAGAAAGGCGTAGAAGATTGACCTCCTGTTGAGGTTTCAGTAAGAGCAGGAGGATACTTAAATATCTTTAAAAGTTTATGCCTAGGTTATTGTTTACCATTGTTTTTTACCAATTTTCCTCTGCCTAATTTCTGTTCGTTGACTGCACAGTTCCTTAGTACTAACTGGTTTACTATTCCTCTGTGGGCCTTGAAAAGTAATTTCCAAGTGTAGAGTGAGGTGCATTCCTTAATTTTTATTTCTCTTGATATCTGTATACAGTGTCCCACATATGAATATTGGTAAAACCTGATTTTAAAACGCAAATAACTCATCTTCATCTGGAAGAGTGGTGAAAGAAAAATAAACATGCATAGATAGACAGTGACTTTCTTAGTATTGCAAGCACTGTTATTATCCTGTTTAATTACCTATCACACTTTTAAGCTGAATGTTTTTGCATAGATGGAATGGAAATTCCAGAATCTCTGTTGTGCAACACCCATCAGATAGGTAGCCTTTCAAAATTTACCTGCTTCCTTACAGATTGACCTGTAACCTCACTCTAAGAGATGTGATCACAAATTCCAGGGAGATATTACACAGGTAATTATTGTCCTTATGTAAGTTGTGAAATTTGTCTCTTCTCGTAACCCTTCCTAAAAAAAGAAGAAAACCTAATTTATCTATAATGACATTTATTCCTTTCCAATAGCTTCTGCACTTGACAGGATTATTGAAAGTTATTTTATTCCCTAAATCTCCTAATTCTCGCAAGCAGCCTTCTACAAATAAATAACATCCATAACATAAGTCATAATTCAGCACAACAAGACCACCTTGTGCTCTTCACTACCAGCTAAGCTTTGAAGTACTGATGCCTCAGTATGTGACAGACCCAGGCCTAGCAGGTGAAAGATGACATTTCTCTCGTGATGCAAGCGTATTTTCTTTGTTGAGAGCTGCATGGGTTTGGTTGGGCTGGGGAGTGGGCTGGTTCTGGGGGTGCTGCAGTTTTAGCACACCATGTGTTGTCTGGTATCTGTGCTGATTTTGGAAGTTTATTGCACTACACATTTTAACTACATTATGTGGCTGTTTTCTGAAGTGTAGCTGTGTCAGAACAGTTTCTCTTCATCTTTCATTTTGTGTGTGTCTGTGTGCTTGGAATGATATCTGCCAATTTCTAGGGGTGTGTTACTGTTCACAGTAGTTGTGAGTAACCAAATGCTCTTGGGCCCATCTTCAATGGAGCTCTGGTTTTATTTTCTCATTACAGAGATGGCTACGTGTGTTACTCCTTTTAATGTTGGGAACTTGTACAGGGGTCAGTGAGGGAACTAAGGGCAGGGCAAGGCTTGGCTTCCAGGCCAGTCCTCTTTTATTAAAAGTACCCTCAATTTGCAAAGCAAATACAGCTGTTTGACATCACTCAAACACAAACACGGAATTCCCACTGCACTTTGTATGCGCTTCCAGAAGTGGAAACAGACCCTAAAGGGCACTATTGTAGAGCAGGTTGGATCTGTTTATCTTCTGTGCGAGATTAAACTCAGAGTAAGGGCAGAACCCAGCAAAATAAAGATCCACATACCCAGCTGGAAAACTGAAAAGAGAAGGTAACTTAATACAGTCAAACTGTTTGGAAAACTTAGATTAGTTAGCCATGTTTGGAAAAAAAAATTAAAAAAAAAAAGTCACTTAGTGTGCTTGAAAATGTCACCCTGAAAGAGAAACTAATCATTCTGGAATGGAAACATTGATCTTTCAATGCTTTCCTGGACCCCGTTGTCGTAGGGGAACTCTAGGTCTGAACTTGTATGAGCGTGATTCTCTTATCCTATGAAGTGATTGGGCTGCATCAAGATTTTATCAGCCAGATACATCCTTCCTGTTCATGTACTTGTGACTACAGCAGAGGCACTGGGATCCAGAGGCCTCAAGTTCCAGTACCACTACCAGTAACCCATGTGAGGATACAAGAGAAATTTGCCAGAAATTTGAGACAATACAACTATTAAGACAAACTACTAAAACAAGCTGTGCACAATGTTCATGTGTGTTGTACCAGAGAGAGAGGAAAAGGGAACTTTGAAAAGGGTCCAAATCCTTGATGCAAACTCTGGGCACACTACACAGCTGATCATGTGATGCCATGAATTTGTGAAGTAATTTTTGACCAAGAGTGATCAATTCTGGTATAAACAGCCAAATGTTTTTTGGCAAGAAGATAATTATTTAAGAAGATACACCCAAAAAGCTCAGAAAGCAGCAAAGTTCTGTAACATCAGCTTTACCTGTTTCTACTGCTTAACAGCTCTTATTAACAGCTGCTGCCCAAAATGAATCTAGTTTTTTGTGGGGCTTTTATACAAAATTTTACTTCTAACCACATTTTGATTCTATAACTGCAGCTAAGGGACAGACAGCTTCTCTCCCAAGTTTTTGATAGCATAACTGGCCTCCTGATTTTAATTGTGTGAGAATCTGTCCTTCATGGACTGGAAGGAAATAAGTAGATCAAATCTGCTTATTCCTGGGTAATGGTAGGATTTCTTTATTAGACACAGTAAAATTTGAACTACATAATGTTTATTATCTAAGCAATTTAATGTAATCCAGTTTAAAAGCGTGTGTTTCTGCTCTGAAAGAGCTAGTACAGAAATAACTGGAACATTCTGAAAGAAAAATTAGTTAGCTTTACTATTTCCATGACTCTTCAGCTAAAAACAAACCTGATGAAAACTCTCCCTGAGGATCAGTGACAACATATGCCTATCACATGAAATAATGCTTGTATCAAGTACAAATGAGTTCTCCATACTCCGAAGTATACAGGTAGAATTACATCTATTTGAATCAAATCTTGGTGATAATTGGCCCTCTGCATGTGTAATCACAGAGGAGTAATATTACAGAAATCTAACTTGGAATCATGATTTTCTTGTCTCCTTAACCCATATGATGCCATATCACCGATGGTTTGGAAAGACTGTAGCATGAAAGTAAGAACTAAACAACTGGAAAATTGACAGCATTTGTAAGAAAAAATTTATTGCATCAGACTCTACTGGAGATACCCTATGTCAGCCTTTGCAGTGCAGATATCAGATCCTAGATTACTGGAGTCACCTTCTGAACATAGTCTTTTCTGAACATGATCTCTGCTATAATGAATTTTAGAAAGATTCATAGTAAACCATTGTCAGACCACTTGACAACACATCTAGTCCCAGCTATAAAACTGTAGGTGACCTTTAGCAGTTTCCCCAGTTAAACTATCCAGTCTGTACACTCAGTGTGTCACAGTTTATCAGTGCAGATGCAGTATCACTTCTTTACTTGAGTTAGACAAGTGAAATGTTAAGTGAAATATTAATGAAAGTCTGCAGTTGGCAGACTTTCAAGAAACTTGGGACTATACAGTTTTGAGGAAATTTCAACCTGTAGCAAACTCAGACTTGCAGAATTTCTGCTCTTTGTCCCAAGGCCTCCAAAAACATTCTGTTAGCCAGGTTACAGGATCACTCATCCTTTGACTGGTAAATTTAATTTGTTTTCAACTATTGGCCTCCCAGAGAAGATGAAATTTTATTTACACATTTTAAAAGGCTTTGGGTAGATAAGGGCAAAGCTATTATGGTGAAAGTCAACATGAAGGTTAATGCTATTCATCTGTCATAAAACTGTTAAATACCAGTCCATCAGTTAAAAGAAATGTTTAACAAGATTCTGTGATATAAAAAACATGTTGGAAGTGCTTACTCAGTTAAGTTAAAAGGCCATGTCCAATTAAAAATAAATAAATAAAATCAAGTCCTTCAAAAAATAATTGATCTTTCTTTACTCCTCCACCAGAACCACTTTCCTCTTTTATCTATTGAAATTCAAGGGAGTTCTTTTTTGGTTGTTTTTTATTCTTCTAACCACAAGCTAGTATGTCCAGGACAAAGAGAAGACTCATTAAAGCCACTGTAATGCAAATGACATGAATGTTGCTCCAAATATACTGTGCTACTAGAAGAATTAAATAAACACTGAGGTAGTGCAAACTCAGAAAGTCCTGTAGGATTATTCTCAAAGCTTTTTTCTTGTATGCATGCAAAATTCTGTACTTTTTGTGAGCTTTAGTAACAGTTGGATTCAGTGATCTCAAGAGTCTTCTTTAACCTGAAGGATATTCTGTGATTCTGTGTTTATAGAAGCTTTCTAAATTTGTCAAAAGTTGAAGAGGAAAGAAATAAGCTTTAGGAAGCTTTGTCAAAAGATTTAAAAGTGTATGGTAAAGTGCTCAGCTATTGAATAAAAAGTCACACAGAAGATAAGTATTAAAAACTGCCTTTCAACCAGATTATTAGGAAAAACAAATTTCACAGACTTAGTCTCAATGATGAATTGCATGTTCAAAGAATAGTAGTTTACATTATGTTATATATTTCCATAATTTTTTATCTTTCCTTTGTTCAGTGAAACTTCTTTTGTTGAGTTAGGAAGAGCCTCAGTATTGTGATCTTTAGGTTTATTAAGAAAAACCTCTAGCTTGAAGATTCTAAAGGTCAGCTGGTCTTTCATATACATACCAACAGCGGAGAATAACAGTACTGCACACTTTTACAATGGCTACTGTTCATGGCAAAATGTCTCCTTAAAAACATGTTAGTACATGAAAAAATGTGGGTTTTTATTTGTGCAGATGATGTGTCAATTCCTTCTGGTTAGGAGAAGAGCCTGAAAATATGATGGCTTCTAAATGATCTAGAAAATAAAACATTTAAAGAATTCTTCTGTAATTCTAATAGTCTCAGGAATGTTAAGAACGTTGCATTTTGGCAATGCTCTCAATGTTTAGAGACAGCTGTATTTACTGCGCTGGAAGAGCAAAAGCACTCGTAAAACCAGCAAAAAACCCCAGCACCCAACTGTAAGCAAGGGTACAAAACAAAGCCAGGTTTTGTCCACTGGTTTAAACCACCAAAAGAGCTCTTTAAAATCAGTGATCCAAATTCACCTTTCCTCTCCTGATAGAAGCATACAGCAGCTCTTCATTTCAGCATCATTCCTCAGCGTTTGCCCTGGTACAAGAATGTCTCCTCTAGCCTCCTGGGGGGGGAAGGGGGGCTGCAAAACTCAGGGCACCTCCAACCTCTATTTCTGTGCTTTGCTGCACAGAAGCTGAGTTTGTCCCCTCCTAATTTGAAAGGACCTGCAGAAGGACATGGGAAGGCCACTGTAAGTCAGACCTGTGAGGTTCCTGCAGCTTCAGAAAACCCACCCCACAGTGGTGTGACACAACACACCAAGGCTGCAGCTGCCTCCCCCAGTGGCAGATCACACCCTGGTACCAAATTGGTGCATGTGTGTCTCTGGGAAAAAAATGGCCTTGTTACTCCCAAGGCACACTTCTTCCTTTCCTGTATTTCTGAATTTCCTCACTGAGTACAAGCAAAGGTGGTCCCTTTCATTGCTGTTAATAACAAAAAAGGGTGATTTACTCTCACCAGAAGTACCAAGAAGTGCATTGAACTTCTGGAGTCTTCACAGTATGTTGCAAATGTTGCACATGTTATGTTGCACACTTGTGGCAAACTTGTATCTGAGAAAAGCTACTTGTTTTTATCTATTTTCCCCCACTTTAAAGGTACAAATTAAGGTTAACTCTAGTTATTTTTAACAATAGTTAAAGTTGATAAAGAGGTCTTCTTTTATGCTGTGCAAGTACTCCCTTTAAAGTATAGCTCAACAGAATGTGAGATACTGGAACATTAAACTGCACATGCTCCATGTTTGTTTGTTTGTTTTTTTAATCCATTTTTCTTCCTCCCTTCCCAACATGTAAAAAATATTTAGAAATAAAGCAGAAAACACACTTCAATGCTCACTTAAAACAATTTCTTCCTATGCTTTTCATGAATTTCATCACCATTTTACACCTAATCTTTGATAAATGACCACACAAGATGATGATCTCTTCTTTGACCAGATGATGCAAAGCTGTCTGGTCTATCAGGCTGAGTCAAACATTATCCATCCACTTTATCATTCTTAAGTGTAATACTTTCTGCTAATACAGCTGGTTCTTTCTTGTTCAGTGCCACAGAAGTAGTAGGAATTTCACCAGCAGCACTGTCCTGTTCACTTGTTTTACTGGATACAGAAGGAGGTGGCTGAGATGGTGTCACAAGAAAAAGTGGAGTTCGTTTCAGCTTCACTACACGGTTGTTTACAGGCTTCTTAGTCCCTGCAACCTTGAATGTCATTTGGCTTGGTGTCCCATTGCCAGCACTCTGCCTTCCACAGGGCGCCTGGGAATTGCTGGGCACCAATGAGCGTGTTGTGGATGTGGTTTCAGAAGCTTCTCCGTGCAGTGTCAACCTTTCACTGTTGGGTCGTTTAAGAGTTGCTGCAGAACGTGAAGTCCTGCAAGCAGCTACCTTTAGTGAAGCTGAATTCTTGACTTTGATGTGGGTACTTGTTGAGGGACCTGAGAACCTGATTGGCTTGGGACCCACTTTAGATGGCAAACAGTCTTCCTGTTCAGTATAGTCGATTAGTCGTCTGTAATATAAGGAACTTTATTAAATAAATGAACTACATATTTAAGTTATTCTTTTTATAAAATTATTACAAAACAGACAATATGTAACAGCCATCCACAAATAGGAAGTTATTTTAACTTTTGCTTGTTACAATATCATTTATGGTTCCCAACAGTTCATCCTACAATCAGGCTTGCCTTTCTATGAACACAACAACCAGTCTCTTCTACCTCTGTAAGATGACATTAAAAACTGTAGCAGTGAAGTGGCTGTAGGGTGGCTCAGGTAACTGTGTAACAGCACCTGCAAAAGGCTGCTTTAAGTTAATGTGTTGAGAATGGAGGTGTAGTCAAAAGTATCACCATTAAACTGTAGAGAAGAAATTCTAGAAATTCCCTCTAAAAAGAAGGCATCTCACATACTTGAAAATCAGATAACCTTTTAAAGTTTGCTGATAAATTTCTGTTTTAGCAGTCCATTTAACTAACACTGCTCTCTACTTTTTGAAATTACTCCTTGCCAGGCTGCTGAGACCTCTAAAATAAAGGTAATTTGTTTCTAGCAAGTTCAGTTCTTCAATCAAGCTCTCTGATTATAAGACATTTTATAAAAATGTAAATAGAAAAACAGAGAAAACTCAACATGCGTAGCTATTTAAGGAACCTGAAATTACAGAGGCAAAAAAAAGGATTGCACTGTATTTGTGCTTAATTTAAAGCCATCTGTGTAAATCAGCATACCTTTTATAAACTGGTGGCATATGATGCAAACTGCCTTTCAGAGGGCGTTCTTCAAGAGTCCAACATTCAATCAGCTCCTGGGGCACTCTCCAGTAGCTGACACCTGCATTTATAAGCAACATTGTATTGATGAGCTGAGAAACACAGCCAACATCACGTGTGTAGACATCTGACCAAGGGAATACGTGTGTTTTATGCAGCAGAAATTCAGCTTTGAAGCTGCTGCCATGAACATTGTTTACAGCCAGCACGCTCCTTCATTCATGTCAGCTCATGTCCCCTCCTTGGAAAATCCCTTCAGACTTCTGCCCCCCACCCCCCAAACAGCCACTACTATGGAATATTTTACATTACAAGTCAAAGTTTATGAAGAGTTTTTATGATAGTTAATTAGCAAATATTTTTCTTATTTTTCTGTTAAAAAGTAGTACTACTGGAATAAAAAATTAATACTCTACCTCTCCCTTCCCAGGCATCGAAAGCATCCATCATCTTTTTCAGTTCAGCAACTGAGTAATAGCTCCAGATGTACTGGACATTATTTCCAGCTTCTCTAGAAATATTGTTTTAAAGGTAATGGTTATGTGATAAATTTAACTAAGTCCTTAAAAATGTAACACTGGTGAAATATATCGTTCTTTTTACCAAATCCTAACTGTAAGGACTTAGCAGTAAATGTTTATGAAGTAGAAAGGAAAATGTTACTTGAATTTCGTTTTCATTTGAATGAGAGGTTCTTATCTTCCTGTGAATACCTGTTGCTAAAAATGGATATTTCATGAAAGAACAGATGTTCATAAAATAATAATTACAGAATTAATGGTGTAAAATCTATTCTTCTAGATCTCAATCATTTATTAAAAGGGAAAATACAGTAGGAGGACAGATACCTGATATACTATGTTTCCAAAATACTCTTGGAATAAATATTAATATTCCCAGCCTAAATTTAGGAAAATATGCATCTTAATTATAATGATTATGAAACATCAAAAGCTCTCTCTTAATCAAAAGATACACAGTGAAGTGCACTTCTGACACTGTACTGTAGGACTAAGAGAAAGACAATTTGCTTCCAGTCATAAGTACAGGTCTACCAATAACTTCAAAATACTGCCATAAAAATACATTAATGGTATAGTAGAGATGAACATGTTCTTTATAGAATTAAAACCATCCTTAGTTCTTGGTGTTCAGCTGTCTTAGAAGACTGCAAAATACAATTGCATGGATCATAACTAACATTGCAAATATTTCTGGAAGTTTTTCTGGATGGGGATTCATTCACTGTATTTAGTGTAAATATTAGAAAGTAATTTTAAATTGTTGAGACATTTTAAAAATAACAAACACAATGAAAACTTACAGTAACTACATGCCAACCACCTTGTGTGGACTCTCGAATTCTTGTACTCCGTGCTTAGTTTTTATTTTGTTTGATTGTTTAATGTTACCATTTGTATTAGCCAGCTGGTTTTGGAGCTGGAAAGAATCTGATTCCTTCCACGGATTTATAATACAATAATGCTGTGTTCTGGTACATATGATAATATTAGGCATAATTATAATATGTGAGTATTTATTCTCATTTCATAGTGCTTTCATGTGTTTGACAGTCACCTTACCTTTTGTACATGCTTTTACTATGAATTTTCGTTCCTAGCGCCTTATTAATGGCATCAGTCCCATCAGCTCTTGTGGCATACACACCAATAATTGTACTTTCACAGCTTGCTCCAGATGAGTTGAGATAGTGCAGGACCCACACTGTAGGCTTGGTGCAAACTAAATCATAAGAATCACAGAAATCTAACAAAGCCTAGAAGAAACATAAAACAAAAATACAGAATACTAATAAAAATATAATATCTTTATATTATGAATAAACTTTCACATTTAAATTTTCTTAAGTGGACTAGTGAGCTCTTTTAAGTAAATCAAGGATGTAGTTTTTCTAGAATGCTGGCTACAGTATTTCTTATCTGATGTTAACAGAGATTGTTGTGAAGCTAAGAGATGTTTATAGAAAGGCAACAGAAATACTTAAAGGCATGGCAGCTCCTTAATATGAAGAGAAACTGAAAGGCCTGGAAATGTTTTATGCTTTTCAAAAGGAAATGAGTAAGGAAGAATGTGAAATACATGGAACAATAGCTTATTAAGAGAATGTTGATAACTGTCAGGACTAACACAGACAGACTTGGTAATATAAATTAATTTCCAATCCATTAATTAGAATTAGCTTTTAAGTTTTACTCTAAAATAGACAAACCCTAGGATTTTAAATAGTATAGTAATTTTCCTTTTCTCCTTCCTTGTTCTAAGAAAATGTCAAAGTACATTTTGTCCCTTTAGTTTTAGGATGCATTTATGAAACTAAAAAAAAAAAACCTCTTGAAGGGATCAAATCTAACCTCAAGTAAAATTTGAAACCAAATAGGGAACTAAACAATGTCATTCCCACTATGCAAGTTTTACAGCAGACTTGCATGTAAAACAAGAGTCAAATTTAAACTGTTCCTGTATTGCAATGATGGGAAAAGCTGATGTCCTTAACTACTCTGACTGCATTATCAAATCCAGGATTTCTTAAGCTAAAATTCTGAATTTACTCATGATTCAGTGTGGTGATTAAGAAGCACTAACTTGCACATACTACAGTTTTAGTATCTGTTGCTAATGAATGATGCAGATTAGAGAGTACAACTTAAAAAATATAAGAACTGTTAAGACCTTTTTAAGCTCTATATTTGACCTTGAAGAATATGTCTCCATTTCATTGGCCAAATGGTCAGACAGGCTGTATGGATAAGGGATTCCAAAATAATCTGCTTCTTCCTGCAGTGCAATTCGAATTTGTTCATCTCCAGGAATCCGAACTTCTCCATGAAGATAATCCAGAAGATACTTAAACAGGCTTCCATCTCGATCAATTAGACATGCTCCTGAAAAGATAAATAAAATTATTTAGAATACTGCATCCAGCAAGTGAAGACAAACTTGTCACTTTCTACCAAACCATCAAGTAAAGCCTCTTGTATAAAACTTCTGTGCTAGTTTTACTTAGGAGGAGTAAGTATACTGTCTCTGTCCTTTTAAAATTATATTTTGTTTCCCTGGAATATTTGTTATTTGAAGATAAAATTCTTAGTGCAGAAAACATTTCTTTGGAATTTCAGTGAGATCACTAATCTGCATAGAACAATGTTAACATACCACCTCATCTCTACTGCACGCTGCTTAAGACGTTAAAATCTAATTCTAGACACATTTCTAATTCTAACTGCAGGTACATCTGTACTCACTATTCCAGGGATCTTTTCAATTTTCGACCTAGACCATTTAAAAGACTTAAAAGTAGCATCAGCTCCAGTACACATCTAGTCAAACCTTCCTTGAATATTGGTCAAGTTTTACTGTATTTTTTCTCTCCTTTGCCTGCCGGGCTCAAGGACCCTACGGAAACTGTGGCTGTGAAGGATGGTGGGTAACTCTTGCCCATACAAATGTCAAACATTTCAGATATTTTGAGTAGTCCGAAGTGTACAACAAGGAACTACTATTCTTCAGCCATCGTATCTTTAAACCAGACATACTTTGGCAGGATTTCCAAGTCACAAACAAGTGTGAAATTTGACCCATGAATAGTTTTATTCAAACTTTCATATCAAGCCATGGTGGTGAAAAATGCAATCCTTACTGGGTAATGAAGTGTTCTGAAACAAAGATTAGACCCAAATCTCCTTCTGTAATGAACAGAGATAATGAGATGCCTCTGGAGAATATAGGGGTTCACAAACAGGATCCAAGTTAAATGCCAAATACTCTGCCAACTTCAATTTAATCTATTTTCATATTCATACTGAAGAAGTACATTCTGAAGCCACAGTTTTGACTAGGATAAGGATGTATTTGCCACAGAGCTCCCTGGTCAGAATGACGTATTTACATCTTCAATATATTTACCTGATTCATCCACTTTTAGAGGAAAGCGTCCACTAAACATAGAAGCCAGCATTGAGTCCTTAAAGCGGCACAAAGACTCACGCCTGGCTGTGTATAAACATCCTCGCACATTAAGTCGTAGAACACTCTGGACATCTTCAACCTTGCCCTCTGCCATTGCATTTGCCAATGATGATGTTCATTACAAGCTATTCAAGCCTGAAACAGATACAAACAGAAGTAAATCTAATGCCAGTTACAGACTGAACATATCACATATGAGACCTAAGCATTAGGTCAGCTCTTACACCTTACACGATACCACTTTGAAAACAGTTCTGGAGATGTATTAGTGTAACTAGCGAAATATTCCACACCTTTACTATAAAAAGTGATGGCATTTTACTTTGCTAGGAAACCCAAAGGTTACTCTTTTGAGACAAATGGGCAAGCAGATTTACGTGGTCAGAATGTGTGAGCAGAGCACTGGAAGGACATCCTGGGAAATCTCGTTTCGAGTATAGTTCACAGCACTACAAATGCAATAATTTTTTACTAATAACAACGCGGCTTCTTTAAAATCCGATCTCTAATTAGAGCTGTTTTCACCAGCTGGGCCGCTCGCTCCCTCTCTCCCTTTCGTGGGGCGCTGCTCCGCCGTAAAGGGACGCGCCCGCCGTCCCTGCGGGCTCGGGCCGGGCCGGGCCGGGCGGTTCAGCCCCGCCTGGGCAGGGGTCCCGCCGCCATCCCGCGTTACCTGCGCCGCCGCCTCCCGCGCCAGGGCCGCCTCACGGGCCTCGGCTCCGCAAAATGGCGCCGGGGAGGGCCGGGCTGGGGCCGAGCGGGGAGCGCAGGGGGGCAGCCCGTGTGCCCCTGCGGCGCCATCGCCGGCACCATCTCCGGGCGCACCGCTGGCCGCCCGAGGGTCCTTGCCCGCGGGTACGGCGGGTTCTCCGAGTGCAGGGAGCCCTGGGGCTCGGCTGCCGCTGCCTCCCCGGCGCTGCCCGGAGGAACTCCCTGCGGTACGGCTGTGGCACCTGCGCCCTCCGAGGTGAGGCTGACCTGCGTACAGTCGGCTACTCTGAAAGGCCCAAACCCTTCCGAGAACGTGTTTTTTTGGTTGTTTTTTGGTTTGGTTTGGTTTTTTTACAAGTACGTGTTTACTCAGAGTGGGTTTGATTCAATTGCTGGTTTTATAATCTCAATAATCATAGAATCATAGAATGGCCTGGGTTGGAGGGGACTTTGAAGATCATCTAGTTCCAACCTCTCTACCGTGGGCAGGGACACCTTCCACTAGACCAGGTTGCTCAAAGCCCTGTCCAGGCTGGCCTTGGACACCTCCTGGGATGATGGGGCATCCAAAGCCTCTCTGGGCAACCTGTTCCAGCACCTCACTGCCCTCACAGTAAAGAATTTTTTTCCTAATATCTCATCTAAACCTACTCTCTTTCAGCTTGAACCCATTACCCATTTTCCTGTCACTACATGATCTTGTACACAGTCTTGCCCCATCTTTTCTGTAAGTCCCCTTCAGGTACTGGAAGGCTGCAATTAGGTCACCTTGAAGCCTTCTCCTTTTCAGGCTGAACAATCCCAGTTCTCTCAACCTTTCCTCATAGGAGAGGTGCTCCATCCCCCCAGTCAACTTGGTGGTCCTCCTCTGGACTCACTCCAGCAGATCCATGTCCTTCTTGTGCTGGGGACCCCAGACCTGGATGCAGCACTCCAGGTGGGATCTCACCAGAGGAGAGTAGAGGGGCAGAATCCTCTCCCTTGCCCTGCTGGCCACGCTGCTTTAGATGCCACCCAGGACACGGCTGGCTTTCTGGGCTGCCAGAGCACATTGCTAAGTCATGTCCAGCCTCTCATCCACCAGCACACCTAGGTCCTTCTTGGCAGGGCTGCTCTCGATCTGAGAGCAACTTGAGCTGTCTCCTACCCCCCATGCTCCCATTTTACTTCACAGTGTGATGGAGTCCCTCTGGCCAGCCCAGACCAGGGCAGTGGCTTTGGACCAAACTGGAGCCCAGTTTCTTCTGCAGCTGCACATCCCAAGTTGCAGCACCAAGACAGGTGATTTCACCAGGGTGATGTGCTGCTGGTATGTGCTCCCAGTCTGAAGATGGAAAGGTCTGCTTTTATTAAAGCAGGGGGGAAAGGCAGGAAATGGTAGCCTCAGGTCAATTGGTGTTTTCTGCCCTGCTTTGGCATGACTCCCTGAACAGACCAGCTCACTCGCCTGTGTGGCAGCAGCAGTCTGTTCAGTTCTACCTATTATATATAAATGCAGCCGTCAGAACTTTTAATTTGCTTTCTTGTTGCTTACATGTAAAATATGTTTTTTCTCTGGTTTGTTTTTTGGTTGGTTTTGGGTTTTTTGGGTTTTGTTTTGTTTTGTTTTCTGCTTCAGATTTATATGCATTTTTCAGAGGGAACTACTTATGCACTAAAATAGCACAGATAAATGCTATTTCATTGCCATGTCTCAAGTGAAAGGACAAGAGAAAATGGCCTTAAGTTGAGGCAGAGGAGGTTCAGATTAGATATTAGAAAAACAAAATTTCACTGAAAGAGTGGTTAGGCATTGGAATAAGTAGCCCGGGTAGGTGGTGCAGTCACCACCTTTGGAAGTGTTCAAGAGGTGTCTGGATGTGGCACTTGGGGATAAGGTTTAGCGGTGATTATGGTGGTGTTATATTGATGGTAGGTGATCTTGAAAGTTTCTTCTAACCCTGATGTTTCTGTGATTTTATGATTCTGTAATGTAGACAAGGTGCCTCACTCTCATACAGTCGTTTCACAAAGGCTTTCAAAGAGTGTCCCGTTGAGTTGATTATATCTGAGATAGAGTTGCGTGGTCATCAAAATGTGCTCATAAACAATGGAAAGGTAAAGAAAATAGGTTCTTGTTATGCTTTTGTGTCAACCTTATTATGCAAATTTCCATACATGAAAAATAGTTCATGTATCATGCATCATAAGATGCAGCTGTATTTAAAAAAAAAGTTTACAACTTTATGTCTAGTTCCCACTTAATTCTCCTTTACTTGCTTACAAAGTTTCTTTTTGCCATAACATACAGTAAGAACTTATCACTGTGCATACAACTGCCAAATAATTAGTAGTTGTGTGCAACAGTTAACAGGGCCAAACTTTGGTTTTCTGCAGACTTTCTGGAAGATATGAGCTGATTATATGCTTAGAATATATAATATAAAATATAAAATACTTTTATATATTATATATAATATTTCTTAGATAATAAGATATAACTGAATCCCAAATATTAACAAGATATTTTAGTTGCTACCTGAAGTCCAGTAAAAATTCAATTACTTAACTGTACACTGCACATATAAGAAATGTGCCTTTACTGTATTTAAATAGTTTACTCAGTTATATCTGCAATTCCTATTGATTTTTGTCTTATATCATCCTAGTTTTTAAGGCATAATTTCCTTTTGGAGATATTTAAGGTATTTAGAACTTCAGCCATGGGTTCACTTGCTAAAAGATCAAATCAAAGGGTTTGTAACACAGAGAAATCAAAGGGTTTGTAACACAGAGCAGCTATAGTTCCAACTCTGTTGCTTGCTGTATTCTGGTCTGTTGCTTTTACATTTTGATTTTTGAGAATACCTAAATATTCATAGGCTACTCTGTTTTCAGTTAATATGTGAGTCCACAAACTTGTAATTCAGACTTCCCTTCAGTCAAGTGAAGAACATTAAAGGAAAGAGCCATATAAACCATATTGCATCTGGTCCTCGTAGGGAGAGAATAAATTCTCTTTGAAATTGTGTAACTCTGAGTGATCACTTCTACTTAAAACTCACTTCTTTTTATCTTAACGCCAGTTTGCATTAGAATGGCAGTTAAAGCTACACTAAACACCTCACATGTTTAATTTTTCTTAGCAACTAAACATGCTACTGTTGCAGCAAAGAGATAAAATGGCATGCCAAGCACCATGCCTCTCATATGCTCCTTGAACAGTCCTTGGGCAAGAATGTACCCAGAAGCCAGGTCTTTGATGCTTAATATCTAATTAATTAAATAAGCGCACAATTTACAACATGCTACTGAATGCAATACAGACTGATAATTCATGGGTGTTGAACTTACTATAAAACAAGTGAAAACAAGTATAATAGATTATTTTTTTAGAGTAATGGTATCTAGTTTAACTGTGTCTTTAGTAAGGATAATAATGTGTGTTTTGCCTTTTTCAATGGGAATAGTTCATACATACCAGTTGCTACTTAAACATGGCCATTTTTATCAAATGTTGCAATGTAGTTTAAGTGTAACTTCCAGTCTTTCTCACTCTGAAACATTCACTTAATGAAGCTGGAGCTTTTTATGCTTCCTTCCGCCTTGAAGCTGGCTTGGTTTTGCCTCAAAAGTCTGAAAAAATGTTCCTTCATGTATTTCTGCGTTGTGAGACCAGAACAGTGTACACGGTTTCACTCAATACATATATATACACACATACACTCAATGCAATAGGTTTTGGACCTCAGATTTAACCATGTGAATTATCATGACTATTCAAGCTTAGTACAGCATGTACTTGGCATTGAAGCCTGAAGCAAAACCAACCTGCACAAGCAAACTGCCTTTTGAGCTGTTTTGGGAAATGAACACGGGACGGTTTTGTTTTGGTTTTCACTAGTTTCCCAAAGAAGCCAGGCTTACACACTCATTCTCTGTATATTTGTGTTTCAATTTACTAATTGCAATCAAATTTGACAGAGGGCAAGAGGCATTAAGAAATGGATTTTTCATTAAGCTTGTGCAAAAAGGGTGTGATTAGAGAAAGATAAGTTCTTAATTGTATAATTTCAGGAAAAGGTACAGGATGAGCTCAGGTCTTGTTGGACATCAGAGGATCCACAGAGGGAGAAGTCGTTCTACATAATCTACCCACCAGAATTGCTTTAGTCATAGCTCACACTTTACTACACCCTACAGGATTAATTCCTCAATGAAGATTCTTCTCAGACATGAATATGCAGGTATCTAGTAAGGTACAAATTCAATTCCCACATGATTAGGGCTTTTACAACAGGTTTGTGTGTCTTTCCCTCACTCCTTTTCATTTCTATTCAGTTTAAAGACCATTCATAGCATCCCTGATGGATGACTGAAACACAGAATTCTGCTCTTAATACACATTTAAGATATATAGGCTGTGAAACTTGGCAGTGGTTTAAGGTCTTCCCAACTTTGAGCAGCTGGCAATTAACTGGAGATTTTTACATGTGAAGGGGCATAGTGTAGAAGTTCCTCAGTGGATGAAGGAAACTATGACCATGAGTGGAAATGCAATGCTTCACATTTTGTTTTAAATTTATTGCCCGCAGTAGCAACATAAACACTAAATGGAAGCAAATTGGCAATTGCCCCTTCAGGACTTGAGACCATTGTGGAACTGGAGGATATGCAAACTCGTTATTGGATCTGGAAGAAAACCCTGCCTTCTGGAAAGGATAAGGAGGTAAGTTGTATTTGATTGGTTTTCTATTTTTAAAGTTATGTAAGGTTATTTGCTCTTTTATTTGGCCAGAGTTTTAACAGTGGCTACAGTCACTTCCAAGTTTCCTTGTAAGGGAAAATGTACCAAAGATATATAATGTGTGCTGGATCAAATCTGTATTTTAAGGGTTTTGCCTAGAAGCATAGGGTTTTGCAGCTACAGGGCCACATTGAGAAACTGTGCCATATATCATAAACAAAAAAAAGGTAGAAAAGAGAGACTCTCCAGATGCTCTTTGCAGCAGATTATGAAGGTAATAAGTTCATAAAGATCCATTTTCACATAATGCTACTGATACTTCATGTGCAATTCCTTTGACTTACTTTATAGCATATTGTAATGTTAGCACATGGAAAGGTAGGGTTTTCATGATGATTACTCGACTACAGAACCTGATGCTGTTTTTTATTTCAACCTTCTGCATTTCTGTAAATCTTCAAATGAACCACTAACTCCTTTTACTCCAAATTTACTGATTTCTGGATCAAATGTAGGAATTAATGTCCACGTGAATGATAGGACTGGGCACACATAGCCAGTGAAAGAGAATGTATGTGAAGAGAGTGTTCAAGAGCAAGGGCTTTTGGGCTCAGAAGAGATATCGGGGGAAAAGCATTTATTGGACTAAAGTACTTCCTTGCAATTCACAGTTCTAGTATTACCTGAACCAAATTAAAAGTGAGCTTGCTCAAATTCTGTTGTCAGACTCTTGCCCTTGCAAGTTGGTAAGTATGCAGGTAGCATGCATTGATAGAATCTATTGGGTTTTAAATTAGTCTTCTGTCTTCGTAACTGTCTTGATGCCTATCTATTCAGTTTGTCATTCCATCTATTAATCAATAGTAATAGATTACTATTATTAGCTCAAATTACTAGCTCAAAATCAGCTAGAAGAAATTTAACTTTCCATTGAGAAGGAATTACATGGATTTCTCCTTTTAACCTAAATGAAGTCTTTGAACTGAAAGCCAAACATATCTAACTCTTGCTAAAAATCTCTGACAGCCAGGTGGAATACCTGTAGTTCCCTGCTTCCTTCCTCACAGTGTACTGAGACTGATGCTAAGTGTTTATACAATTAATATTTTTTTTAATTTTAGCTTTATTAATGGTTAATATTTAAAATGGTTTTGCAAAGACACATTGTTGTGAAGTTACAGACGCCCCACTCCTTTTTAAATCACCCAGAGATGTCATGAAAGAACTGGAACCGTTGATTAAAGGTTGACTTCTGCATCTCCCTCTTTTGGAATGTTGTGGACCATTGGTTGGAGCACGGTTCAAATAACGTCAATATCACAGGTTTGATCTCCATGGGGGCCATTCATTAAGAGCTGGACTTGATGATCCCCGTGGGTCCCTTCCAACTCAAAATATTCTGTGAATCTCTAAGTACAAGAACATGTGAACTATTTTAACACAGGTAATTCTGCATGTATGTAGCAAAACAACTACAATGCCTTTCCTGTTTTATCAACCAAACATCAAAAAAGATGGATGTTGGCCGTGGCGTAAACCAGGCTGTCGACATGGGAGGGGTTTATATCCAGCCGTTCCTGCCTGGCTGTGCATCTTCCCTTTGAGTCACGCAGCACACCACGAGTGCTGGCGGCTCCCTGGGCGCGTTGTCCCGCACGCCCCGTCAGGCCCCAGCCTGGACCCGCAGCGCCCGCCCCGCGCGCCCTCGCACGTGCCGGGCCCAACGGCCCCGCCTCTCGCGGCCGCCGGCGCGCGGGCAGCCGTTTGGCCGCGAGGGGGCCGTGAGGGGGCGCTGTGAGGGCGCTGAGGGGGCTGTGAGGGCGGCTGGAGCTTCATCGGAGCGCTGGGCTGGGACACCGCCCCCTGTCCTACGTCTGCTTGCCGGGCGTTTTTTCTCTCTCTCTCTGCTTAAATTTACAACATTTATAATCCGGTTTATTTAATTGTGTCAATTTAAAATTTGTCCTGACAAAGCACAAGCTGGTCTGGTCGTATTGTGAAGTGATAGAACCTTAGGCGTTTTATCTTTTAAATGCAAACTTAGATAGTTAACTTGAGGGAATGCACAAGCTAAAAAAAAGTGGGATCATTTTAGGTTAAAATATTTCACCTCTGTGTTAATGTTACAATGTGTTGATTTATTCATTAATCTGTTTTAATTATTTGAACAAAGGTAAAGACTGAAGCATTTTTTTCAATTTCAGACCTTATATCCTTGTAAGAGATAATGAAACCTAATGAGAAAGATTTATTTATTCCCCTTGACAATGTACAGGTTCATTTTGATGATGGATAAAGAAGCAACTGCTAAATCACCATCTGCCATGTTCACCTCGAATGCTGTTAAAGGGCGTAGGAAAAAGAGGGATGGAACATTACAAGCTGCAAAATGGAATGCTTCTTTAGCTTCTAAAATCAAAACTAAATTGATGAGTAAGTACTGTTAAAATAAAACTGAAGCCATCTACTGTACTTAGAATGTATGGCTTTAAAAGGAATAGTAGTTGTATTTAACATGATTTGCTGAAATGCTGCCTGTTAAAAATACTAACTTATGTTGAGAATTTTAGGAGAGTCTGAAAGTTAAAATGTGATTGTAAGTTGTTTATTTATATAGTTCTCAGAGTATTTTGGGTCCATGGTGTGCTAGTGTTTTTGTAAAGGGCATAATCAAGTGCATTTACAACGCTCATGTCCACAGCCATGCTTGGGGCATCTAAAAACCGAGGAATCAAAATGACTGAAATCAATAAACTTTTAATATATAGTTGCCATAGTAAAACACCTAGTATTCCCATCTGCAAAAATGGGATTTATATAAAAATATTCATTGAATAATTTTATATAACTTACTGAATCCAAGAAAACTGGAAATATTAATCTGCTGATCTAGTCACTTGTCATTTAATCAGCGGGAAACTTTGTTTTCCCAGTTAGTCAACATTATATTCAAACATAGGTCTGCCGTGGTAAATGGTTGGGGTTTGTTTCTGGCTCAGACAAAAATACCGCTATGGAACATCTCAGAAACCTTTCTGCAAAAGATTGGGACATTATAAATGTAGTGAAACACTGTTATTTGAGAGCTCTGTTTTGAGTAGCATGTTCAGTGAATGTTGACTTCTGCTTCTCTTTCTATGAGCAGTGCAGGAAGATTTTTTTGTTGTTTCTATATATATTTGTATATTTTTGTTCTTTTTGTATATATATTTTAACTTACTGTGGCTTTATGTAAAAATACTAATTTTCAGTGAAAAATAAACCACATAGATGAGTAATGCTAGTGCCCTTTAGAAGTCTCCACACTGCAGTAATACAAATAATTCATAATTCAGTAAGATTAATAGTAATTTCAAAGCCTAATGTTTGGAATAACAAGCTTCCACTGTTGTTGTCTGTTTCCCAAGGCAAAGAAATAAGGCCTTGCAAATTTTGGATAACAGATCACGGAACTGATAACATAAGACAATGAAGAGCTGTAGTAGAAGCAGTTTTCAAACTAGCCTCCCTCCTTTTTGTGCTCTTTTAGAGTATTGTCAGACTTTGCTTTGAGTTCAGGTTAACTATGTGCCTACTGTGAATGTGAGGGAAAAGCTCCCGACATTTTGGTAATATGCAGTGCCATTGGAAAAAAAAGTTAAGTTCTTAAACATTCTGTAACAGACATGTGTAGGTAGGTTTTCATTAGGACAGTGGAAAGTATATTTTGAATTTAAAGCTTTTTGTGTTGTCAAAACTCACATTCATTATCAGAATGTTTCAATAATTTGTAAAATGTGTAATTTTTTTAGAAATTTTTAAACATTTTCATGCCCATGAAACTATCAATTTTTAAATACTTTCTCCTTAAAATAACTTTCTTTTTAAAAATCCAGCTGAGCAGAACCTGTGCATGAAATCAGACTGACAGCCACAGAAACAGTTTTGCCCTGGAAAGTGTCGGGGTTTGCTGTTGTTGCATCAAAACCTGCAGATAAAAATTTGTTGCATAGTGATAGTTCACACAGAGAGGGCCTGGAATTGAAGCTGGTGAAAATAACACCATTTTTGTCTCCTTTAGATAACTCATCTATGTTGAAAGTATCTTTACAACAAAATAACAGAGCATTAGCCGTGGCTTTAAGTGTCGAGAAAGAAAATTCTCGCAGGCTAAAGAATGAGAGGATTTGTCTTCAGAAGGAAGTAGAAAAACTGCAGCTTCATAATATCTTGCTTCGTCAAAAACTAAACGGTTTGGTATGCTGCAAATAATATAATTTAAACTCAGATGAGATAAACCAACCTTTTATCTTTTTTGGAAACTTAATGTTACTTCTTAAAATGGTGATTTAAAATATATGTCTCACATTTCTGAAGATGTATAATCTGAAGCGTAGTATTTAAGTTTGATTTTTCTTTCATAGGTTTTATTGTTCTTACTGTTTTGTCTAGCAGTGTGTGTGTTTATCCATAGCCAATTTAGTGTCAGCTTCACCTTTATATTTGTAGGTATTAAGGTGGTATTAAAATCAATTTGTGCTAATTAAGTCTAGAAAAAATTATAGCATAGATTCACCTTTACATTTTGTCTCTTCTTAAGACAGAAGCCACTTAAAAATATATTTTTTAAATTACTTTTTCTTTTGCATTCAGAATAAAACTCTTATTGGAATAGAAGCATTTTTGAATGATCACCTTTTAACTGCAATAGAAATAAGCAGTCCTTCTGAGGTAAGATGATTTTTGAACTATTACCATATTAAACTCATTTCGCATGATAAGATTTTCAAAGCATCACATTGAGTGCAATGTTGAAATATATATGTGTTGTAAAACATTTATCCCAGTTCTTTAAAACTTGGGATGAAACACTGGTCTAGTGAAATAAATTAAATTTTGCTGCACTGAAAATTTAGGATTTAATCTGGTTTACAAAGTATCTAAAAGTTAAATATCAGTTAGCTCAAACTTAGTACTTCAGTATATGGTGAGCAAGCTCCCTGCCTTCCTTGCTTAGTGCTGCAATAGATATCCTACATGTGGAAATTTAAACAGAAAACATAGTCCATGTTAGTCCTTGTGTCATGGAAAAATTACAATTAATTTTAAAAAAAGGAAAATACTGTGTTTTCTGTTCTAAACTGTTGTTTGGTGTTGCTCTGTGCTTCTATATGTGTAATGCAGTTTGCACTGAAAACATCTGTACGTTGCTTTGGGATGCGAGTAGATTTTGAATTTTGATGAACTTTGTTACAAAATATTTCCCTTTCAAATTATTGCCTGTGTTTGAATATCATGTGCCTTCCATCAGTGCTTCTATTTTTTTCCCCATTCATTTTTGGTTTTTTTCCCCTTTGAGTATTTCCAATACTTAAAACATAAGAGAACATTCAACTATTTGTACTTCCCCACTGTTCTTCTTTTGAAAGAATCTGCAGAGTTCCTTTCCTCTGTCAGCTGATCCAAGTAGCCCAACTGATGACCAGTTCAAGAGTGCACGTCAGTCAGCGAGGTAGGGGGTTATATTATTGGTTAAGTGTCTGTGGATTTTCTTTTTAAAGATTATCTGTATACTGTCCTAGGTATTTTTGAGGTAATGAGAAACAATTTCCTGTCTAATTCAGACATTACCTATTTACAACTTGGAATTTAGGGAGAGAATGGTAGACAAAACCTGTGTTTGAATAATTCACTGCTTGCTTCATGTGATCTCACTAGCACAAAGCAGGATTCTTTATCATCAAAAATACATTCGCCCCAAGATAGAACCAGGTTTCATACTCGAGTTCTCGTTTTTTCCTTTTATACATTATTAAGGAAACATTTTAACAATAGAATGTTATGTTAGAAAATGTAATAAAAATCTTCACAGTAAAATTTCCTCTTTTCAGATCTGTAGAATTGCCACTGAGACTTCCTTTAATTGGAACAGCTAATGCAAAACAGCAAGGTAGCCCTTCTCTGGGTGAAATACCGAATTCCTACAAGTGTACCACTAATTTGTCAGAGGAAGTGCATTCAGATCAACTCAAGTTTGCATCATCATTGCCTTCTGGTACAAATAATCAAAAGTTAATTGAAACAGATCCAGTGGAAACAGCTGTTGACAAGAATAAATTTTTTAAAGGTATGATGTATTTCTGTACAGGTGATTTATTTTTCAGGCTCTCTGAGAATTAGTATTTAATAATTTACTACTTGATGTGCAATACAGAAGGTATAGTAAGATTCCTGAACTGTAATAAACTAATGAAAAATAGAATGCTCACCCATAAATATAGGTGTCCTGACAATCACTTGTGGAATAGTGTTCATTGAAATGACACAACTGAAATGTAACAAAATCGATGTGAACAGAATAAAACCTTTGTAAGATAACCAAATAATAACTGAAGTAGTTATAGAAAAGTATATTTCCATTTATGTCCAATTTCAAAAGTGCAACTTTGGTAAAATACAAGATTAGCTCTAGTTAACTAAATTTTTGAGGACCAATCACAGAATGTGTGTATTCAGTTAAAAAAAAATAAAATTTTTATTTTTTCCTACTTGTGGTTCAACCCTCAGTAATTTTATAGAGAGTAATTTTTATGGAGCTACACTCTATTCTTTCTTTCACTAAGCTGCTGAATTTTTTCTTTTTGCAGAAAATCAACTATGTACAGAATTAAGTTGCAATAGTGCCCTTGTGACTCATGTCAAAAATACACAATCCTTAGGACAGTCTGAGGAGCTTACAAAACAGTATCATGGTAGTTCATTGCCATCCTGTGGAAATGTGACGGAAAGAAAGAAACATGCAGTACTCCATAAGTCAAAAACTAAACTTAATATAAAGGATTTTGATAAAAAATGTGGGTCATTGAATCTACCTCATCATGGTATCAACAGCGGCAGCAACACCAGTGATACAAATTTGCAGGAAGGTTCAAGTGACTTGTCTCACATGATTCCCTCACCTCTTAAATATAGCAGTGAAAGTAAGACAGATTTTAAGAAGCTGCTTTTTACTGACAAGATGAAGCCTGAAGAAACACTTTATGATGCTGATATGGAGTTGACTGCCAGTGATGCAGGTGAACTACTCACAGTTACAGCAAAAAACAATTATAAATTGCACCGAAATAAAATTAGTAATGCCAATTCTGACAAAATATTAGCGAACTTCAGAAAAGTAAAATATTCTAAGAAGGATAAAGAAAAAATCAAAAGCAAGACTGAAGTTGATTCAAATTTATGTACAGAAGAAAGGCACACTGAGGCTGACAGTAGTGAAACCTCAAAAACTACTGACTCAGAAATTCAACTATTCCAAAGTCAGACAGAACAGCTACCTACAGGAGATTCTGCAGAGAAACAGAGTAAAACAAGTCAAGCTAAAGATAGGAGGAGGATATACCGGGTTAACATAGTAAGTCCAAGAAAACAGGAGACAAATGAAGAAACTTTCTCAGAAATGTCTGGAGACATGGAAAGCAAAATTCAAAAAGCAAACTCAAACTCACCTCTTAACAAGATCCCATCGGAAGTTTATTGTACTGAAAATTTGCCATTCCAAGATAATGCTTCTAAGGTGTTTCCTTTACAGGGTGACTTTCTAAATACAGATGAGAAAGATAGCAGACCAACAAGAAATAGGAAAACTTTTCAAAACCCTTCCAAAGCAAACACAGCAAAATCCTGTGGAGAGGAAAATGGCCAGGATGAAGAATATATTTCAAAAAAATCTCAAACAGAGATACACCAAAGTGACAGCAAGACAAAACAAAACCATAAAAATATTGTAAAGAGAAAAGACAACAAAAAAAGTAGTTACAGACAAAGTAGAGAAACTGAAAATGACAGCGTTCATAAAATTAGTCAGAAAGTAGACCCTAAGAGCAGCCATTTTTCACCAGGCAGATTAAAACGTACATTGGCAAAGGCTGGCCGGAAAACATACATAATACCAAAGGGAAACCTTACGCTGTTCTCAGCTTGTAAAAATCAAGAATTAAAAAATAAGGATTCATTGCCTGCAGAGGCTGGAAATAAAGTAACAGAAACTCAGCAAACGCAAGTAGCTTTAGTTACTCAGGATAGTGTAGCTCTGAATGCACCACAAGCTAAAGAACAACTTGATGATGATGCTAACGTGTTAAAGAAAGCAGATTTCTCAGCAGTGGCAACTAAACCCCTCCCCATTAGTAATTCTTCTGGTAATCAGGTAAAGCAGAAACAGAGATTTAGTTCTGATAATACTGAGACCAGGCGAGAAAAAAGTTATTTCAGGCCTATTGATCTGGGCAGGCAGAATATTTTGGATGATCAGGAAGTCCCTCATGAAATAGGTTCCTTTATGAGTAAATTAAAGCCTATTATTCAAGTTGAATGTTCTAAGAATATTTCATTAAATGTAGATAGCTTTTCCCAGGAAGGTCTTTCCAATGTGCAGCTCCCGGCTCTTGATAACCAAAATGCTTCTATCAACTTCTCCATACTGAAAAACACTGAGATCCATGGGGAAAATGATCATAATGAAGTACTGAATGCTGAAAAAGCAGAGCAAAATCTGGACCGTATTTCTAAAGAGAGTTACAAAAATGCTCTGACACCTTGTCATGGTAAGTGTATGGGCTAGGAAAAAAAATGGTCTTTTTTTGAATTAGATGGTGCCTGAAATAGTCTTTACATGTCTTCTCTTAATACTGTTCTAATAATTGCTTGATTAGAGTGGATAAAACAACATTGGAAAAGGTAAGAATGAAAATCACTAAAATTATGCATATTCCATATAATCTCTCAGTCTCAATATCTTTTTTTAATTGTGGTAACTAATATCCTTGTTACTTTCCAGTAAGTCCCAAGATGATAGTAGGGTGGATGTAAATAGTCTATATTCTTGAGAAGCAATTTTGTTTGGAGCATGTATTCAATTTTCAAGGAATGTCATGGAATTCAGAAAGCTGGGGATTGAAAAGATCTAGTAGCTTGAGACTTTCTACAAGGGAAATAAGAGGGAACTAACTATTCCCTTTATAAATGGAGAACATAGCTGGACTTCTTAATTCATTTGTGTTTCTTTAGAAACAGTGCAATCCAACAGGAATTCTCATATCTAACAAAAGTATGTTGAGTAGGTTTTTTCTATAATCTGTCCACGAGCAAACTTCGATATGACAACCTCTTTTTTAAAATATGATAAATTAAGAAAATAATCAAACAGTATTCTGGAAGATGGGTGTAGATTCTTCCATCAGAAGTGAAATTACTGTAAAGGAGCTAAAGGAATATATGACTAACACATCTATGCAAGAGTTTATATATACTTTCAAATGTAGCTTTGCAGTTTTGTAGCATTAGGGGTCTATTTTGTAAACATACTTGTTCTCAACAAGTTCCTGTTTACTTCATTGTATCTGAGAAAATCCCAACACCCAGAAAGTATCCTAGCTCAGATTAAGAGTTTGGATTCTGAACTATCAAGCAAATATTACCTCATTTGAATGCTGCCTCATTTGAATGCTAAGACACAATGGCCAAAAAAATCTCCAATTTTACGTGAACTCAGAGTAGGAATACTGACAATTGTGTGAGGTATCAGTCTTTGTAATTTGTAGTTGTATCTTCTCAATTCCTTCTTTGGAAAGTGGATCCCATAAATTTTTTACCTTTAATGAAAAATTAGTAAACCGTATCAGTATCAAAGACTGCTGACATAAAAAGCAAGCTAATTAGTTGATCTTCATCCATTTAAGCATAATTCAAAACCTAGTTAATTTTTCATCCTACATCCAAATCCCTATCTTGAATTGAAAGATTGCTATGTTCATTTTGTGCACATATGCCCAAAAAGCAGCCATAAAGCTGGCAAATTCTGTACTGGAGAACTCTTGTACAATTTGACTCTTCAGATTATGCATGTATACCCTCCCCCTGCATTCAAGGCCATGAGCTGTGTGCAGTTTTACTTTTGTAAGTGCAGTAACTTAGGGAGTCTTAAGCAGCCAGCTGCAAACTGCAGTGCTCATGTGGCTTCCTGAAATGTCCCATGACCCGTGGCAGACCTCAAACAGCTCGAAATTTATTGAAAGGTGCTGTAGTGGCATTTTCTTTGGTTGTTTGTACCAGTTTGTGTTGAGTGTCTTTAGTAGGAGCAGTAACCAAAGTACCTGAATTAGGAAATACCTATGAAGAATAATTATTAATTGAAAGTTTACTTAATGATTCAGAAAATATTTAAAATGAGTTATATAAGCTACTGTATTTACAGGGAGAAAGGCTTTCCAAGATCTGACAAATATTGGTATACAATCTCACGCTTTGGTACCTAAATCCCCCGAAACTTTAGAAGAAAACTCAGCAGCACCATCTAGACGAGGAAGACCCACTGTTTGCTACAAAGAACCCAGTCTACACAGGTAGGTGGGGGCAAATAGATTGGGGCTTTTGTTTGCCTTTTGAGTGTGTAACTGTCCCCAGTAAAGATAGTTCAACTGTTTATTTGGGGATTTAATAACCTATCACAGATCTCTTTTGCAAAGATACTTCAGTGTTGGTATAAAACTTCTCCTGTGTGGCAGGATTTCCAAGTGCCAAAGTAAGACAACAACAGTATTCAAATCTGAAAATATAGTCTGTATTAATAATGAACAATAGTGAATCTTAATGTTTATCATTATATAAACCCCTTTAGATGTGGGTAATTGTAAATGTTATACATAAAGGTAAACTTATACCATAATAATGTCCTTGTGATATTGTCAAGTGGAAAGAAAATTTATGTACTAATATTGTATAATTCAGTAGTTTTCCTCTAAGTAACTGTATCTAATATAAGAAATCATTTAAGATATATAAATTTGATAATTTGTTATATTAGTTAGCTATATTAATTTTATACTTCATTTGCCTCTCATTGTTCATAGCAAATTTAGTGGCATGGGATTTTTGAGATTGTTAAAAGGCAAGACGTAATAAATATTAAAATTTAAAAGAGGATTTTAAAGCCAAACTTCCATTAAGAAAACTAATATATTTGCACTTACATGAATAGATCTAGATCTAAATCTAAACGGACCTTTAAGTTGATTACTTCTAAAAATATTCTGAGAGTTTTTGCCTCAAACTTGGTTGTGTTTTTTTTTTTGGTTTGGTTTGGATTTTTTGAAAGTATAATATTTATTTTAGGAACAGTTATGCTGTGTTGTGTGTATATTAGTAGGAAGTGTATTCATGAGGTAAAGATAGTACCAAGGCTTCCCTGTAACAGTGTTGAAAGTGAAAGGGTTATGGTGATTTACTTCATTACAAAGGTGTAAAAAGAGTATGTCTGTCTTTTCTGGCAATACTGTGACAGGAGAAAAAACCAAATCTGCAAACTGAAAAAAAATTAGAACACTGTTCTAATACACCCTAAAATATTTTTTACTTAAGTAAGTAAGCAAACAATTTGAAGTAATGAGACTATGGACAAGGAGGAGCTAAAACTAATGTAGGAAGTGTCTTCACTTTACCACTGGCAATTCAGAAGTGTTTATACCAGATAACTTGTAAAATAAATGGAAGGGATTAGGGTTACACTGTTACTTTACTAATTGATTTAGATGCTAAAATGCTAATTATATATAATATTATATATTGACACATTGACACTCTTTTACTCCAGAATGATAAGGCTCTGTATTTCTGAGAGAGACAGTAACTAATAACAGAAAAAATGTTGATGTCACTCAAGATTTTAGATGATTTAGATTTTATTTGCAAGTATACTGTCCTGAATGGGTGCTGTTAAGCTTTTTGTTTAAATAAGTTTTGAATTTTTTCTTATAGGAATATCACATTAATATGACAGAGGTCACGTAAAAAGACTACTATTTTTAGAATTATTTTGGAAAGCAGTAGTTATCTATTCCTTGCTATTTCAGACATAATTATTTCCCATAAATTTAATTTCTTCAGTGTATCAAGCTTTCATTAAGAGTATTTACCACTTGAGTTGTTATTTTAATTTGAATTGTTATTATAATTACATTATTATAGTTACATAGGTGCTTGATGATATTCATACACAATGTCTTTTTTTTCTTCTCTTTACAGCAAATTAAGGCGTGGGGATCAGTTTACAGATACGCAATTTCTGTGGTCCCCAGTCCGTAAAGTAAAAAATAAAACAAGTTTTAAAAGTAAATCAAAATTTATTTGAAGAAGACAAAAGAATTGCCTTTATGAACAATACTTCTAAAATGGGTACAATTGTTTATGTGTGTATATGTATGTTTAGCAATATAGAGTGCTTATTGTTCTTTGATTAGTAAAGATCTTCCAAAGTGAAATTTTCTGGAAAAGAGCCTCTGTATAAGGGGCACAGAATACTTCACTGAGGAAGGCATATACATGTTAGGTTCCACTCATGTTTTGCATTTCTTGTCAGTAATTTATAATTTCTTCAAAGTGTTTGCAGCACTTCTTAAATTGTAAGAAAAGTGTATGTTTTACGTAAATTAAAAATAAACTAGCTTTGGGAATTTTAGTGTGAGTTTTTCATATTTATTTTGAGTAGAACCATTTCTCAGTACTGTTTGGAACAGACACATGCATCCCAAATTTTGATAAATTTATTGAAATAGATGGAGACAGTCCCTTTTTTTTTTTGATAGTTGACTTTGGGATTTGACAGAATCATACTGAAATTTGAATAAGGAAGTCTCACTGAGGAATAGTGGAGAGAAGTCTAGTGTCCAGAGTACACGCCAGAGGCAGCCAGGAAGATCACTGCAATGGAAATTCAATAGGGAATAGGATCCAGACAAAGCAACACCTTGAGTTTCCAACTGAGAGTGCTGGTGTGATGACTAATACAACCACACTTACCATTCAGCTGTCAGGGTTCTGTACTCCTCCCCCCTGAATTCTCATGAATAACATTCTGCATTCCATAATGAGCTGTCAGCAGACAAACAGTTTTCTGTCATTACCTCATTTGCAGATGCTGCCAGCTGCAGGCTGCAGCTCACAGCCCACACAACTTTTACAGATTACAACGGGTAAGGTTCAGGTTAATTTTGCAACAAAGATAGCCAGAGCTTGTTTTTAATGAGATACAAATAAGTTAACTTATTATAGTTAGAGATGGTAGTTGCTCACGCAATATGCACTAGATGTCACTAATTTACATCGGCTTAAAAATTGATCAGACACATTAATAGAAGAAAAAACTATGAGGAGTTACCAGAAACACCATTCTGGCGCAGGACGTCTCTGAATTGCAAATTGTTGAAGACTGTAAGAGAATCCTAGAGAAGCCTTACTATGCATTTGACCAATTTTTATACTTTTTCCAAGGGCATTCACTGTTGAAACTTTCAGAGACCAGTTCTTTGGTTAGCGAGACCTTTTGTCTGATACAGTATGTCTCTTTTTAAGAAGTGTAACTGCTACTCTTAAATTTGTAATATATGCTTAAGGATATATATTCTTTGAAATTTATAATATATGCTTAAAAAGATTCTTAAAAATTTTACTTTTTGTACTTCATTGTAGATTTCATTGTAACCTGGAAAGCTGATGGAGAAAATAGTCCTTTAACACATGTTAGAGACAGTAGCTGGCAGTGATTTACAAACAGGAAATGAGGCTTTATTAACCTGATGGTCTTCTCCAACTAGCTTGATGGGTGAAGGTAGAGCAGTAGATATTGTTTGTCTCAGCTTTAGTAAGGCTTTTGACATTATATCTGATAACATTCCACAAACAAGCTGACAAAGGAGGTGTTAAGTGCACAGTGAGGTGGGTTGAAAACCCAGAGGGGTTGTGATTAGTGGCACATGGTCCAGCTGGAGGCAAAACACTAATGCTCCTTAGGGTTTTATACTGGGGCCAACACTGTTTAACACCTTTATTAACAACCTGTATGACAAGGCAGAGTGCACCCTATGCAAAATTGCAGTTGATACAAAACCAGAAGGAGTGGCTGAAATACTGGATGGTTCTGTCCAGAGGGATCTGGACAGGCTGGAGAAATGAGCCAAGAGGAATCTCAAGAAGTTCAACAAGAGGAACCTACATCCTTCTCTTGTGAGAAGAAATTCTCCAGAATTTCAGCTGCATATTTTGACAGAAAAGTGAGTCATGAATATCAAAATATATTCCTGGATGTAGTTTTCAAGTATGTCTGTTCTACATGTAAGAACTATAATCATAAACACTGAGGCACAAAAGCATTATTTACAAATACTTCAATAATACCACAACTGTTTTCTGTTGTGGTTTTTTTATTACAGTCTGTAGCCTCAAGGCAGCTTCCGGAGATCCTGTAGGACAATTTGGAGTTAAATACAGGACTAGTGAGGTAAGGACCTTCATCCCCTAAACAGAGAGCTTGTCTAGCTGTGGTCACCAGTTCCAGAGACCATGCAAAGATCGTAAATGTACAGCAATAAGGACAGCAAGATGTTTTCATCCAGAACCTCACAGGAAAAAAGAGTATTCAATCAGTATGAAAATTTTCCCAATAAAAAACTTGTCTTATCATCCAGGCAATGTGATCTGCATGGCAAAACAGAGCTGTTAAAATTACTCTGAAAAGTTTAAGCAAATAGACTTTTTCTTTCTGAAGCATGGTGTGTATGTCACCACATTAGCAAGACCATTATGAAGAGCTGCAGAAATGGTTGGGAAGATAGATTCTATCCTCATCCAATGTTATTTTAAAAAGAATTACCCATAGAAAATTTTATGCATTTTTTCCTTGTCTTTTTTTTTTTTTTAACCAAGTTTGTAATTAATTTGTTTTCTTTTTAATTGAAATGTTCTTGCTAGCTTCCATTATTTGTCAACATCACTGGCTGTGTCATTAGAAATCCCAAAGAAGTGCTTGTTACAGCTTGTGTTCCCAGTGCTGGCACTAAAGCAGCAAAACACAGTGGTTTTTTAAATGGTTGTTGCTCTCTATTGCCTGCAGTTTGAAAGATAGAAACAGAAGCTTCATCTTCCCAGAAAATAAATAAGGAGATGGTCTTAATTATTTTTTCAGTGATAGTCCTGTTGTTCCACAAGGCATCAGGTGTTACCAGCTACACTGCTACGGTGTTCCAAATATAAGCATGTAATTTTCAATAAAAGTATAAGGCCTAGGTCTTTATGCCTTCATTTCTTCCATTCCTTTTAGTATAGGTATCTTTCAAAGTAAAAAAAAAGATAAAGAAAATGGCCCGAAGATGCCCAGAAGTCAGTTTAAGTAACTCTAAAATCATATTATTGTTGCTACTGCCCTTCTTCCCTTGCTTTCTCCATTCTTACTCTTCTTGTTGCTCAAATTAATGTTCTATAATAGAACACAGAAAATTCACTTGGTTTTTTTCTAGGATGTATTTCTTTTAATTGTTCCCCAAAATGATCACATAAATGCAGCATAAAGAATGTTACATTGCCTTTGCATCTTCACTAAGTGTCCTTGTTTTACCAGATCATTTGATATATTAGAAGCTCTTTCCAGGAAAAAGATGTATAAACAGCTCATGATTTTTGAGATAAAAATCAATCTGTAGCCATCAGCAGGGATTAAGGTAATTTTGCTGAGGATAAGGTAATTTGAACTTCTCTTTATAGCTTCAAAGTTGCTTTTTTCTCATGCTCACTTAATCTGATTTTTTTTTTGCATTTAATATTTTAGTTTACCAGCTATAAAGATTTTGTTTAAAATTTTGTAGGAAATTAATTCTATATATTTAGATTAAACAGAAAGAGGAAAATATTTATGTTTCTATAAACCCTTGCCTGCACAAGTAGCCTGTAAAAATGGGTTTGGTACCTGGAAGTTACTGACAATTACTTTGTGAATGCATATATAACCAAGAATTCCATTGGGCTCATGATCACTACATTGCTGGATTTTATCACAATTTAAAACCAGCCTAGGAGATAGTTTTATAAGAGCCTCCCAACGTTTCACAGCGTCAGTGTCGCGCTCCGAGCGGCCCCGCTCTCGCTGCCCGCCCCGCTGCCCCGCCCCGCTGCCGAGGCCGCTCCGGCTGCCCGGGCTCCGCTGGTTCCGGGGCTGGGCACGATGGCTCTGCAAGGGAAGGTGGCGGCTGACGAGCTCGTTTTCTATGTGAATGGGAGGAAGGTAAGTATTGCCCGGAAAGAGTGTGGAGAAAGAGGGGCTGCTGTGCCAGAAGGAACCTCGAAGGGTGTGGGCACAGATTTGGCTTCCTCAGACTTCTTCATGGGAGTATAACTGAATCCTCACAGAAGCCTCCAGAATAGACATGGTTTCATCCCATTTTAGCTACTTCTGCTGTGTTTGGGGGGAAAAAACGTGTCAAAGTGAAACAGACTTTCAGCTGGGTATCAATTTTGGCTGGTAAGCAGTCTATTTTTTTCATTTGTATGTGTCTGGCTTCTCATCTTTGATGGTATCAGATTTTCAGAAGCACAACTGAAAGTCAACAAGACTCTGGTGCCAAAACATGGACTATTGACCATAAAGATAGTATTTCAAGGACTGGTTGTTGATCCAAAGCAACTGTAAGGGACTAGCTGATTCTAAGCAACAGAATAAGAAATGCTTTACTTGATCAAGAATGTAGATGTTCCTGTTGCTCTCTGTTGTCAGATGATTACAGCAAGTGAAAGTTCTTACAAATAAAGCTAGAAAAGAAATTGCTGCTGCTGACAGCCTTAAAAGATCATTGCAGTGCATCAAAGTACCAGGGAGACTCTAAAATCTGCAAATCATTATTTCTTTATGCTGTCACTATGGTAGCAAAGTTCTGCTGCATTTTTATTTCCAGTGTGGCCAAAGGTCAGTTCCCTCAGTGTAGCCTTTCACTGAGCAACAGTTATTTTTAGTAGTTGCAAGGTGCCCTGACACTTCTTTTCTGGAAACCTATCTGCCTGAGAAGGAATTTCCAGAAGCAGCCCAAACTCTCCTGCGGTGTTTGGCAATTTGTTTAGTTCTATGAGAGGGAAGCAGAGAATGATTCTCTTCTGGCTTTCTGGGAATGTAGTCTGTGCACTGCATTTTGAAAAGCCTTGGTTTCTTATTTAAACCTTGTTTTTAATTTCTTACTGCAGATAATAGAGAAAAATGCTGATCCTGAAGAAATGCTGCTATCTTATCTTCGAAAGAGGCGTATCCTTTTCTTGTCTGTTCCCTAAAGTCACTCATGTGAAAGCCTTATTCAAGCAAAATTCTCATAAATTTTAATTCAAGGTTTAATTACTAGGTTAAGGAAGTTGTGATTCCCCTAAGATAAACCAACCTTATTAAATAATGTCTCTTTCTTAATCCAAATACTGTTCAGTTGAGCTACTGTACTTTTAGCCTAGTTTCCTAAACACACAAAATTGTGCCATCAGGCATGATGAGTATGTGTTTATCTGTGTTCCTCCTCTCTCCCCTCGTAAAGAAGCCTAAAAACCTTGTGGCCAGTGTACATAAAGCTTGACAGAATAGAAGTCTCCAAGTTTTGTAATAGTCTCTCTCCCAGGAAAATACATTGTGATGAGACCCTGAGTCTGATGGGATTTTGAGGCGGAGAAAGGCATCTTCCTTTTTGGTGGCTTTGGAATATTAAATTATCTGTTTGTTGATTCACAGCTTCAGATTGGCCACTGTTCCAGATTCACAGAAATGAGCACTTCTCTCAGAAGTGTGATCTTTCAGATGAGATGCAAGGTTAATATCCTTACTATAAATGGGCCTTCTGGGAAAAACTGGGATATGGTTTTCAGTGGTCCACTACAATTTCAGGTATATAGCTGGTTTGTCCATTACATGTTACTTCCTTTCATATTTTCACTTGGAAAACTATTTTTCAGTTCCTCTTTCTGTCCCAATTTACTCCTCTTCCAAAATAAGTCCAAATCAAGTTTTCTGTTTTCTTGAGGACAGGATTTTGGTCATGTCATTCCTTAGCTTCAATTATTTTCATTCAAAATTTCAATGCAACATAGAAAGGAGTCTGATGCATAAGCTATGTTACCAAACTAATTGTAAGTTCCTTAGAGGTTTAGGAAAAAAGGTGGCCCCAAGTCTTTGAGCAGCATAAAGACCAGAATGGAACTAGATAGTTGTTTTTCCCTAATAACAGCACTTTCAGTCCGTCTTACAGGAACTAAGTATGGCTGTGGAGGAGGTGGCTGTGGTGCCTGCACAGTGATGATATCAACTTATGAGCCAGCTTCAAAGAAGATACGGTATCCTTAACAGAAAATGTTGAAAACTACATAGAATTTTATAATTGTAGCTACTATTTCCAGATATGAAACTGTAAAAAGAATTGTAAAATATGTACTTAATAGTGAAAAAATCTAAAGTAAGGGTGACTGTAATTCAAGAGAATGCTGTAAAAGTACTATTGATTCAGATATATTGTAAATTTGCTGAAGTATCATACTCAAATCCTGGATTGGCTTGTATATTCCAACAGCTCCTGCAAGGAGGTTTTGGGAGGCATTAATTTAAGACCTTTGTATTGACCACTGGAATGTGGCTCCTACCTGCAGCTCTGTATTGTGGTTTATCTCCAGCTGAAAGCTGAGCATCACAGAGCCACACACTCATTGCCCCTGGCAGGATGGGGGAGACAATCAGAAAGGTGAAAGTGAGAAAACTCGTGGGTTGACATAAAGAACAGTTTAATAGATAAAACAAAAGCTGCTCATGCAAGCAAAGCAAAGTAAGTAATTCACTCACAACTTCCCATCAGCAGGCAGGTGTCCAGCCATCTGCAGGACAGCAGGGCTCTATCACATGTAGCAATTACTTGACAAGACAAACACCATCACTCCAAACATCCCCCCCTTCCCCTAGCTCTGTATGCTGAGCATGAGACTCTATGCTATGGAGTATCCCTTTGGTCAGTTTGACACAGCTGTCCTGGCTGTGTGCCACTCAACTTCTTGTGCCCTTCAGCCCCCTCGCTGGTGGGGTGGGGTGAGGGGCAGAAAAGACCCTAACTCAGTGTAAGCCCTGCTCAGCAGTAACTAAACATCCCTGTGTTATCAGCAATAATCAAAAACAAATCAGCACAAATCAAAAACACAGCTTCATGCTGGCTGCTTTGAAGAAAATGAACTCTGTCCCAGCACAAACCAGCACACTAGTTTTGTCATATGACTGGTGGGAAGGTACGGCTGGCAGAAGTTTGAGTCTTACCAGCCCTTCAATACTGAACTCTCTCCCTTATATCCCACCCACAAAAAGAAGGACTTTGAAACCCAGAACCCAAGTTTCATTAAGCTAAAAAATAGAATAGATTACTTTTAAATTGAGAAAACTCCAATCAAATTGTTAAATGGTTACAGGTCATTGTCAATTGAACTGTTTATTAGGTGAGGGGAAAAATGTTCCAGTTGTTCTTTTAAATAGCTGCATTACATTGGAATGCGATGCAAATGAAAAAGTTCTAAGTTACCGAAAGTGTTGGAATTAAAAGAGTCAGAATGGCTCTTGAAAAGAAACACTTCAGCTGTATTAGAAAAACAAAGATTTTTATTTTAATGATTAAAAACTTTGAAGAATTTTCATTTTGGCATGTTGTTGCTATTTAATATGATATTTATTTTACATCATAATTTCGTTTGGCTGAGAAATTTGATTATAAATTTGCAGCAGTAATGCTTTATTTCCTTCAAATGACTACACCAATCCTCCCTTCCCCATCTTCCTCCTCCAAGATACAGTTGACAGGTTGCTTGTGGGCAGGGGAAACAGGAGAGTAATTAGAAAAGACTGAAGTATTGAGGAAGATTTAAATTCTATAGAACTGTCCTCATAGATATGTTTTTTTATATTGAGGACATGAGACACAGGTAGCAAGCGATCCCTTCTCATTCCAAATGATGATAGTGACTTGACTGACTGAAAAATAATTTTCACACTTTTATTAGAATAAAATAACATTCATGTTCTTGATTCTCCTTTATGTTCCGAAGACATTATTCAGCCAATGCATGTTTGCTTCCCATTTGCTCCTTGTATGGTGCAGCAGTGACTACAGTGGAAGGTGTTGGAAGTACAAAAACCAGGATTCATCCAGTTCAGGTGAGAGTACAGTGTCACTGTGTAAGAGGGTTACTGATTTCTTTTTTGTGTGGACTGGCTTTAGCGGCAGTGCTTTCAGGGCATGGGAATTTCATATCATGATTATTTACCTCCTAAATGGTAATAGAGGACAACATGGGTTTCTGATGGTTGATGAATCAAGGCTGATGATATATGGTAGACCTTGCTTTAATACTGACAGTGTGATCAAGTAGTTGGTATATAGGGATTGTTGGAACGGATCAGGCTTGTGCTCTGTTTGGGCTAATGGCACATCTTGGACAATGCCCCTTTAGCTGCTGTTTTAGTATAAATGCAAAAAAGACAGAAGTCCACTGAAAGCTAGCTTCCTTAGTAAGATGTGCCTGGACATCACACCCAAAATAATTGCTCTTATTTGATATTGCTTAAAGTGTTTTACTTAAAAAGTCCGATTTACTGTGAAGACGAGATTTGCCATGGCATCTCCCATTTAAGAGAGAATTCATTGGAGTGGAGATGAATGCTGGCAGGAGTGCTGTTTGTGGTATTTCATTTCAGGAAAGACTTGCCAAGTGCCATGGCTCCCAGTGTGGTTTCTGCACGCCTGGAATGGTGATGTCCATATACACTTTGCTGAGAAACCACCCAGAACCAACTTCAGAGCAGATGATTGCAGCTCTGGCTGGTAAGTATTGCCACTTCTTAGTGTACAGGTGTGTCTCTGAAGGATTTTTCTTCAGATGCTCTGTATATATGAGTATCTGTCTGTGTGAGTACACAGGCATGCATGGATAGATGTACTCTGTACAAATTGTGCTTCTCAGCAGAGGTGCTACTGGATGCAGTCCTTGTATTCCCTGTTATTCTTTTCTCATGGAAAATGAAGCACGAAGTTGTAGACTGTTTCAGAGACAGGAGTTCAAAACATCCCCATATGTCTTTTGAAGTGCTTTATATAAAAGCTTCATATAAAGACGTGACATTATAAAGCCACATGCCTTAGAGAAAAGCTTTTTTTGGCTGATTTTCTTTTTTTAGGGAACTTGTGCCGCTGTACCGGATATAGGCCAATCCTAGATGCCTGTAAAACCTTCTGTAAGGTAAGAAGAAGTAGCGATGATAGGATTACTAGATTGGGCCCATTAATGTATGTGTGTATACAAACCATCAAGATTTTCCTTAAGATCATCGCTTTTCTCTGTTAAGAGATGTAGGTCTGAGTAGGTGGCCTAACCTGTGAATAATATTGATTAACACAAATGTACAGGGTTTACTGTGGGTTAGTACTGGCATGAATAAAAGCAGAATTTGGATCCGCATTCTTAGTAATTTATCACGTAATGCAACATGTCAGAAACCTACATAGAAAGACATGGGAGTGAACATTTTGTAAAGGAAATAATACAGGCCATCTACATGTGCTCTCAAAAAGTCAACTGCATTTCGCATAGTATGAATTATTTTGTATTAAGGACTTCAATATCTGATGATTTTAAATTATTTTTTAATATCACTTCTTTAACATATAATGCTTCTAATTTGGCTTGTTATTAACCTTAATCTAGAACTTTATTGAAATATAGAGTCACTCTTACCAGCTTTAACTCATTGCCATTCTGGGCAATATTTCACTAATGGGATATTCCTATTTTAGGAATCTGTTTGTTGTCAAATGAAAGCAAATGGAAAATGTTGCTTGGATCAGGAAGAAGATTTGTTTGACAAGGAAGAGAAGGTAAGGTTTTAAGTATTTCACCTATCCCATTTAAATATAAAACTTAGAGAAAGAATATTGCATAGCTTTTTTTCTTGTAATTAAAGTAAATGTAGTATACTCTGCCATTTTTGTCCTCCACCTTACATAATATATGAGAGATTTTATTATGACTCACAAAAACTTTTGAGTATTTGTATGTATGTATTTTGTACATATATTTGGAGTATTTTGTATGTATGTGTTTTTATGTGGAGACAATAACATGCCAGATAATTGGTGTAAGGTAGTTTGGATCTCCAGAGCTGAGACTTGAGCAGCTTTTGGGTTTCAGTACTTACTATTAATAGTCTGAGCTCTACTCACACGTTGAGAATTACATTATGCAAGAAATCAGGATATATGTGAAATTTTCTTAAATCAATGATCAGTCTGAGTGTAAGCATTGATCTCTTAGGAATCTGACTGCTGACTTGAGTTTGAAGAGCTGATATACTCTAAAAAATCAGATTGTGATTTTATGTGAAATCTCTTTTCCATACAACTATTTCACTTTTTTCTCAATTTTCTTTCAATAATATCTTATCTACTTCTTTCGGTTGTGTGTCCTTTAGATTGGCATGAAACTAGTTTCTTATAGTAGGACTACAGGAAGCCTGTATTTAGTCCTTCAGTTGCTTGCCTCTGCTCTGTCATTTGTGTTAGTAGTAAAATCTAAGAAACTGTTATGAACACTTCCTTCACCTCAGCAGCTCCAAATGATGCATGGGAATATAACAACAAATCTGAATAATATTGGAATTACTAGTTTTCTAGTGACTGCAGTCGGTGCCTCATGGTTTGGTTTTGGTTTTGGTTGGTTTCATTGTTGTTGTATGAAATTAATGATGAGAGAAAATTTTTGGTCTTTGCTTGTCTTCTTTCTTTGTAAGGTTTCCACCAGCCTGTTTTCAACAGATGAATTCCAGCCCTTAGATGCCACTCAGGAGCTTATATTTCCTCCAGAACTAATGGTAACTTTTGCTGCTTGTAGACTACTCTTTAGCTCCATTCAGAATTAATTCTTAAGTCCTGCTTAGCAGTAATTCATCAGAAGAAATGTCAAAACATTTTAATGTCAATCCAAAATTACACTCCTTTTTTCAGTAAGCTTATTGAATATTCGCATACCAAAAAAAAGCCATATTGGGAAAATGAAGTTGTAGAGTTAGGTGTTAAGTGAGAAGACAAAGAAGTAACCTTAACTGGGTTTTCAGTGCAGCATCTGAAGATATAAATGCTTTGCAGCAAAGTGAATTGCAAACACTTTTTAACATTGGGTAAACAACAATTTTTCCCCATTTTGTGGCTAAATAGTTTTGTTAGTCTTTTCTGTCAAAATGTCAGCCTCAGCCACCCAGATCAGGGAGTGTTTATACCCAGTGATTACGGTATGCCAAAGATATAAACAGATGGAATGGAAAGTGTTAGGAATCCTTAATTATTGACAGCAGTATTTGCCTAGAAAAAATGAAAGCTCTTTGCTCTACATTATTGTCAATCTAGAGATTTAAAGCCAAACTCTCTGTATCTAGCTGGCTGCTGTGGAGAAAGGTTCATAACTGTAAGACAGGGGTTCTTGACTGTGCGTTTGTATCACTACTAGTTCATAGGCTATTTCCAAGCAATCCATGAACAGCGGTAGAACAGCCAGAGACACTTAAATGGATGTGTAATCCAGAAAGGGATGCTCCTGCCAGTGTCACTGGTGACTCTAGCCAGCTAAGGAGGTAAACACCTCCTTTAGTATTTTTTATCACTTTTCGAACAGTTTTAGCAAGTGCAAGATCTATGCCTACATCTTTTGCTTGGGGATTATTTATTATCAATCTTGTTTAGCCCTTTGGAATTACTTGAAAACATTTCACCACACAGTCTAGAATTTCAGCACTATGCAAAGAGCCAGCATAACATTTCTGTCCTATTTTTGTCCAATTTGAAAGGCTTAAGTAGAACTGCCACTGTTTAAGAACACACTGGACTTTCAGTCCAGTGTCTATTAGATCTCATACCTATCTGCACATCTAAATATTTCAATCTGCCATATTTCCCCATCAGAGAATGGCTGAAAATCAACCAAAAAGAACTCTGCTTTTTCATGGGGAGCGAGTGACATGGATCTCTCCCGTAAGCTTGGATGAATTACTGGATCTGAAAGCTGCCCACCCCAAAGCACCTCTTGTGGTTGGGAACACCGGTGTGGGTATGCGTACAATCAGAATGGCTCCTGTTGCTGTAATTCCAGTGTGCATGGGAGGAGTGGGGCTACATTTGTCATTCTTTTGGCATCTTCATCCTTAAGCTTACACTCCACTAAGTTGGAATTGTCATTATGGAAAATGTGTCTTCTCTAAGTATATTCTTGTCTTGCAGGACCTGAGATGAAATTTAGAGGTGTGTTCCATCCAGTTCTTATTGCTCCTGCAAGGATCCCAGATCTGAATGTGGTGAAATGCACAGATGATGGTCAGTAGACTTAACTTTATTCAGACATAGGAAATTTCTTTGCAGTAAGGAATGCTGCTCCATTCCATAGTGCTGAAGTTGTGAAGTGCTTTGTAACTCATTCCTAACCATGCTTGGTTCTGTGGCCACCATCCCAGTGCATGATTTGTCTTCATGATGCAGTGCAGTGCTGACCAGCAACATTACCTCGGGCCTTAGTGCAAGGGTGATTATTCTGGTAATACTGGTTCTGGTGCTAAGTCATGCAATATTTGCCCTGTGATCTCTGTACCATGCTCTGCTGAATAGCAGAGAGAGACCCATACAGAACCACAGAGAGACTTGGCACATGGCATGCTTGTTTACATTAGAAAAAAGGCTGTGATTAAACTGGCATAGCTAATATGTATTAATGACAACTAGAAATAGGTTTAAATTTACCATCATAGTCTAAATTAATTAAATATAAATTACTGCCAAAATTTTAAGGGAAGTCATATCCTATATCTAATGAAATTACTCGCTATATGCCTGAACCCACTTTTTTATAAGTGGTAAATTGTATTTGACAGTTTTGTCATTGCATTTAGAATATCTTTTTTATTTCAATCATCCAATTCTATTAAAAAACTAGGGTTTTTTTAGCTGAAAAGGAGCTGGGAATTGAAAAGAAGCTGGGAGAATGCTTAATGCTTTTTTTAAAGTCTATAAATAAAAACCTAGGTATGAGAAGGTGAGACTTACTAGTTCTGAAACAATAGATATGCAGTTTAGTTTGCCAGCCAGAAGTAATATTTCCTTTCTTTAATCAGATTTAAATGCAAAATGTGTTTTGGTTAAATCTTTGTTTTAAATACACAAAATTTAATATTGCTTTGCTTGACTAAAAGTAATGTAAGTTATACATATTTTTATTCATATTTTGATTGAATTTCAGTGTTCATTAAAAACATTAATATATTACATAAATAATTATTTTGAACAGAAAGGAACTGTTTGACATTTAAAAAAAAATATTATTACCAAAAAATTTACAACTCCTCAAATAAATGCATACAAGTTCTCTTACTAGTGGGAAAAAGAATACTATATTCGTTGTTAGGGCTGTTTGGTTTTTTTGTTGCCAGTGCTACCTACCCATACCTTAGGAGAAGAACTAGAATGTACATATGCAAAGCAAGACCAAATTATGATGAAAATCATGTTTAAAAATAGGAAGAATCTGTTGAAAGCATTTTGAAGCTGATGAAGAAAGAGGTGAGCTATTAGCTCAGTTTCATCACTTCTAGAGATTTTACCCTCGGTCTCCTGAAATGAAAGGTCACAGTCCTTTAATATGGAAAGACCCCTCTCCTTTTATCTGCCTGTATTCCACATGAGCAGCCCCAGCTCTACAGTCTGTACATAGTTTAAAACCCAGGTGATAAAACAATGCACACCTTACATTTTCATAATCTTTTGGTTACAGGACTAACTCTGGGAGCTGCCTGCAGCCTCTCTCTAGTGAAAGACATCTTGACAAATGCAATCTCAGAGCTCCCTGAAGAGAAGACAAAGGTTTTCTGTGCTGTCTTGCAGCAATTAAGAACTCTGGGTGGAGAACAGATACGAAACGTTGCTGTATGTTGTGCATTCCTTGCAATAATTTGAAACAATTGTAGCAAATATGAAATCGGTCCTGACCACATGTAACCCTTGCATTTTGATTTTGCTGTGAATTTTCTATCAATACCTCTTTTTTGAACTTTCAATATGTATTAACTTATGTATAGTCTGCATGTTATGTTGTCGCTTAACATAAAAACATGAAGGTGATAGAGAAAGGTGACGTAAATCTCTTTTTCTTTTTTTTCAAGTCATTAGGTGGAAACATCATAAGTAGAAAATCAACCTCAGACTTGAATCCTATTCTGGCAGCCAGCAACTGCATGCTCAATCTGGCTTCAAGAGGTAGGAGGAGATAGCTTGTCTCTGTATTAGTGCCAAAGGTACAGGACCTATTATATGGGGGGAAGGGAAATAAGAACAGGTGAGAGTTTAAGGAATAAACCCAAAACCTAAACAACAAAAAAAATCAACATCCTGATATTTTTTCACTTTTGTGGCAGTTCTTTCTTGCTCAGTTTTCTTCCTCATTCTTTATGTCTTTGAATGAAAGGTAGTGACAACAGCAGCTGCAGAGATTTGGAACAGATTGACAGGAGTGGGGATGGGATCATCACTGGTGGTATTGGAAAGGAGGATTACGGAATGGGTATTGACCTCTGGGCACTTTTTTAGGACTCTGGTGTTATGATGTTATGGAAGATGAATTTGAATTTATAAAACATATAGCTGATAATTTTTCATGTAAACTCTGTAGTGATTAGTTACTCAGGAAGGTGGCAGGTATTTCTTGCCAGTTAAAGTATCATTGATATATGTTAATTGCACAATTGTATAGAAATTTCTGGATTTGGGGTTTTTTTTTAGGAAGAAAACGACAGATTCCTTTGAGTGATATTTTTGCAGATGGAGTTGGTAACAATACCATTACACCAGAAGAGGTCTTAGTCTCTGTCCATGTCCCCCATTCGAGGAAGGTAAGTTATTAGTTTCCTTAAATTTGCTTTATGCAGAGTTAAAGACTGTGAAATAAAGAGCAGGAGGGAGCATAATCCTCTCTTTAAACTAGCCCTGCTACTGTTCACGTTCTGAATTCTTTACATTTATTCACTTTCAGTGCCATACTATCTCCCAATTTCAGCCAAAAAGCACAATTAGCAGGTAGCTGGTGATGATATATAAAGAGTAGTATTCAGACAAAATTTTGCCCTAAAATGATGAGGGCAATAGCAATTGTCTAGACCCTCTTATGTAAAGGGGTCTTGGACAGGCTGCCGTTGTCCTCACCAGAGCAGGCTGCTCACCTGTGATATGGCTGGCACCAAGCCATCTCCTGAGGATTTTTCTTTAAAATGGGATAAGAGTGTGAATGTGCACGGTGGTTCCATAAACATTGCTGAACTGAATAGTAGCCATTAACTGATACTGACTGATTTGTAAGAGTGGATATGGGATCTTATAAGAGAATTATGGGTAATGTTATCTGAGTGCTGAAGTTTGGTAATACTTTGAAGCCTCTAAACTTCCACAACTCCACTCCACAAGGTCCCTGTCTTCCAGCTATCTACCATGAAAAAATCTGGGTCATCTAAACTGTGTAGGTGATGGAGGATTGGGTATGAGTTGCTAGAAAATCAAAGATGGTAAAGCTACTGAAAGGTCCTGAGAAGGAAGTGTATGGTCTTGAATGCTCAGGAAGTTGAATTTGTGGTCTTCATTTTTTATTCTCTTGCTTCACATAGTGCAATAAAAACTTCCACTTTCAAATACTTATCTGTCTCTAAATACTTCTACTTCTGTCTGATCTTGCTCAGGGAGAGTATGTCTCTGCATTTCGACAAGCACCAAGGCGGGAAAATGCTCTTCCAATAACCAATGCTGGGATGAGAGTACTTTTTGAAGAAGGCACAGACATAATAAAGGATTTAAGCATTTTCTATGGAGGTGCTGTGTCAACAACAGTCTGTGCAAAACAAACCTGTTGCACACTTATTGGAAGGTAAAATTTCTCTGCCTTGTCTATGTCTTTGAATAAATGGACTTTGAAGCCTTGGGTGTACTGCCTTGGAACAGGAAAGTACTGAAAGATTTCACTTGCCTGGCTGATACCTCATTCAAGTGAATGATCTGGCCAAGCCTTAACAATGACTTTTCAGGATTCTTATATTTTGGAGTTTGCACATGAAGTGCAACTCCAGTGCAAAGTGTGCGAAGAGAGATGAGAGATAAGCTGTGAGATAGGTGGATGAGGTAACATCAGTCAGTTATGCACCTGAACCCAAATATTGGCAAATGATGGTGTATCCCATACATTTGATAATCCCCTCTTACCAGTGTTCTTGAGTCCTTCAGTTGGGCTCTAAAAGATACAAAATTTGAGAACTTCGGATGTGCCCAATAAAGTTAGGAGTGTGAGTCAAGCCTTCACCTTTACCAATATCTCTTCATCTACAAGACCCCAACAATCTCTGGAATTAGTCCCTGACTTTCCCTCCCAATTTGCAGCACCTTTACCAGTTTCGGAGGAAAAAAGTTGGAAATAATTCAGGCAGTGTAAGACCAACACTAAATGGAGTCCCACTGGCTTCTTTTACCATTTAATATGCAACTGTTTCACTAGATTAAGTGCTCATTATTCTTTTGATGCTTTACATAATTAAATTTAGTCTAACAGACTAATATTTTCATATCTAGGGTTGTGTAACTATGGAGAATTAACAGTGCTGAGATCCTTCAAGAAGGTGTTTGTCAGGAAATGTAACAACTAATCAGATACCTTGAAAGTATCTACAGTTTGCATCAATATTGCTATCTACTTCTCTTCAAATATAGGATAGTATCTGCAGAATGGTAATACTCTGCAAGACTGTTAATGCAGCTTTAAAGCTGTAATAGGGTTTGTTTAATTATTTATTGGTTTATTTAAAATATGCTGGGGTAGTGCTTAATTCCATTGACTTAAGGGAGCTCAGTTCTGTGAGCAACATTGATCTACACTGTTTTTCAAAATTGCAGGCATTATTGGAGTCAATATTTTGGCTTCAGTGTAAGCAGGATTATGCCTGTGGTTCGTGGTAGAAATATATGACTGCAATTTGTATTTTATTTTTTTTTAGTCCTGGTCTGATTGTATCTATTATTCTTCCTAACAGACACTGGAATGAACAAATGTTGGATGAAGCCTGCAGATTAGTTCTTAAAGAAATTGCTCTTCCAGGCTCAGCCAGTGGTGAAAAAATAGACTATAAGAAAACTTTGATAGTCAGTTTCTTCTACAGATTTTTCCTGGAAATATCACAGTCATTAAAGGCAATGGTAAATTAGTTCTCCACGTCTGCTTTTGGGCAAGCAAATAAAAGGGGTTTTTTTTATTCTGTTGGTGCTTGCAATTTGTACAGTGTGCTAAATATTGTCTTTGGGGTTCAGATCTACAGAATAAGGTAAGTGTTTTACTCCTAAAAAGATTGATGGAGAGATGCCTTTTTAACTTCTAGGCACTCAGATCGCTTTACCTTGGACATGAGGCTTTAAAAGACATTTGAGCAATGTTAATGCAACAATATATCAGTATTGAGTTCCCAGGCCCAAAGAAAATACACAAGAGATTTTACTCCATCTGTCTGTAGTTCAAAACAAAAATAGATAGAAATATAGAAATACAGGCTTTGGAAAACCACTGTAGGTGTTAAACCAACTCTCCTTCTCATGTGAGTTGTTGACTGGGAGATGAGGACACTAAAATTTCATTTTCCAGTACATTCTGGGTGTAATTTACTTGCTTTTGTCTTAAATCTGTTCTTAAGAGGAAAAATATCCCTTTTACGTTTTCTTCTGTGTTACCTTGAGCTGTTTTCTCTAAATTGCCATTACCAGGTAATTGACTATTACCAAGAGTGTAATCTGGAGTGATTCTGCACCAGTTTTGACTAGATCCCAGAAAAAAGCTCTTCTGTCTATCCCTGCTTTATGTTGCTTACCTTAAACAAGCATATTTATTGAATCCAACATATTTTTAAATACTATTTAGTGAAATCTAAAAACTCTACGTTGTTTTGGAATTGTTACTTTAGAGCCTTTCTAGTTTGAGCCTGGAAGGAATTTCCTGTATAAAGACTTTGATGATTTTAGTTGTTAGCTTTTTTATTTGGAATATTCAAGATGTGAGTTTTACTACTAATTCACTTCCTTTTCAGGATCCTTGCCACTATCCTGGCATACCTATGGAATATAGGAGCATCCTAGAAGATTTCAAAACCAGAATGCCCCAGAGTATCCAAATATACCAGGCAAGTGATTTCATTCTAACATTGTTTTGTGCCTTACAAGACTTGGTAAAAAGTCAAGGTTCAAGCATGACCCTTGGTGTGAAGCTTAGGTACAGATTTTCCAAGGGATTGGTGGCAACAGGCTTTTAGTAGTTGACTTTAACTGTATCTCAATTGGAAAATCCATGTTTGTAAAAATAGACTCATATGGGTATACTCACTTCTTCTAAACAGTTCTCCGAAGACAAATATGCTGAGCAAACTCCATTGTCAGACTGCTTAAATCTGTATATTGCAGTGTGCAAACCAATTAGAAAGAAATTAGAAAATACCAAAAAAGACTGAAAAGCCCAAGTATTGTGTATATATACTGTAGTATCACTATAGTATTATTGTCTCAAGATATGCTTTTTTATGATCTCAAGGGGGGCTCTTGGGTCTTACTGTAGATTTAGGAATTAAGATGAAGTGTGATGGCTGGCTGGTCAAATTAACACAAGTATCCTAAATCAGCACTAGAGAGCAGCAAAGAACACAAATTGTATTTTCTGAGCTCACCCTTTCAACTAGATCATGGTGAAAATGCTCACAAGGATTTTTGATATTTTAGTACCCTCAATAGGCAAGAAAAAATCTCCAGTTTTTGAAAACCTAAAGAAAAATTCTAATAAAATCTAGTTACACATTTATTTATTTGGTTGCTTGGTTGGTTTTGGATATTCCTTAGAATAGCTTTAAATACTTTAAATTTGTTTCAGTTGTTATCTGCAGCTTCCTTCAGAGTCATTACTAAAAAAAAAAAGACACTACAGACCATAAAAGGGGCCAAGATAAAGGAACTAGTTTTTTATGGCTTTTAACAATTTATTCCCCAGCTGTAATAAAGTGGTGAAACAACAGAAATTGAAAAAAATTTTTATTCAATCAATTGGCACTGAGTAACAAAATTTATAAACCCATAAAATCTAGTTTTTTCCACTTTAAAATTTATATCTAGCTTTTGCAAGGTCCTATCTTTTGTCTGGACTCCTTTAACTGAACATTATTAAACTTTTAAAATAAAGAGGAAAAAAAGAATGCATATGCTGAGATCTAAATACCTGGTCATTCTGTTGTGGAAAAGTTGGGGTGCTTTAGCTGAGACATCCATTTGAGGAACTTCAGGCAGTCAGGTGAAGTAGACAGTGTGTCAGAAAGTGCAGGAGGTAGAAATGTGTAGAACAGAACACTTGTGTGCTGGAAGCTTTAGAAGAAAAAACATTTAAAGTTGTAAGCAATTAAGTCATTCTAGATGCAGAAAAGGAAAAAGGTGGGGCGAATACTGATGCAAAAATTGGAAAAGTGTTCTGGAAGTTGCCAGCAGAATTAACTGGCAACACTGAATTAACTTTCAAGAAAAACTTACCAAAATAAGATTAATAAGGCATTAAATTCATACACAGGTGCAAGGAAACAAAAGTGGGAAGAAAATGTTTAAATAACATTTTCTCACTGATTTACATTGGTCAGTTACAATCTTTCAGTGAGGAAGACAAATTCTAGAAATCACTCAATATATACACCACCAGACACTGATAAAATTCAGAGCAGAATCTTGTGAGAATAACTGAGAAAATTCTTGAAGGTTCATGACACCATTCAATAAGAGAGGAAACTGTAAAAGTGCTGGGTTTATCACTTTGATATAAATAATTAAGGAAAAAAAATCCAAGTAGACAAACCTGTGCAGTGCTCTCAAAAGGCTCCTTAAGAGAAGAAATTAATGAAACTGGAGAAATCCCCAGGAGCAGCAGTCAGGTCCTGCAGCCACATCTGTTTTCAATGTTGAACCAGAAGGTGCTAATATGAACAGGTGTTCCTTCATCTGATTTTCTGATTACGGTAAGAATAACACGACTATTCCTTTTTTAACTGTTTGGGGGTGGGGGGATGTATTTTTGACTGTACAGGATGTAGAGCCCAGTCAGTCTCCCCAGGATCCTGTAGGACGGCCCATTATGCACCAGTCCGGGATTAAGCACGCCACTGGTGAAGCAGTTTACATTGATGACCTTCCTTCTGTGGATGGGGAGCTTTTCCTGGCTGTCGTCACTAGTTCCAGAGCTCATGCCAAGATTGTGTAAGTGTTCCCAGTGTATCTGAAGGAAGTGTTATCATGAATTGCTGTCTGAGATTTTTAGAGCAGACTATGAGTTATGTGTGTAGGAACAGCAGGCCCGATAGCCACACTGCCTTGCATCCTGGAACCAATATTGTTACACTAGTGGAAGGTTTTAAGTATCTCAGCCCATTTTACTGTACCAGTAAGGTTGAACTCTTTCTGATTCACGAGCCAGAGGCAGCCTAGCTACCTCCACAAAGTGCTGAGCTGTGCAGTGCAAACAAACACCGAAATTCAGTTTTGCCAACAGGGTTTCAAAATCTCAGCTCAATTATGAAAGAAGAAAATTGTTCAAAATGTAGGAAATAGTGTTGCAACATTACGGAACAAAGCTCATATGACTCTTAAAGTAGAGGAAGACGGGGAAGAGGATTTTATTTTGTAAGAAAACTGTTTTCACTTATGTTTTTAGGCTGCCAAGACACACCTATTCTAGCAATTTGTTCAGTGTTCAGGCACCAAAACATACATTCAGGTGGTCTAATAAGGATTAATTGTGACATCTGAGAGGACTGGGGCTGTTAGCTACAGAGTTCTTGTCATATTTCTTGGCTTATTCTTAGGCTAGGGATAGTATGCTGGGTTTGGATGTGCTCTTTCTGGTATCATCAAGGAGCTGACATCACCTCCATCTCTGTGAGTCAGTAGGATTTATTTATTCTCCTTTGTTTTCTGATCTGGGTTTCCAGAGAAGGTGCCTGTATTTTTGCTGGGATCTGATGACCTGCTAAACTAGGTGCTGCCAAAACATACCATTCTTGTAGACCTTCTGCTGTTCTTTCTGATCCTTCTACACCCATGCATTCCCATTCATTCTGCATTTATACTGGTCTTGCCATTTATTTTATAACTCTCTTCACAAATCCTCAATTTGTAGATGCTTATTTTTATCTTTTGATATCCATGAAGGCTGTGAGGTCTTAGAAAGTTGCAATTGTAGCATCATAATTGTCAGTGATTTTTCCTAAATCAATGCACTTCAGTCAGTCCAATGGGCCAATGATTTCCCTGTTGCATCTGAAGTATTTCCTAGAAGTGGAGCAGATTCATAGAATTTTAAATTGTCTTTTACCTGCACTTCTTCACATGCCAGAAACAGAAAGAAAAGATGTGTTCGAACTTACGAGCAGATCCCAGTAGTACAAGAAATACTCCTCTGTCTTGTGTTCTTTTCTCTGTGCAAGAGTTTGTGAAACTGAAGAATTACACTTCTCTCTTCCCAATCAGATCTATAGATACCTCAGAGGCTCTAAAAGGACCAGGTGTGTTTGATATCGTAACAGCTCATGATGTACCAGCTGCAAACGAGTTTTACTATTCTGATGAACCAGAGATTATATTTGCAAGAAACAAGGTATAACTATGATCTTTTTGTAACTGATGTTCTTAATTTTAACTGTTTTTCTTCAGCCTTTTATCCTCTTGTTATCCATCTCTGAATACTGTATTTTCCTTGATTCTCAAGTTATACTGATATTTTTAATAGCTGGTTAGCTTCATGGATGATCTAAAAATACAGAAGTCCTAAATCAAAGAAAACTTCTAAAAAGGAAACATGGATGGTGGTCACGTGAAAGAAGAATATCAGCAGCACATATGGGAATTGTTTGAACCCACTGTTCTGTTACATGATGTGTATTTTACAGGTGATTTGTGTGGGTCAGATTGTCTGTGCAGTGGTTGCAGATTCAGATGTTCATGCCAAACAAGCAGCTGCAAAAGTGAAGATAGAGTATGAAATGCTGGAACCAGTAATTTTAACAATTGAGGTACTAAGAATTTCTTTTCTCTTGCTTTTTTATTGTTTGATCTGTTTAATTAACAGAAGCAGCAGTTCACATTCTTCAGTTATTTTTTAAATATAATTTTTTAAGGAAACAAGGTGAATAAGAACATCCAAATAACCAGTCTGAGTGTCTCCCTATAATTAAATTTTCAACCTTTTGTCTAATTTTGACCACTATGATAGACAGACAACAGTCTCAAAAGTATTAAGGTTCCACAAGTTTCACAATAATACACATTAGAATGCAAAAAAAAAAAAGAACTCTTTCACTGTTCCCAGTGAGGAAAAGACAAAATGAATATGCTCATTGTTTCAAATTTTTTTGGTAGCTACCAGCTGGTCAGTCAACATATGTATATTGTCAGTTAGCTCCCAATTATCTGTAGTGGTTTTATCTGTTGTCTAGCTTACAAGCTAGGCTGGAGACATAGGAATTGTTGGGGAAATGTGAAGGGAAAGATGTTAGGCATGTAGAACATTTTAGAAATGTAATGTGGGAGTCATAGGGAAAATGGATTTATGCTGGATTAAAAAGATGACTAGAGGTAAGGAACAAAAGATACATTTGCAGGGAACCAGCATTAGTTCTGGTAGTCATTTCACAGCTTGTTTCCATAATGTGTGTGTGGTGTAATGGAATAGTCTTCTGACAGAAAAAATAGAAGTAGTCTCTTTTCAAAGACTGGCAATTTTTTTAAATATTTCATTAGAAGTGAAACTCCAATGAAGTCTTACTTGAAATAAAACAAATTGTACTTTATAAATAGATTCCACTTTTATTTAGTCCTTGTGATTTCTTCCCCTCTTAATGGCATCACTCTTTGGATGATGTGGTTGCATTCTTATTCTGTGCTGTCTTGGTCACTAGCTAGATGTATGACAGGGAAGAGCAGGTTGAATAAACTGAATGCATTTCCTGCAGAAACTGCTATCATCAGTTATGTGAGACACACCAGGAAAGAATTGCTGAAGCTGAATACACAAATTCATCAACAGTGACAGTAAAGTGATGAAATACAGTTGTTCATTAACTTTGTTGGCTGATGGCTCAAATCTCTGAAGAGAATGATGTTTGTCCTGAGATTAAAATGTTGCAACAAGTTGAGAACCTTAGAAATACTTGAAAAAACATATTTCTCCTTTTCTCCATTGCAGGAAGCTATAAAGCACAACTCGTTCTTTGAGCCAAAAAGAAAGTTAGAGCAAGGAAATGTTGAACAGGCGTTTGAAACTGTTGATAATATAATTGAAGGTAAACTGCAGAATACATTTGGTGAGAAGGTTTTGATTGTCAGTATTTGGGTTGTCTGTCTGCTCTTCGAGTCCCAGTTCTACCTTTTTTCCATATAGTCACTAGGCCTGAAAAAGCTCTTGATCACTTAGAAGACAGTGTGATTAAACCTAGTGGTCTTGTTGTCCTGCTACTACATTCAAGCTTTTTGCATCCTTTGTCCTTGAAAAAAGTCACAGAATCGTAAAGTTAGAAGGGGGTCATCTAGTCCAACCTCCTGCTTAAACCAGGTCTGGTTAGAGCAGGTTATTAAGGGCCATGTTCAGTCAGGTTTGGAATACCTCCAAAGATTGAGTTAACACAACCTCTGTAGGCATTTGTTCCAATGTTTCACCACTTTCATGCTGATTTTTTTTTTCTTATATCTGGCTGGAATTTCTTGTGTTTATTGCATGTTATCCTTCCACTGTGCATCTCTGAGAACAGTCTGGCTTGCTCTTGTCTACACCTCCCATTAGGTAGTTGTAGACAGCAATAACCTTCCTAACCCATCTCTTCTTATGGATGAATAAATCCAGTTCTCATGGTCTCTCCTTATACATCCTGTGGTTCAGCCCCGTGATCATCTTGGGGGCTTTCTTCTTTACCTGGTCCAGTCTGTCCATGTTCTGTTTAATTTATCTATGTTTTATTTGTTGCTGTGACCACTTGTATGCAATATTATTCTGCTCTTAATCCAGTTCTGTTGATGCTAGTGGAACAAGACCAATTTAATCCTACATGGAGTTTAATTTGTGTTTTTATTTTAGATAATGCTCCTTCACACAAGGAGTGTCAGAGGATTTGACACCGATTACCATAATTTACATGATGATGAGCTGTTAGTTCTTCTCTGGTTCGTTTCTTCTGTCCTATTCCCTCAGTAACACTCATGGTTTTCTCTTTTGATCAGGGGAGATTTGCATTGGGGGACAGAAACACTTTTACATGGAGACTCAGAGTGTGCTTGCTGTTCCGAAAGGAGAGGATAAAGAAATGGATATGTATGTGTCAACACAGCATCCAGCAGTTATTCAGGTAATACAGAGCGTTCTCAGAGAGGGTAGTTGGACTTGTGACAACAGAGCTTTTTAAATTCAGTTTACAAATCTTTGTTAACAGTTTAGAAGCTGGAGAAACATGAAATTGTACATTTGGATTGTCCAAAAACAGTTGCTTCGTAGTACTGCTGTATTCTGATAAACACTGAGCACTACACTGTCAGGATGAGTCTCTTATTTCCCTTTGAACAACGTACATTGTGCCCCACTATTGTAGGCATGAAAAACTGTGGAGTGCTCAGGTTCCTCCATTTCCCATTAGCTTTCCCTGCAGAGTCAGAGCCTGCTGAGGGTTTGATCAACTCTAATAGCTGTAGGTGCTCCATGCAGCAGTCTCATAATCATAGACTGGTTTGGGTTTAAAGAAACCTTTAAAGATCATTTAATCCAAACCCACTGACATGGACAGGGTTATCTTTCACCGAATAGTTTTTCAAAGCCCCATCCAACCTGACCTTGAACACTGCCAGTAATGGGGTATCCACAACTGTGGGCAACCTGTTCCAGAGCCTCACTACCCTCATTGTAAAAAATTTTTCTCATATCCAGTGTAAGCCTGCCCTCTTTTAGTTTAAAACCATGGTCCCTTGTCCTGCCAATGCAAGGGTTGGTACAAAGTGTCTTTCTCTGTTTCTTGTAAACCCCCTTTTTATATTGAAAGGACACAATAATGTCTCCCTGAAGCCGTCTCTTTCTGGCTGAACAACTCCAAGTCTCTTAGTCTTTCCTCATAGGAAAGGTGTTCTAGCCCTCTGATCCTTTTCATGATTGTAAACGGTAGAGTAAAGCCAACATAGCATGTGGTCTACATAGCAACAGCTGTAGTGCATGAAACTGATGGTATTTCAGACTCAACACTGGCATTTTGTGTTCAAAGCCTAGTTCAGCTCCTTTTATCATTTCCATTATTATTATATTGCCAATAGCCAAGTAGCATGAAGAACTTTGTATTCAAGAAAATGATTTGAAGCAAGAATGTTCCTAACACTAGCAAGACCTGAGATTTTTAAAAAACAAATAGTTTTATTTTAAATAAAAATAAAATTTGTCTTAGTAATAAAAATAATAAAAACTGTATACTAATAAATTTTTATTATCCCTGGCACTTATTGTTTGTTTAATGAAATCCAAGGGTATTATTCTTCACTTCTGTCCATGGCCCTTTCACAGTCTTCACGGTAAAGATTTTAAATGTGAACACTGCTGTGCGTTGTTATTCTTTCTTTGTTTTCTAATCTAGGGTAAAGGAAAAATTATGCTAATCTGATAAAAAATAGAAACATCTATGGATCCTTTTTCTAGAAAAGATTTCCATTTCAGAACCTTAGTTTGAGTTGGCATAAAATATTAAAACTGGTTTTACAGGAGATGGTAGCTGCAAGTTTAGGTGTTCCAGCCAACAGGATCATGTGCCATGTTAAACGAGTTGGTGGAGCATTTGGTGGGAAAATTCTGAGAACTGGCTTACTGGCATCAGTTGCTGCAGTGGCAGCAAACAAGTAAGTGCAGTACGTGCATATTCGGATATGAAATGAAAATGGGGTGAACAAGTTTTGCATTTTGGCTGAAATGCTTTCTCCTTTCCCAAAGGTGCTAGTCAAAAAGTCATACAGTCCTGACTTCATGTTTTGTAAGACTGTTCAGTGCATTTCTTTGTTTTGTTTTGTTAGACTACTTATGTTAAGCAGCTCTAGCCTCAAGAGAATTAGTGGGCTTGAAGAAGTTGGTATTAGGATAAGCTAGACATATTCAAAAGGACCAGTCCTTTGCTGGGGCTTTGTGCATACAATAAAACATGACATTAACCATCCAGAATGTCACTGACACAGCAGGATGCAGAAGGAAGAGTTCATGAATGGAATTGCTTTTAAGAAGTACTTCTAGTTCAGTCCTCAATATCTTTCAGTCAAAATTAGCTTCAATATATGAGGTATTAAGTTTTTTCTAATACTACTTGAATTAATCTAAGAATGTTAACACATAAAGCTCCATCCACCACCTTCCAAATTTGGAGGGACAGTATTGGCAATTAGCTGTCAGGGCATAGTAACTCTTATGTAAACATAGCTGATTTGCTGCAGAATGCACATCAGGCTACGTCCTGTCAGCCAAGATGATCTTGTAATCTGAGTGGTTAGCTCAATAAATTTATGTTGGTTCTATTGTCATTGTTAGAAAAAACAGCTTTTGATTATTTTTGGACATATTATTATCTGTGTTTTCAATGAACCAGATAATGCTAAAAGTCATATTTCTTTTAAACTATCTTTTTTATTGTTAGGACCTTATTTTACACCTTATGTCCTTTTTTTCTAAAGTATCTAGTTTAAATTGTATATGCATTTCTAGACTAATTTTCATATTTTTATTATCATTCATATTTTCGTTTTATTCCAAGACTGTTTCAGTATGACTCTGAATAGCTAAGAGGTGACTAACTCTTAACACTAAAATAATTTCTTCAGGAGTAGTTTGCACTGAGTTATCTTGTTGGCTTTCAAGAGTTGAAATGAAAATTCTGACATGATTGTAAATGTAAAAAATGTGAACTCTGGACATAGCTTTAAGCATGTATTTCAGCTTAAAGTTAAATTTAATCTAAATGCATGTTTATATGCATGGCTAGATCTGGATACATGATGTATAGCCATAGCCATCTTATTAATAACATCCCTTATTTTAACTGAAATTTGACTTTTCTTTTTTTTTGATTTAGAACCAGCAGGGCAGTCCGTCTTATTCTGAGCCGAGGGGATGATATGTTAATCACTGGTAGCCGACATCCTTTTATTGCTAAATATAAAGTGAGTGCCACAAGAATTAAGTGAAAAAATACCCACCTATACTCTGTGAATAAGGATTTCAGTGTTGCTGGTTATGGTTCTATTATTGAAAATTAGTATAACCAATTCAATTTTAAAACAAAACTTCTAGCCAGGGAATCAAGAGATAAAGTTGCTGTACAGTCCTTTCTCTGCTTCTTCCTCTGTCTCTTCAAGGTTTTGTTTTGGTTTTTTTCCTAGTTGCATGTCCTTTTCCTTTTATAGCTCTTTCTGTCTTTCTTTCTGGGAGCAGCAAGCTAACCTAACTCAGACTCCTTCTGCAGTGGTTTATTTTAAACTGTCCATATGGTTAGATTCACATAAAGAAAAAGCTAATTTTTCACAGAAAAAGTGTCATGCAGGAAAACTCGTCCAATGGAGGAAATTAATCTCTTCCCTGCTCATGCTCTGTCACCAATCATAACTATTTATTAGGATAATTTCTGCCTTCTTTTCCATCTCTACTTGTCATGGAAATTACACATGCCAGCCATCATAACATGTTTTGAGTCCAAGTTTCTGCTGAATTGATAAACTGAAAGATAGATTCCTCTGTAAAAGTACCTCTGTTAATAGCACTACAGCTTGAGCTCGGTGCCTCCGAAGAGGGACCCTGAAGAACAAAATTCCTGGACAATTATACCCTTATAATCTAAATTCTCCACCCCTCGTATGACAGTTCAGACCAGGACTAATATTAGGGGTCTGGAGTCTTTGCAATCTTTATTGAGTTCTTTCATTTTCTCTAACTGGGCCACTTTTCTTATCTCTAAGATTGCAACCCCCTATAGAGATTATAGCTTCTTTATCTTTCAGCTTTAACTGGCTCTGAGGCCTTCTCTTATTTAACTACCTAAAAGTTCAACATATCTAGGTAAAAATTCACAGCTTGCAGCCTAAGGCTTCAGCTTAAGGCTTTAGCTGCTAATGCTAAGCAAGTTATGCTGAACAAGTTCTATATAAGTACTTTACCAAATTGTGTGACACACTACACAGGTAAAGAAAAAGAGGTTTTATAAGATCCTTCCCTGAAGTTGCAAATGAGCCATAGCTCGTGTTGAGAATTCAGGAGCTGTTAGTGGCAACAGGTGAAAAGAGGGATGTGAAATAAAGATAACATTTCTTTGTTAATAAAAACAAATGTCATACTCCATCTGCCAGACACTATTCTTACCAATTAGAGTGGGATTTGACTTTATCTACAGTGAACATTCCTAGGTGACACACTTACCAGTTATCTCAGGCAATACACAAGGAGCCACTGGGCATCCCTGCTTCTTCCTTTCCCAGTGGGCTGATGATGCTTATTATATGCTGTAACTCTGCAGATCACAGATGCCAGGTGGAAAGGTCAATACTTTCTTTCTCTCTTGCCTTTTTATAGTTTTAATAAAAGCTGTCCAGAAATTAATAGTGCAATCTGATTCTAGTTGCGTGAGTTATGTTCATTTTCAAAATATACAAGCACTTAAGAAACGAATGCCAAAATCTAAATAGGTTACTGTTGATCCTTCTAGGTTGGCTTCATGAACGATGGTAGGATCAGAGCTGTGGATGCCAAATATTACCTTAATGGAGGATGTACTCCTGATGAATCTGTTGTGGTAAGGATTCTACACTGACAAATCTTACAATATAGAGGATTCATTAGCTGGAAAATTATGAAGGCCAAATTCCCTTGCACATGTATTATTAATCATATAGACTTTTGATGTAGGGACTCTGGGTTGTTGGAAGAATCTACACCAAGTAGTTTAACCTTTCCTTATTGTATTGGGTTTCTACAGACAGATTTTGGTAGCCACAATGATGAGGAACATGTACATTAATGCAGATAATGTCAGAACCATCTTTAGATGAAGTTCTACAAGGATACAGTGAAGCTGGTGGGAACTAGCAGGGATAACCCAATGAGTAAGCTTTCCACCCAAACAAGCTGTAGCTGGCATAACACATAGGATAACAACCTTATTTTATGGGACCCAGTGCCAGAGTGAGCCAAGATGCTTGATGCTCATCATAATAACCTGTTTTTACAGCATGGGAGTTGAATAACAGTAATCTATGCTTAACTTGGTTATTGTTCAGTAACAGTTAATAATGTTTTAACACTCTATGATTGCACCAAGATTAGAATAGACATTTCTGAGAAGAAATATTTGTATAGCTAAGAGTTGTACTATAACAATATGTCTTCACTCTGATTTATCAATAACTCTCTAAAGACTGATCAGATATGTATTTTCATACACATACCTTCTCTGAAGTCCATGAAAGTTGTGATCATTAAAAAAAACCCTTTTTTTTTATATTCTGCAAATGACATTTCAACTTATATTTCCTCAGTGAAAAGTTATATGGCATTATTCATATGCACAGTTATTGCAGCAAAATTATTTTCAGTTGTTTCTATGCAGAAGTGTTTTAAAGTTTATTGTTTAAAGCTCAGTGGAAATACTTGGAATAAAGGATTAAATTTGCCATTCTACTTACCATTGACGAGAGTCAGTGACCTCTTCATGAGGCATCAAACTGTTTTTTAACTTATTTGTCATTTTGATAGTGACTCCTAGAGCCTAGTTTGAGGTTTCTAATATGAGATTTTTCCTCTTCATATGATTTTGTGCTTGTAAATTAAAATCTCTACAAGAAAATCTTAAGAACCAGGAGAAACTGTAGACTATAGTACATATGCCTTCTGGTGGAACTAAAGCTTAAGTGTGAATTTCCATAGGATGTGATAATTCAGAATGCTTTCATCAGTTCCTTTCATAGCCACTATGACTTTAAATCTAATCTGCCTATTTTTAGCTTTGTGTGGCTTTTGATATCAAAGTAGGAGCAAAATCAATCATAAAATGGCGTATCTCTTACATCCTCAACTACTGACGGCACTCAGCTACTAGTAACATCAGTTGTGTTCCGTGAGTATCAAAGAAAGAACTGAAAACTAATCTGCTGCATGAGAAATGTAAGAATAAAGTCTGTATGTGTGCATGAGTACTCTTACTACCATTGAATGCCAGAAATCCAATTTTAAAATTAATTGTCTCAAGTAAGGTCTTTACATGAGATGAGGAAGATTTAAACGTGAGTTTGAAAGAAGCACTGTTCTGACATTAAACTAGACCTGTTTGTCCCCTACCTCAGGTTGCAGAAGTATCCTTATTAAAAATGGACAATGCATACAAGATTCCCAACTTGAGATGCTGGGCTTACGCCTGCAAAACAAACTTGCCATCAAACACAGCATTCCGAGGGTTTGGCTTTCCCCAGTCAGGACTGGTGACAGAAGCTTGGATAACAGAAGTTGCAGATAAAACTGGTTTACCACCAGAAAAGGTGATGAAATGAAGGCATCTTCTCATCTGAAACGAAGTCTATGTGGTTGGAAAGTTAAACCCCTTTAAATTAGCTTAAGTGTTTGAACAAGTCTTTTCTAAGTTACAGATAATTCGTGCTAAAATTCATGTTTTTAAATCAATGTCTGGTTGTTGACTGAATAATATGCTCTTAGAAACTGATCCAAACTGGTAATTGTTCAAAAAGCATACAGTCCCCCCAAATGGTCAGTTTGCTTCTAACAGGATTGTGTGATAGTTGTTGATTTCGTTTTTTCAGATTAGGGAAATAAATATGTATAAGAAGAACGAGCAGACACACTTCAAACAGAAGCTTGATCCACAGAACTTAATACGGTGTTGGAACGAATGTATGGAGAAATCTGCATACAACAGTAGGAAAATGGCTGCTAGTGAATTTAACAAACAAAATTACTGGAAGAAAAGAGGGGTTGCCATTGTACCAATGAAATATCCATTTGGAATGGGAACACGTCACCTTTCTCAGGTGAATTTCCTTGAAGAATAAGTGAGCTAAACATTTTACCCATAGAAGATTACAGTTACTTTTTCTTAGGATACAGAACAAATGGGTTATCTTTCAACTTCTGGAAAACAATCATCCTCCTCATAGATGTTCCCTGAAGAGGCTACACTAGATTTTAACTCTCTTCAAGCTGGGATCAAAGGTGTTTGATTTTCAGGATTTGGGCAGCTTGGACTCTGCCTACTTAGAGGCCAGTCCCATCTGTTGTGATACAGTGTTGGAATAGATGAGTTGAACACTTTTACAAAACGTTTTTGAAGACCGATGGCAAAATGTTCATTGAATCAGTTATCCACTGTAGAAATAGCTCTGAGCTTACTCTTTCTGACCGTGAGTCTACTATGGGATGCTGTTTTTAAAGACTTAACCTTTTGATGTCATCAAAGACTAAGTTAAAGGAAGAAAAAAGGACAGTAGTATTTTTGGTCTTTGTATTTTTTTTTAAGGTGAGGGTCCAGTTCTTTTGAAACAGACAGCATTCTATCAATTGCAAATTAACTGACTGGCTTATGTCATATCAAACTGGCTGTCTCTGTTCAAGATTAAAGTCACAAGGTCTTTGTAGTCTACAGCGCTAGTTCCAGCTGAGTCCAGGAGGAAAATCTTCTTCAGAATCTTACTGTTGTGTCTAATGCTGACAGCGTGCCCAACCTATGGAGTTGAAAAACCTGTGTCAAAGGCTCTCAAACATCAGTGAGAGAGAAAAGGGAACTTGCAGCAATTTGCATGTACAGCCGTTAGTGAGGGAGTTCCTTCAGCCTATTTTGAAATTGTTGAGATACTGTTGCCAGGTATAGGTTTATTTCAGGACCTAGCAACAGAAAAAGCAGATGTCCAAGGATTTGTATCTTTTTCTTTGAAGTTCATTGCAGAGGAAGAACAGCAACTAGCATTCCAAATTTTGCCATCTATTCAAAAGCAAATCTATTTAAACAGATAAACTGAAATACATTTAAAAACTTTGTCTTTTTTTATTCATCAATTCATCATATAGAACACATTTCTCACTAATCTGATCTTGATTTTGTTTTTCTTTTTTAGGCTGCTGCACTGGTTCATATTTATACTGATGGGTCTGTGCTTCTGACACATGGCGGAATTGAAATGGGGCAGGGTATTCATACAAAAATGATCCAGGTAACAAATGATCCAAACAAATATTACCTTGTGCTTTGTCTGTCATGCAGATAAATAGTGTAAAAGTTTTCTTTTAGTTAGTTAGTGTACTAGTACCAGACAATTTCTTTGTCAGCAGAGCCACTGATTCTTTGCATTGATGGAGTTAGAAAGCAAAATACCTTCATTAAGAGTCATAGAGACAATAGGAAAAGAAACCCAGACTGATTGTTTTTTATTCTTCTAATAGCATGTGAAGAGGCTTATTAGGAATAAGATTTTGGGGGCTGATCCCATAAAACCCATGCTGAAAAAGGCAGTCAGTATTCAGAGTAGTATACAGTCAAGGTGATAATATGTGCTAATGGATAATTGGGAGACAGACCTGTAAAGATACTTATTAAGTCAATGAAAGCTTGGGATCTGGGCTTGCATAATTTGCCCTAAGTCATACAGGTGTAAGAAGCAAAATCAGGAATGAATGCTGGACTTCAGTCTCAATCCAGTGTTTGAGCAGAGCTAAAACATTGCCCTTCTTTTCTGCTTCTTTGTACTGACAAGTTGGACAGAATGATTTCAGCTGGAGACTGGAAGAGAACTTGTCAAACTTTATCTTTCATGGTATTGCTGTCTTCTAGCAAGTACTGGGGAATTGTTGGAGTGTTTAGATTGGTTCTAAAACAGAGAAGACTATGTTGTTCTTCCTGAAACAGGTTGCTAGTCGGGAATTGAACATCCCCATGTCATATATTCACTTCTGTGAAACAAGCACAACAACTGTTCCCAATGCGTGTGCCTCGGTAGGATCTGCAGGGACAGATGTCAATGGCATGGCTGTGAAGGTAAAGAATATTATTTAGTTTAAAAAACACCCTATGCCTTGAGGTATTTAATGCTTGCCAAACTTTAGTCACTAGTGATCCCATAGAAATAAGTTTGTGATTACCAAAATACTGCTAAAGATGGCCAAGAAGAAACATGATTTGACAGTTTCTCAGTAATGGTGCTTATGAGTTTTCAGAATACGATCTGAGCTTTCCCAAAAAGACTTATACTTGACAAAATCCTTGTTTCATTTGAAAAACTTAACTAAACTAACTTATACATGCAAATCTTGTACCCTGTTCCTGTTTGAAGTCTACTGATTGATTAATGCAGATTCCAGCCCTTGTAACTTCACCCTTTGTGTTTTATGTTTATGCAGTTAAAATGACACCTTCTATAATACTTTTTCAAACTAAGACGACAGTAAAGCACATACTAATGAAGTAGTAACTAAAACATACCTTGAACAGTACCAAATGTATCTGTGTTAATTTTGTGTTATATTCTCCTGAACTCTCACCAGGATGCTTGCCAAACTCTTCTGAAGCGCCTGCAGCCGATCATCAACGAGAACCCAAAAGGGACCTGGAATGATTGGGTAAGACATGTGAATCCTACTGAACGTGTTTGAATGCTTGCAGAAACTGTGATGCATGTATTGTAGTCTATAAATCTGCTCAGCCTAATAATCTTGAAGTTAAAAACTCTAGAAAGAGGTTTTTCCACAACAAGATGGAGTGCTGTAGCAGGGTAGTCAAGAGAAGGTTCTTGGCCAGGCACAAGTGACCATGTGGGAGATAACAATTAGATTTATTGCTAGTACAGTGTCTAAATATTGCCAGTGCAATATCCAAATAACAAATCTATTACAATGGATTATAGAATAATCTGGTCGTGGTCCCTCCTGTTGAGTCATGAGCTTCAGTGGGATCCTCATGCTTTCTAAACTTGTCAGAGATGTGGCTAGGTGCACTTAGTCTCAGGTTTGGTTCTCAGTCTGTGTCTAAAGGGTTGTAATATGTCATGGTGTAACCCCAGCCAGCCACCAAGCACCAGACAGCTGCTCACTCACTCCCCCACCAGCGGAATCAGGGAGAGAATTGGAAGAGTGAAAGCTGGAAAACTTGTGGGTCAAGTTAAAGGCAGTTCAATAGTAAAGCAAAGGCCATACACACAAGCAAAGCAAAAAAAAAGGAATCCTTTCACTACCTCCCATGGACATGCTGGTGTTCAGCTGTCTCCAGGAGAACAGGGCCCCATTACACCTAATGGTTACTTGGGAAGACAAACACCATCACGCCAAACGTCCCTCCCTTCCTCCTTCTTGCCCCCACTTCATATACTGAGCATGATGTCATATGGTCTGGAATATCCTTTTGGTCAGTTAGGGTCAGCTGTCCTGGCTGTGTCTCCTCCCAACTTCCAATGCACCCCCAGTCTCCTCACCACAGAGGCAATACAAAAAGCAGAAAAGGCCTTGGCTCTGTAAAAACACTGCTCAGCAATAACAAAAACATCTCTGTATTATCAACTCTGTGTTCAGCACTAATCCAAAACACAGCCCCATATCAGCCACTGTGAAGAAAATAAACTCTATCCCAGCCAAACCCAGCACAGGTTTGCTAGAAATTAACAGATCTGCAATCTTTGGCCTTGGAGAATCCATAATTACAAAGCAAAAAAACCACCCATGGAGCTACTTTAGGATTTTATCTCTGTATTTAACTGGATCCTAGAACTTTGTACTCACCCATCCAAAAGTAAGTCTTCTCTATCTTTGGGGTGGACCTACCTTGCAGGCATCCTTATCATGGCCAGGGATCCACCCAGACACTGCCTGCAGACTCAGGAGATCCAGTCTCCAGCCAGATTTTATACCCTCACACAAACCCATGTGCACCAAAGTCAATCACCAACATCTCAGCTCTCCTATCTCTGTAATGCAATAATTATGAGAGCATCCAAACAGTTCCTCCAGCAATTCCCACCGATGATCTTATGTTAGCACAAACCACGTTGCCCATCAGAGACTGCAGAAAGGATGAAGGGGTGGGAGGTGGAGAGGATGCACATGAAGACCTGGCTATCTTTTGTTACTGTCACAGGTGCTTGGTTTAGATATCTGGGAAACAATCCCCACATCGTGCCTGGTTGGAAAGGAGAGGAAGCTATCTTTGAAGTCACATTTGGAGTCACAGAATTTTTTTATATACAAAAAATATCAGCTTGTGCAATAGCATGACCCACCCCAGCTTACCCTCAGACAAGTTGTTGCAAAAGATTGTTAGGGTATATGTGTACAGTGTCAGTTTTCCTATGTAGCTATTCTTTATTTTACCAAATCATTAAAGAGAAGCCTTCTCAACTTCTTCCTTCCATCTCTCTCCCATATGCAGTATATTACAGAATTGCACAAAAGGGAGCAGGAATTCTTGCTCCAATTGCTCTAATATGTATTCGGTTATAATATTAGTTATATTTACAGTAGGTTAATATAGAAGTAGTGCTAAAATTATTTGTAGAAGTAGCCCCTATCTGATACCACTTGAATCTGGAATAGAATTTTAGAGCTAGAAACTGAATTTTGTTAAGTAAAAGCTTTCTGCTATAATATGAAGACATGACTGAGAATCTAGTGCTATATATTGAGATGTTAAAATAAAACCTGTTTATCCAGTATTGGTCATTATTTACAGCTCCAGTATATACTAGGGTGTCTTCTTCTTAAGTAATTAAATACTATAATAACTGTGAAAATATAAACACTTTATTTGCAGCAGTAATTCCTAAGAGTAACAAGAAATGTTGGCATGTGTGTGATAGCTTGCTGACAGCTATGTATGCAAAGATAATCTCCTCTAATAAGTACAAAATTAATTTGGATGATTCAGACACACCAAAAGTATTATCAGGAGTGGCTGACCTAAGAAAGAATGTTTATATGTATCCAGAGAAGTAATCTTACATCTTACAAAGTCAGTGAAACCAAACAAAAACCCCACAAAAACTTCTTGACTTGTAAACTGAGTAAATCTAACATGAGAATCACTGAAAGGGAATGAATTTGGGACCTCATACTGTCACTTTTACCACGGGCAGAATTTCAAAGAGCATTTATCTTGAAAACTGTTATTTTTGTGCAAATAGGTCATGCAGTTCTTTCATGCCATGTTTGACCTTGGCTGGACTCCAGGTGCCCAACAAACTGCTCTATCACTCCCTTTATCAGAAAGACAGGGGAAGAAAATAAGATGGAAAACCCCCCACAACTCAGTGGGCTGAGATAAAGGCACTTTACTAAAGAAAAAGCGAAAGGTTGCATGTGTGCACATGGTCGTATGACCCAATATAATCAGTGACTTATCAACTAGATCTGTTCAGCTGACAAAGAGAGACCCATTTCTATTGAATTTGAGCAGAAAAATTGAGCAGGGCCCTTTCTGACTATGGCATAACCAGTAATAAATATTCTGTGAGAACACCACTGTTGAAAGGTCTATTCCTTAATGTATTGCCAAAAGAATTTAGATTGCTCATTGAAAGTGGGTTTAGTTCTACAGTATTAGGCACCATGTGCAGCTAAACATGTTCAACTCAGCTAGTCTTCCTTTCCTTACAATTTTTACAGTTTGGATTTTAAGTAAACATATGTAAGTCAGTATATATATGTAAATAAAGTAAATATATGTACGCATGTTCCTTCATGACTCCTTCCTTGGTTTACCACAAGCACCGCTATATTTTACAGATTAAAGAAGCTTTTGAACAGAGTGTGAGTCTATCAGCAACTGGCTACTTTAGGTAATATATTTTTGTTCCTTAAAAATGCATAGGTTAGACCAGGACTGATTTCTGAAGATAATCAAGGATGTAAATAGAAGCTCCTGTCCAATAGTTCTTTCAAATGGTTCATCTTATTTTTATGTAATTAATTGATATATTGGGGGTTGAAAGAATAAAGTTTAGGTGTTAATTTACGACTAGCCCTATGTGGACTCTCTGGAAGGTATTAAAAGAATAATTTGTGCCATCTTTGCTCCATGATTTGGCCATTAGCAAACCAGAAAGCATCAAAAAAGGGACTGCTGCCTGTAACAGTAGGTGTGCAAAGGGGGATATAGTTTGTTTACTGGAGGCTGTATTGCTATAAGCTATAAATGCCATTGTACTACCAATTATTTACAATTTTATCCACAAACTGGATCACACCAAGTTGCATGACAAGAAGAACAGTGGCAACATTAAAGTATTTATCCAGGACACACCTGTAACTAGCAACCAGGTGCACCTGTGAAAAAAATATGCCCATTTGATTCTAGATGAGAGCCCTAAGGTTATTTCTCTTTAGAGGAGGGAGAGTTTAAAATGTCTGGTTGAGTTTAGTAGAAAAGCTTATGGTAATTTTTTTTTAACACTAACTCAGGAATCAGATGCCATGATTCAGCACTAAGTGAAAGCTGGAGACTTAGGGCTCACATTAAAAGTGAGGTTGCTAATTGACCCTAGTTTTTGGAGTCATTGTTTTGACCTCTCTGCTACTGGAGCCTCACAAAATTCCCACCATATATACTCTTAGATATGGATTTATTCACAACAGCATGCTATTGGAGGACACAATAACCTTAAACACAGTTCCCACTGCTCTCTCTCAGAGCAGTCTCATCATTCTTTTTCTTTGAATTCTTTCACTGTGTTTATAAAGAACCAGAAAGGAAAAATTCTTGTGCTATAACTCAGGTGGGATTCAAAGCAAAGCTTTTCTCTTAGCCTGCTGTGCCTTATATCTGCTCTCCATCCATGAGTATTTCCCACTTATCAATAACAACTTTTCAGGTCTTCAGGCAGTCTGGAGTAAGTTTAAGAGGCACTTTGCAAACCCAGACATATTTAAAACACCCAGAAATGCCCAAATAAAATGTCCCTTCTTGCTGTTAAGTCTGTTCAAATATGTTTTCTGCTTATGAAGCCCTTTAGGAATGTAGATATCACCAAAGTAATGAACAACAGTCATACTTTGCTATTGACATTTAATGGGGTCCAAAAATATCTGCAGATCCCTGAGCCTCAGATCCTGTATTGATCTTGTTCTTATCCACTCATATTCTCTACATCCAAGAATCTCCAAGGCAGCAGAGGTAGATGGGCTATGAGAAATTGAATATGTGGATTTTGTGTATCCCTTTTTCCATGCATGGTTCTATTCTATAATTGCTTTATGTGGTATAATTTTAAATATGCTCAGTAAAGACATTTCAGTCATATATGGCCAGAAAATATGCCTTAGTCCCACAGCTCACACAGTTGGGAGATACTACATTTCCCTGTCCTTTTGTGTACCTTGGATTTACCCTGTCAATCCTGACTACTCTGGTCTCCTCAGTTAGTCCCACTCTCTTCTAAGTAATTACACCTTTATTTCAATAGTCCTGTTTTAACCCTCTCACTCATTCTGTAGGCTGTTTCTATAATTAACTCTTTTGTTTATCTCTTGTAAATTATTCTTTCATAGGTCCTGGCAAGTTTTCCTCCCATTTTCTAAATTCCCTTATGTGCTATTACCTAAGCAACCATTACCTTAAATTTTTACTCTGTATTTGATTACTGGGCTTTTATTAATATATGTCTGTGATTATGGTGATTATAGAGTCTCCTAAACTGAAATAGCTTACTTGTCTGCTAAATTTTATATAAATACCAGATGCATCAAACCTAAGCTACCAGTGCTCTGTAGGATTTCATGGAACTTTGGAGTTCTGACCTGTTATTTAAGATTTCTCTGAAGATTTTATACATAAGATCTTAATACTTAAGATTTCACAAGTAGTTTCAAACTTCGAAGTGGTCCTCTGCTTTGTTATAATGCAAACTGTCATCAGTTTTCTTCTTATGGTCTTTGTTTCTTCCATCAGAGGTTACAGTGAACACATGGATTGGGAGAAAGGGGAAGGACAGCCATTCACATATTTTCTTTATGGAGCTGCTTGTTCAGAGGTTGAAATTAACTGTCTAACAGGAGATCACAAGGTAATAATTGAGTGTCATGAAAGTTTTGTAAATGAGGCTTACTCCAACAACGATTCAGGCTTTGCGTTCATAAGTGGCCTGTCTTCACATGACAGTAAATATATCAACAGTGTAAATGCAAATTACAGTGGAGCACAATGAAAGCTGTGCAGTGTTAACCAGCTTCTGGCACATCTGTACTAATGTCATATGTGTTCACCTTTTGGGTTATGGCTGACACCTAACATGTTCTTTGCCTGTTCTCTCCTTGTTTGTCAGCAAACAACTTACAGCAATATTCAATTTCCAAGCTTTTGACCATTTGGATAGATAAATCTCATAGACTTGCTGATCATATGCCCTCTATCTATGCTACATGTGTATTTATATGGAGATTTCCCTGTGCAATGGGAAAAATCTGGCAGGGCTGTCTCTGGCTAAACTTCTGTTAAAGTTGAGACAAGCCCATTTTGCTTGTAATGGAATATTGGAAGTTATTTTGAAATTGTGTTCACGGAGGGGCCTCTATCTTAGTATATATTATTTCACTGAATACCAACTCTAACCCACATTGTCTTCTGATGCCTCCACTCCATGCATCTCTCTCAATAATATAAATTTGAATTTAATTAACAGAATCTCAGAACAGACATTGTTATGGACGTTGGATGCAGCATAAATCCAGCTGTGGATATAGGACAGGTATGTGCAAAGAATTTTCTGCTGTCTTATTTCTGTTACATTGATATCCTTATCTGAAGTGAGAATTACCTCATTAGTTCAGAAAACATTCATTTCTTACTAGATTACAGAATCATAGATCATATTTGAAGGTCTTTTGCTTATAGACTTGCCCCATTTGAGTTAGTGTCAGAGCTTTGTAGATGTCAATGAAGCTTGAATTTTACCCATGAAGATAATGTGTAATATGTATATATGCCTATTGTCTACTGGACTTAAATTCTGTTTGTGGTCTGCAGTCTCCAAGTTGTTTGACCTGCCCTGCCCACTTGATAGCAGGGAAATACCTTTATTCATTGCAGGCTGGTCCACAGATCTCATCACTTCATCATGAAAGCATTTGTCCTCTCGGGTATGAGAGAGGAGTGTGAAAGCTTTTATTGTCACAGCTGCTCCAGAATGTTGAAGAATCGCATTAGTCAAAGAGAAAAGAAAAAGGCTTTCTAACAGATGATGAAACAAATCAGTTCTTGACAAAGTTTTACTCACTGAACCAAACATAAATACTAAATGCTATTTCTTATCTTATTTAAAGATTGAAGGTGCTTTTGTTCAAGGCATTGGACTGTACACAATGGAGGAATTAAAATACTCTCCAGAAGGAGTCCTCTGTACTCGAGGTCCAGATCAGTATAAGATCCCTGCTGTTTGTGATATTCCAGAACAGTTTAGTGTTTCCCTGTTGTCACCTTCCCAAAATCCTTATGCCATCTATGCGTCCAAGGTAAGCAAAACATCACAGAACCTAATTTTAAATCCCAGAACAAACAGAGAAATTACTCTGATATAAAACATGTATAAGTTTTGAGTTCTTCTTCTTTAGCATTTCAAACAAGTGTCCAGTAAATTGTTTTATTTATGACATCAGGAAAGCTAATAAGAAAAGACATAATGCGAGATATTGTTGCATCACTTTCATGATTGGCAAGTAGTGATTTTAGGGTTTTGTTAACAGACCATTTGGGACCCCTGGTGGCCTAGTGGTTAGCATGCAGGACTCTCACCCCTGCGACCCAGGTTCGAATCCCAGCCAGTCCCCCGGGCAGATGGAGCTCGTTAGCCCTGTGAGGCCATCCATCTATGAGAAGGTCACTCTAAACAAACCTACGTCCTGAGGACCTCACTGCCATTGTCCAAGCTTGCTTGGCCCCGGCAGATGAACCTTAGGATTAAAGGGTGGGCTCAGTTCAGCGCATGCTGTGTCTCACCTAAAAAATCCATTGCGCAGGCTGGAAAGGTAAAAAGACCTTTCCCCAAATCTTCGTTCGCGAAGACTGGCCATTATTATATATTATTATTATTTATTATTAACAGACCATACACAGAAGCTACAAGCTGAATTTGAAACCATACTTCTAAAATATGGTGATAAACTGAAGGGTTAGAACAAAAATACTAAAGCAATGGATGGAGAAATCATAATGCCAATGAGAGTGTGCAGCTTACTTGTGTGTGCTATGCAACACAAAATAGGACTGCACGTGTGTATTTACATGAGAGACTGGCTCAAGTCTTCACTTGGTGTAATCATTGTTTCAATTTACACCAGCAAATATTCTGGTCAGTTTCATATAAATAGTAATGGTCAATCAATATGAAGGTAATTCTGAAAATTTCCATCTGTTCCAAGTATTAGGTATGCTTTTAGAACACAGTAAAATGAAACAGCACAATAGAAGGAAAAAGCATATTTTACAGCAAGAGTTAATAAAGAACAAAAATATTATTAAAGAATATTATTAAAGATCCTTCAAAATTATTTAAAGCTGTCTGAGTTTGAAAAAAAAATCATCTAGGTGAAGGAGTAACATAGTTGATTGGGAGGAGATCTAGAGAGCTGACGCTAATATCCTTCTTCAAACATACTTTTATCCTTTTCTGTGAACTTATCTCCAATAATTACCCTTAAAATTCACTGTAGGAAGGGGTAATTCTGTGTTCATGCAGCATATTTGGGGAAAATACTTGGTTCTCTGATTTTAGCCAAAAGATATGTAAGATTCAATTGCAATATCCCAATGCAGTTCAGATTAAAATATTCAATACCACAGCATTGAGAGGACTATGGAATAAGGGTGGATTTGACCTGTCTTTGAGGTAAGAAACAAATGTGAATCTTCTGGCAGAACTAGTGAGAGGATATCAAGCCCACTGAGGTCAGTGGTATTTGTCTGCAGGGAATTACCAAGAGTTCAAACTTTGTTCCTTAGTTTTAGCTGTACCTGGGTTTGGATGGTTTTAATTTTATCTGCTAGTTATTCTAAATTTAAGTTTAACCATGAGCCAAAAGGATTCTAAAACAATGGCTGACACTTCAAATCAACCTTTTTAGTACACTGGAAGCAGCTACCTCCAGAAGACTTGGTGTGATCTAACCTTGCCTCCTCTAAATCTAAAATAAACTTCCTTACTGAAGGATGAAACAGTTCTTGAATGACTGATTTTAAACTTTTTAGTTAATTTTCATCTGGCATGTACTCCTCCCATTTGCTCAAAACCTACACCTATATGACTTTTTTTCCTTTTCAGGGAATAGGTGAGGCAGGACTTTTCTTGGGATGCTCTGTGTTCTTCGCTTTGAGAGATGCAGTAACTAGTGTGAGAAATGAAAGAGGACTGAAGAAGCCCTTTGCACTGAATAGCCCTCTGACTGCTGAACAAATACGGGCAAGCTGCGCTGATGACTTTACTGAGCTGGTAATAGAAGGATGGGGAAGGGTCTATTTAACTGTTGCTGGGTACAAGTGTATACAAGTGCACCCTCATGGTGTGTCTCCAATTGGTCGTGCTTTGTATACAGCTCCTTGTAACTGAAATGCCTGGTATAATTTTTTTCCTGTGAAATTTATAATTTTTACAATTCCCTCTTTCCCTGAAGCCTACTCTTTTCTTCTGTATGTCAAATCCCATAGAGGACTCAATAGCTCATCTTATTGATATGCAGTGGATCAGCCTCCAGGCATCTTCAGTCTCCTTCCAGGTGCTAGCACTCTGGCACTGTCACCTCATTCTGGTACTCTTTGCTATGCTCGGTACTCTTTGGGATAAAAATAATGAACTCAGAGCTAACAAGAAGATACAGAAGAAGAAAAACGAGGCAACACAGTTCTCATAATACTGGTCCTTTAGGGTTTCTGCAACTGTTCACTGTATTCATGTTCCCACTGCTATTACAATTCTTTTTCTGTGCAGTTTTTTATTTAGTGAGGCGAGGTCCTTGTCAGCATATAAATTCATGCTGTGCCCTGAAACTCTGAGGCTCTGCTACGGAAACTCTTGAGCTCTCAGTCACAGATTAATCCCATGGTATTTCTGTGATTGTGGTGAGGCACCACTGGCCCCTGACTCAGTAGATTTGTGGGCTTACTCTCTTTGCAGGAACTTGCAGGAGATGAGGTCCACCAGTGCAGGGACCTTCTCCATCTCTGTTTAGCCCTGACCTCAGTTATTACTGACCTTCCTTCCAGCCACCCTCCGTAGGTGTCTCCTATATAATACCCTGCTGAGTGACTTCGAAGCACCTGATAAGGGCAGTGTTGGGAGTTTGCCAGTCAAGTAAAGTAACTCTTGTCATTTCTTGCTTGTCTCTTAGATGGCAAACAATGAAGCTGCTTCCTCCGCTCTTCAGGCCGCATCTGTGTGAATGACAGAGACCGGAATGAAAAACTGATTTACTGCTCCAAGACACACTTATCAACACACAGTTACATATGTTTTCTCATTTTCTTATTTTCAGAATAGAATCAGCTACCAAAAATATGCATTTTACATCTTCTATCCTTATCTTCATTCTTTCTCCAGTATATTCATTACAGTATTTCACTTAAATGACTGCATTTAGTTGCTAGAAATACATCTTCTGCATTTGAAGTATATGTATTCAACCAGAAAGGTCTGCTGAACAGTACAGCTCAAACGCTGTAGGAAAGGAAAATTAGAATGAAGTATAAAGGTATGCTAGATAACTTACTGCCACTTATTACACCCAGCAACTTCATATGATAAATGATTTTGTAATGGCTTCAGCTAATTTTCTAATTTAGATCTCAATCTTGCAGTGGAGTGTGAGGGCAGAAGTCTTTGTCAAAGACTCAGAACTTATTGGATTCAGTCCCTTTTTGATCAGAAGTGATGCTCTGACTTGTAGTAAAGCTACTTTAGATTCTTTTGGCACAGACATCTTTGTGTCAAAAAAACACAAGAAACAAGAGTTACAATTCTCTTTTGCTATGCCAGGAAAGTTGACCTACATATATAGACCATGAATTTTATTCTGAAAATTGGCAGAGTCAGTTGTAATTTCCACCAGAAGCTTTCTTTTTCTCATGGGGCAAGCCAAAAGCCTCTGAACTTAATGTAAAAACTGACATGGAGTTCAGTGTGCTTTGAATGGGAGACTGGATGAACCTGTCTCTGGAAAGGATTCTTAACCAGTGCTTAATCCTGTACTCAGAAGTATATTAAGCCATGAAAGTGCAATTAACAGCTTTCTCCCACTCTTGGCCACTCCTGAAATAAAGCAAATAAAAAAAGCCCCATAATGAGATCAAAAGATGTTCTGCAAAGATCAAACATCTAATGCTGCCAGCATACAATGGGATTAGACCACACCCGAGCAGTAGCACCTGGAGAAAACAGGAAAATATAAAGCAACACTATATTAAATGGTAACAAAAATTCTGATGTTAATACATTTGAAGTATGTATATATTTGTAACCTATGGTGAGACCAAGAAATAACTTTCAAGTTATGAAAGCTCCAGTCACAATATTTAGTTTTCAGCATCAGAATCCCCAATACTGAATTAATTGACAACATCAGCCCTTCCTGCTCTTCAAGTGTGAAGACAAGATTTCAGTTCTGAATGTGCAATCACATAAATACACAAATCCCCATGGCATCTGCACTTGAGGCTTTAATCTGGGATGTGTCCTAGCATAGAGAAAACACTTCACTTTTTTAGTGAGTCTACAAAACTTACCTTAAGTAGCACCAGAAAAATTGCAACACGTTCTTTAATAATAAAGCAGAAGCGGGAAAATCAGTAGTTTAAATGTTCACTGTGTGGCTTCAGTGAACCTCTCCATCAGTTATTCCTTGCTAAGCATTGGGATTGCTCTTCCACTTACAGGTTACATTGCTCCAGCACTATGACAACTGCCATTCCTACTGGAAGTAAATGGCTTTAATCTGTTTGACATGTCAACCTGCAGGCTCTTATTATTGCACTGCCTCTCAGTTTTCCACAATTTTCTCTTCTTGCCCTCTGTCCCTTTTACAAGTTGATACTGTATCTGTGACAGAAATCAGGTCAGTAGCTTAAAACAGCTTTTTGCATTGGCTGTTAAGATATGAAATCTTTATTGCTTCAGTTTGTCTCTCTGTAACCACTATGAGTAGGTGAAATGCAGCTGCTTAAACATAGCTGTCCAGACCATCTTAGATATCATAAGACAGCAGAGGCATAGGAGAGTACAGGACTGGAAGATATGATAGAGCAACTGGAGGTCAAGCAGGTAATAGCAAATCATCTGAAGTGGCACTGAAAGTGTGATTTAGGCAGCTGAAGCCTTATCGGTTTTTACTTATTTTTCTTCACTTTCTTTGTATTACTTTGGCTTTTATTTATTGTTAAAAGGTCAATAAATCAAATTAAATGTGAATGCTGCTGCCACAATTTGTTTTTCTGATTTGGAACAGCTTCTTAGTTTCACTGCATGGGTTTGTCAATGACAACTCACAACCCCACATATCTATAACAGCCAAAAAATACGTGTAAATTCTGGGATATGCTGAAGCAGGGAGCCTATAGGTCTACTGAAATGGGGGGAAGCTACATTTTCTGTTGTTATCCTATGTACCTATGCACCAGCACAGGTGCTAGTTAGTTACAGACAAGTCAAATCTTCCAAAATCATTGCCTGATCCTCACAGGCAATGCCATCTCCCCACCTGCAGTGCTGAGGTGTTTGCACTCTGAGGACTCATCGTGTTCTAGACCCGCACTTTGTTGTCTGCAGTGCAAATCTTGTCTGCTTGTCCGTATTTCTCAGTCATTACTGACAAAGATTCCTCCCTGCCTCTTTACAAGTGGCACTGTTGTCTAGTTGTCTCAGTAAATTCTATACATGTAGCAAATATGAGTTGTTGTTTATTTTGGGTCCAAACGTATTAAGCTGTTTGCTGGCTTTTAGGTGTTTGAAAAACTGCATGGAAGCAAGAAATATCAGCAATTAACCATCCTGGCAGATGATAGTATAGCTACCATGGGACATTATGAAAGGAATTTTCTTGGACTACACAGGGAGATAAACAAGCAGAAATGTTGGGGCTCCAAAGGAACTGACATAGTGGATGGGTACACATTAATGTGCACTGTAACTGCACAGTTACACCCAAACTGGAGATGGTTGAGAAGAACTCTTTCTACTAATTTTCTTCATAAGAGAAGTGTTTCTTACAATTATTCACCCTCAGCAGTCCCATTCTGTGTGGTGTAAGCTTAAACACCTAATATAAATACTAGGTTCTGGTTTGGAGGGCTAGTGGTCTCTAAATAGGTATTGTTCTGCCAAAATCAGGTATTTGGTCTGGTTCCTTCTGTTCTCAGGCCTTTGAATTGCATTGTCATACCTACAACACGTGGAATCTACACTGATGCTGCAGTTGGCAGGATGCATTAGGGCTTTTGCCTACAGAGACCTGGTGACTGGCATGGCTTCAGTGCTTGTGTTGTTGCAGCTCTCAGGCATAAATTAGGGGCTAAACCACAAAAGCAGCAGCATATCTCTGCTGAGAATAATTTTTTTGCCTTCTGATGGGGAGTGTTAGAAGATCGGGGACTGACTACTTTGTCCTGTAAGCCTACACTGACTCTAAGTGAAATGCAGACACCTTAGCTGGAAAATGTGAAAATGGTAAATGAAGCAGAAGACATGTACATACATAAATGGAGACTTTTTAAAAACATATACATAATTCCCCTTTAAAAAGAAAAAGAAGACCAACTGTAATAAGGCATTTTAAGATTAATGACCTTGTTTCCTGGACAGGCATACAGAGAAATGAATCTAGAACTCCAAATCAGTATTTGGGATTTCTCTCTTTAAGGACATGGCACGTCTTGAGTATGGTCATCTTATAATAGTACCCCCAGCAGTAAGGACATAGAGCTGGCATGGCATAGAGATAGCCAGAAGGAAATTTTAAATGTGTGTAGAGTAGTAATGTTGATTTTGTTAAAACTTGGTCGCTCTGAAGACAGAAAATCATAGATAGTTCAGGTCAAGGTAAATGAGAACCACGGCTCCACAGCTTTGCATTTGACACCCCACAGAAATGGATAATGTTGCTTGTCCTTGGTTCTTGCATCAGGTATGCCTATGTATTCTAAATTCACTGCATAATATAAAATAAATAGGCCTGGCAGCTGTAGCTCAAGCCAAAAGTACCCCCTCACAGTTGTCTCTTAGGTTACAGGGTTAGAATTAGAGGGGCTCAGATTCTTCCCAGCTTATTTCAAGTCACCAGGGAAGAGTTGGGTTAGGGAGTAGGAGGTGGTGCGTTGGCATCTGACCACGCTTTAATTGCTGAGAAACAATATACATTGCACTGGCTCCTCCCCACCTGCTTATTTGCAGACTGAGCATCAAATTAAACTCTGCAGGAAAAAGCAAACTCAGTCGACCTTTAGGACCATACAGCATTTCATTAATTTCTCTTGATGTGTAAAGCTTTATTTTTCAGACTTTGATGCAACAGCATGGCTTGCCCTCAACAATCAGATGAGCTTGTCTTTTTTGTGAATGGCAGGAAGGTAAGTTTTTAAATGCTTTTTCTTTTTTGAACAGCATGGCTTTAATATTTTCTATTCACATTTGGAAACTGTTATTCTGGAGCAACAGTTTATTCATGGATAATCATCTCTTGTCTTTGATTTTCCTGCTTTATCCCATGGTTTTTACAGAATGTGAGTGACTTTGTATCACCTCTCATAATGCAGATTTTTAGAATTAAAAATAGTTATCTGTTTACTAAAATCTTTTATTAATATACTCCTAAAGTTGATGTAGTTGAAGTGCCTCTCTAGTAAAAGAATATGCAGATTACTAATATAGTTTCAGTAATTCACTAAAAGAAAAGAGTAGCTAGTTTTTTTCTGTTCTTGGTGCCAAACACTCACATTTCATTTTCTAAAACATTTTGTCACATTTTCTTACTTAGCAGGTCAAGTGAATGAGAAGTTCTATTAGCAAAAATGTCACCCAAAATATAATATAAAGTAAAAGGAAGGAAATTTATTTATTTGTTAAAAAAACCAAACCAGCTAACCAACCTTGCTTTTCTAGAGATATTTTTCCGTTATTTGGTCAACACTTTTATACTCTAGAGAGACGGTAATGGCTTTAGTTTGACCAGGTGAATTAAGGAAAATAGTTCAACTTCCTTCTGTCTGTTATGTTTTATCTGTCATTACATGCCAACTGTGCTTAAAGGCATACTCTGAAACCTTATTTCACTCTGCATTTCTGTATAAATTCCTGAACTAGTCTATGTTGTCCTATACATGGTAAATTGGAGCATGCTCCTGATATAGCAGAATTGTTGAGAGAAACCTGAGGTTCAGTCTCTGGTCATTCTGCAGCATTGGGTCCTAACGTTTTTTTTCAAAGTTGTTTGTGTTTTCTTGTGTCCAACAATTTCAAGCACACTGATGGTACAACAATATTCTCGAGACAAGGCTAAAGCAAGGCCTGCATAAGCCCACTCGTACACATTAAACTTCATTAGAATGAAAATATACTTAGATATGTATCCCTCTTGCTCTTCTTACACTAAGATTTTCCTCTGCTGTTATGCTAATGGGTCTCTGCAAATGAAGGGGTAAATATCAACTTCAAGGAGGTAAAATTATGTAGAATTTTCACATGCACAAGTTCATAGCTTTAAAATGAAGGGATTCTGATTCATGCTGTTAGGAATCAACAAAGGATCTAGGCCAAAGACACTTTTCCTTCTAGTCTTGTCTCTCCAAGTGCTTACTTAACCTCTCTTCCCTTTCAGTTCTCTGAGCAAGCAATTATTTCACATATTTGACCAACATTGCCTGACCCATTCATGTATTCTTCTGCAGATTATGATCAAGTGACAGCATCCTGTTGCTAAACAAATGCTCCACACTAATCCGCAATCACTGCATTTAAACACCATAATTAATCCTTGTGAGATGATTATATTAGATTCCTCTCTAACCTATAATCTCTTTTTTTTTTTTTTATTTCATAACATAGGTAATAGAGAGGCAGGCAGATCCCGAAGAATTGCTGCTGTATTATCTAAGAAAGAAGCATATCCTTTTTTTGAACTTTGCCTTTGAGTTCTATAAGTCTGTAAATTAATGCAACTGGGGATTAAGATTGTTTCACTTTTCTTTGGGAACCAGTGTAAACAGAATAAGTAGAAATAGCAAAATATGCCTTGCATTTGTTCTTAGCAGAGCAATCCAATGCTGCATGTGTGTTAGTTATACGGGTATAACATTGGAAATTTTGAACTACTTCTGCAGTAAATAATTTATTTAGGTCCCAGTCCTTCAGAGAGTTTTATATAGGCTTATTTTATTATCTTATTACTTTTGTTTTGTTATTTGAGGCTCTTCAGGTTGCTAACTGCTGTCAGGGCTCTGTTGACTTCAGTGGCAGTTGTCCCAGCTAAGAAGCTGCCATGCAGCTTCTAAAGTTAAGCAAGGGAAGGGAAATGATGAAAGAAAGTGGTGGATTCCACTGGACTGCAGGGCACTGCAGAAGGAAATTGTGGTTTGAGTGTGGAGCCTTTGTGCTGAGGCACATAATGGAGGGAGTCCTTCCATACAGGGTTTAGGTGTGTGCACTTGGGTATTGTGCTCCATTAAAATCACTGTTTTCCTAGGATGTTCTGGAAGCAGCACTGGAAACATACTGAGATCTGTTGATACTGTTTTGCAAACACAAGATACAGATAATTATGTGCAATGATTAGGAAAGTACTGCGAGTAAGGCTAATAAGACCTATTGCTGTATTTGCTCAACCCATCCCTTTTACAGGGGAGCACCCTCCAGTTCTGCACATGCAGATAAAACAAGGGAGACTCAGAAGAACATAAAGAAAAAATATCTTTTGAATATGGTAATTTCTTTTCTTTAACGTTCTCCTTTGCAGTCCGTCTTTCAGGTACAAAATATGGCTGTGGGGTAGGAGGCTGTGGTGCCTGCACTGTGATGATATCCACATATGATCCTGTTGCCAAGCTGATACAGTATCCTGGTGCTGATATTTGAAAACAGTAATTTAGTGTTTTGGGAAAACTGACATTCACTGGGAAATTACAGAGTTGAACTCATTATCACACAGTAACAGAGATTTAGATCCTCTCCAATACTTTAAAAAAACCCAAAACAAAACAAAACAAAAACTCAACACTAAACCCCCCAGCTTTCTGGGAAAATGATGTTTTAGATTGAGTTCTTTATGATTTGAGATTTCAACAGCCCTTTTGTCATCTGCCTCTCCTAAGTCCTTTATGCTTATTTGAGGATATGCCACTTTTAATAAATTCTCACTACGTGTTTCACACAATCACTGATGAAATCTCCAAGGACTTTCGCCATAGACTTATTACATTGTGGTTGTACAGTTTCTCCCACGGCAGAGTTAGTAGTTCTGCGTTGTCTCTCCCTGGGTCTTGAAACTTTGTTCTGTTAGAAGTGCTGTGCCTGACTTCCATCACAGCTGGCCCTAGACTTTGGGTTTTAACAAAATATGTAGGGTTTTTTTTTCTTTTAATTAACATTGCACTTCTTTAATTACAAGAGCCTGTTATTTAATGCCTAAGTCCCAGCTCTAGGGGGATGCATACTGTCATGATCCAAGTGCAGGATTTTTTATGCTTGCATATCCTTCTCCCCATGTCTTTCTAACATCAGAAGTCAAAGCATTTCTAGATTAGCTGGAGTGTATATCCTTTGTTTTGTCCCCCACGGACTCATATGACCAAGCTATTTAACACCACAATTCTCCTTCACATATCAAAGTCATCATCCTGCCAACTCCTGCCTTCTCCCATTATGTTCACTGCATGGTGCTGCTGTCATTACTGTGGAAGGGGTTGGAAGCATAAAAACCAGGATTCATCCAATTCAGGTGAGAGTCAGTTGGACTGTGTAAGGCTGCAAGATTATAAGATTGTCCTGTCCTATGTCTGTAACAAAACTGGGATCTGTGAGTCTGTGCAATGCAAAGTCTCTGAAGGGATTCTAGAAACTGAATGGTGTCTGAGCTTTCCAGATGAACAGGTGTTTTGTGGAATTAATACAACAATTGCTGGGTTGTGAATGGCCCTGTATGGACCATGGAAGGAGCTCCTCCTAATGTACTACCATGCAGGGAGCACATCACAATCTCCACAACACAGGACTATCCAAGCATATGCCATGTAGGATGCCAGCTTTCAGAAGGGGATGGGAAGGGACAAAGAGCATCAGCCAGTTTCATTTAGTCACCAGCATGGCCTCCGGCCATCTTACTGAGGACAACAGTCTGTGCATATGTGTAGTATGGGATGAATGATTCCAGATGGCAACCAGACTGACAGGTAATATATTAGGCTTATTTGATCCATGTGCCAGAGATTTCCCTTGGATTAGGTCAGCTCTTTACTTCCTCCACTCTGGCTTGTCCCTGAAAATCACAGTCTGACCGCATAGATTTAAGAATGTTTTCTGAACATTATCTTTTTGTCTCAATATTATTTTCCAAGAGTCATGACTCTGTGACTGGTCTGTGCTGAAGCTCTGGTTGAGGAGATATTCTGCATTCTATCCTTCTTGGTTAGAAACACCTAATGTATGATTGATGTCTAAACGGAAAGTCTCGGGCCTTATTCTATTCTCATAATCAGGATCACGAGGGTCTAAACTGGAGCAAGTATTATCCTTTAACTAGGTGATTGCTCTGAGAATTTGGGGTAGTGAAAATGCTGCTACCGTCCCACAGCTGGTAGATGACATACCTGAAGATGGCTATTCAGAAAGTCAGTGAAGCCACATCCTGGACTGTTGTGCTGTTTTGTTCTAGGAAAGGCTGGCCAAATGCAATGGCTCCCAGTGTGGCTTCTGCACCCCTGGAATGGTGATATCCATGTATGCCTTACTGAGAAACCATGCAGAACCTTCCATGGAGCAGATTATTTCTGCTCTGGATGGTAAGTTACAGGCAGTAAATTGTAAAAAGTATAATAAAAGGATACGTGTTTGATTGCCAAGGTCATAAGTATGATTTAAAGAGCAGTAGATGATGGTAGTAGATGGTGCTCTGATATAGCCATAATGGCTTAAGGACATCTCAAAATCATCAAAAGATGGTTCACAATGACAGCTTCTAAAGGGATACACAGTGGCATTTAGAACTGGATAAATATTTCTGAAAATCCCTGCATTTAGAACAGCCTGTTTTTATAGCCCTCCTGCACCAGCAGCCTCAATATGGTGCAGTAGGAGTACAGTTTTACAAAGAATATGCTGAAAGAGTAGATATAATATACTGAAAGAGTATAGGTATTCACTGAGTAATACAACAAAGTCTTGCTCTTCAAGCAACATTTACTACAATAGGCAAAGCAACTTCAACTCACTTTCAAGTGCCAAGTTTGCTAGCACTCCTATAGCTCCCAAAGTAATTAACCCCTCTCACCAGAAGATTTTGATTTCATGAGGGAAATGTCAGAAATTGCAGTAGAGATTTTATTACTTCTTCTAATTATATATGAAAACCATGATAGTGATGGATGGCAGTAGATTTTGGATTTGATTGTAAAACCCAAACACTGTAGTGGTAGTAGTAATTGTAGAATTTAGTTTTGGATGCTTTTCATAATTTGATTTTTTTACATGCATTCATATAAAGTAATTAATATTATTTTTAGGAATGGCCTTAAAAATAATAAATTTTAATAATATAATCACTATTGGAGTAATATTTCTTATTTTTACATATGTGATTTTGCCCATTTGAGCATAGGGACATAAATTTCAGCATTTTGCATCTGCAGGTTTGATGCCAGACCATTTCCAGTTGTGCTGGTGCTTCCAAACATTGTTCTGGTTTCTTATGATTGATTATCATATGGTTTATTTCAGGTAATTTGTGCCGTTGCACAGGATACAGGCCAATTATAGACAGCTACACATCTTTTGCTAGGGTAGGTCAGAATTTTCAAATATATTTCTTATTTTGGGACAGTTTTTGGTAACTGAAAAGGCTGAACCTCTTTGAATTACCTATCTGGAGTCTTGCATCATATGGAAAATCTTTTTTTGGTTGAGCCTTTGAAAATCTGGCTCTTTTAGTTTGCAAATGTGCCAAGAGCTTACAGCCACCACTGACTTTTGGTTTACATGTACCCTTGCAATGCAGTGGAAAATCCTTCACATCAGTTACAAGGACTTGATCTAAACACCACTGAAGTAATTTTGATTTTTTCCATTTCCTTCATGGATACCTGGGTACCCAAAGGGAACTCACTCCTAGGGTCCTATGGTTTAAGGGGTCTCCTGGAGCAACTTCAAATGGCTGAACAAATCTGATTTGGAACAGGAAGCATCGAAACATTAATTTACAAATAAATCACTAAGCTGCCTCATTGCTTTTATATAATAGAATATGATTTCTTTAGGAGCCAACATGTTGCCAACTCAGAGGAACTGGACAATGTTGCTTTGATCAGGAGGAATATGTCTGTTCATCTTCTACAGGGGGTCAGGTAAGTTACAATAGATTTTTTTTCTTGTTAACTCCTGTTTGCATTGTCAGATTTGAAGGAAGGAGTCATCTTTAACTATGGCAGCAGCTGCTTTTCTAGCTTTGGGCATTTAGACCAGACTGAACTCCAGGCTCTCTGCTCTTGTTGCTGCAGAAAGGCAGCACAAGCATATCTGCATTGTTATTATCTGTGTTATTAGAATCACAGAATTACAGAATATGCTGAGTTGGAAGGGACCCACAAGGATCATCGAGTCCAGTCCTTAGCCCTGCACAGGACCCTCCCCAAGAGTCACACCATGTGCCTGAGAGCACTGTCTAAACGCTCCTTGAACTCTGTCAGGCTTGGTGCTGTGACCACTTCCTGGGGAGCCTGTTCCAGTGCCCAACCACCCTCTGGGTGAAGAATCTTTTTCTAATATCCAACCTAAACCTCCCCTGACACAACTTCAGGCCATTCTCTGGGATCCTGTCACTGGTCACCACAGAGAAATCAGTACCTGCTCCTCCTCTTGCCCTCACGAGGAAGTTGTAACTGCAATGAGGTCTCCCCTCAGTCTCCTCCTCTCCAGGCTGAACAAGCCAAGTGACCTCAGCTGCTCCTCATACACCTTACTTATTTAGTGACATTTTCCAGTGAGAGTGTGGATCTCAATATTAAACATTTATGCCTGCTTTTTTGTGTGTGAAGAAGAAAACTGTTGGTCAGAGACAGTTTTATTAAAAAAGCTGGCCTTGATGTGAAGTTGAACTCCCATAACAGAAGTTTTGCAGCTATCAGCGTGGCTTGTTTCTGTGTGCTTGAGACACCAAATCTGAATTCTTGAAGATGAAACAAAACTATTGCTGTTTAGTGTCAGTGTATTCTTGTAAAGCCTTTCATAAGCATTACTGTGTTGCTAGTGGCTCCAAGATCTTGAGGGAAGTGTCTCATTCTCCTGTGTTGTATTGCAACTGATATATTGGTATTGCTTCAAAATACACATTGTTTTATTCTCACTTTACATATGCACATTGTAAAATCACGAGTCACCTCATTTGTGTTTGTCCTGGCAAAGATTCCAAAATCATTATGTAGAAGGGTACATATGGGAACTCCAGTATACATAAGGAGGATCCTGCTTCAAAAAGGTCCTCCATTCCCTGTGTGCATCTAAGAACTTGTTGTCTTCTTTTCATCCACCTGTAAGAAGAGGCCATAGTGCACTGATCTTGCATCAGAATGAGGATTTTAATTCCTTAGATGAATTTTCTCTGACTGAAAATCTCTAAGAAATCTATAAAGCCAAATGTCTTGGGTGATTGGAAGAAAACTTGTTTTGACAGTGAAAAACTGCAGACCTCCAAGGAATGTGACTGGATGTGTGGATGTTTGTGCACCTGTGTGTTGCCTCTGCCCCTTTAAGAACTGAAAATTGTTGGTGAGCTGCTGCCAAGGTTGTTTGAAGCACAAGTCTAGCAATGGAGTAGTTGCCAGTTACAAAACAGCAATTCCTTTGGATGCCCTCTTATTTGGTTTTCCCTGATTTGCATTCCTCGTAATTGCTTTCATCCAAGGCAAATACCTAGTGCCTAACTATTGTGAGGATCATGGCAGACACAGAATTTTTTTTGCCATTTCATCAATGGTGTCAATCAGTAGACTAAGTCATCCAGAGCCAGATTTTACAGTTACCAAGGCCACAATCTGTTCAGAGGTAATGACTGATTGGGGAAGGAATAAGAGACTTCAGACTAGGATATGTCAATTTTTTTTCCCCCATTCAATGTACTTGAGACTTGTTGATCTCTGGTTTGACAGGATTTTTGATTCCGCAAATAAATCAGTGAGGCAGAAAATACGAACCAGTTCTGCTAGCATAGCGTATTCAGTCTTCTTTTATGTAAGCTTCTGAAAGCTCAGAAGATGGATAGCCTCACCAGAGGCCTCTGCAGAAAAAAGACAGCTGTGAACAAGTAGAAAAAGCTAATTTTTATGGTGCACTGTCAACATTCGGTTCTTGAAGTGGTTATGCAAGGCTGGAGAGGAGCTTTGCATAAGGCTCTCCTAAAGCAGAAAACAATTCTTTCTGATCAGATGGACATTATTTGTTGTCATGTCAAGCTCTGTCAGAAAGCTCCTTAAGAGGCACAGTTATGAACAGAACATAACTATACCATCCAGCCCTGCACTTTCCCACAGTACACATTGCACCCAGTGTGGTGCAATACATTTGCTACGACCGGTTTCAGGAAATACTGCAAGATTTTTCTTGAAGCTTGATGTATTTCAAGCAAAGGCTTGAGAGGGATTGGTTTGATAGTCTGTCTTTTGAGTAGTCTGTGAATAAAGATTAGAAATCAATTCGGGGATCTTGAATTTTTGAATTCAACACAACCTATAAAGTGTCAAAACTCTATCTCACACTAGGAAAGAATCTCATCTGTTGACAAAGACTTGCAACTTAGTCTGAATATGTGCATTCTGATCTCTCTTCCCACCTTCCCCCCCAATTTATTTGCAGATCCCTTCAGGTCTTTGCCATCCAGAACAATTCCTACCCATGGATCCAACACAGGAATTTATATTTCCTCCTGAACTAATGGTAGGCCTTACCGACTTTTGTTATCTTGCAAGCATGACTGAGTTCCTACAGATGTTGAAAACCTTATATTTTTGTGAAACTGAAACATCTATCCTCAGATAAATAGAAAATACTAGTTTTAGTCACAAATAATGAGGCATTCCAATGTGGACAATCCACATGTTGTCATTATTACAAATAGATCATATTTAAAAAGCAAATTGTTTGCCTCTGCAGAACCAACATTTCCCAAAAGAGCTCCTTACTCGTGACCATTATTTTGGACCAGTTGGCTTTTTTGTGGAATATAGTATTTGCTTTGAAAGATCCCAAATGAACTTTCCATCTTTTCTGTTTTGTATTCTCTGTTGGATTCATGTCATTGTTTGCTTCCAGCTGATAAACAGATCCTAGCAACCTGAGACTGGACTTACAGGCAGGTCCACAGGAAAGGCAAATGACTTGAAGAGGAAAGAAGAGGGTTTATTGCAGTAGTTATTGGAAACTCACAGAAGGCCAGATGGAAACTTGAAAAGAGGAGGAGGAGGAAAGTGCCCATAATCTGCAGACAGAGGCAAGAGAAGAGATCTGTGAAAATAGTAAGGCAGGGTTTACCCAAATCAGACTGAGCAGAATCCAAGCAGGCAGCTCCAGGCAGTTTTTTAATCCTCGCTCATGTTTCAGTAGCTTCTTATGAAATTCCTTGTGTGCACTCCTTTTGCAATTCGTGGGCAGTTCTTGCTGATATTACACAACCACCCTAGAGGCACAAAAGTTTATTTGAGTTCTGAAAATGCATGGCACAGTTCTCTGGCTTGTCGCTGTACTACGGAATGCTGTTCACTGCACGGTAGTTGGCTTTGTAAACGTTTGTCATAGAGTCCATCTTTATTGTTTAATGATTACCTCTCAGTGCAGAACATGCTCAGGAAGGCATAAGCTCTTTATGAAACCATGAAGTGGAAAGTAAATTTGCTTTTCTGCTATTGACCTGTCTTGGGGAGACTCATGCTTTAAGAATGCAAGTATTAAGTGAATATTTTGCAAATTTTATACTTGGATTAAAGATCTTGGCTAAAGTGCTGCTGGCTGAAAAAGCTGGTCAGCCAGAAAGGAGGTGCCATCATCTGCTCTACGTGTTCAGACTGAGCTGCCAGGAGGACGGAACTGCTTCTCCAGGCTACACAAGGTGCCCATGCCAGCAGGATTATGATTGCTTCCACAGACACATAGCTCCTGTTTTGTGTTTCAGATATGTCTTTTACCTAGAAGGCCGGTCCATAGCTGGAACTGTTTTCTGGCTAGTCCACTGGTCTGTTTGTTCGCTGCGTTGTCTGCAAAGACAGGTGTTTCAAAGGGATTGCTTTTGCATATTTTGAAATTATGATTCCACATGGCACTTGTCAAATATGAAAAGAACATGTATGATATTCTCAGGGTGAAAAAAAAATTATATAGTTTTGTAAAACAGGAGGTGCTGGAAAAACACTTTAATTTAACAAAAATGTAAATTCTGATCAACCATCCCAAGGAGACAATATCTCTGAAAAGACTAGTCCTTGCAGACAAATGGGAAAGTAGGTATTTTTATTTTTAAAAGCATTTTACCTCTTATAGAAACTAGTCTGGGTCTAGTATGGTAGATACATGACTCTCAGCAAACGGGGATGTAGTGATCCTCCCTGACTAAGAGAATATGTCTTGTATTCTGTCACATATGCAGTGAGATTTTGGCATCCTGATTTCCCACAAAGTCCAGTCACATTGCTTTATTGTTTACATCATATACAATGGGAGTCTTTCAGAATCATCAGAGCAGGAGAAAGAAACATAAGACTAATCTCCTACCATTCATTTAGTGTGTCTCTTACCAAGTCATTTAGTTCATTCTCATCTCAGTTTCTTGAGCAATAATGTAGTTATGATAAAAGCTCAGCACTGTTCAGCACAACAGGAACCTCAGATGAAAAGCCCCATTAGTGTCTCACTGTCTGTTGTAACACAGTGTCCTACTGAGCAATATGGTCATTTGTATTTTTATTGGCATTAGTCAAATTTACCAAGTCTTTGTCATTTCCACCACAGAGAATGGCTCAAGAGCAGCAAAGAACAACTCTGATTTTTCACGGCAAAAGAACAACATGGATTTCTCCCCCTAGCCTGAAGAAACTTCTGAAGCTGAAAGCCAAGTATCCAAAGGCACCTTTGGTTGTGGGGAACACTAGTGTGGGTATGGAAGGACAAAAGATCTTCTGGCACAGGGACTACATTGTGCAGTAGGCACATAATCCTGCATTTTCTCTTCCAGGGATCCTAAATGCATTTTGTCACCACAAGGATTGTGCTTCAATATTTAGGCCAATATAATTTCCCATGACTTTTTCGCAGCAAATCAATAACTAAATTAGGACTTGTACCAGCTGTCATCCGAGTCCAGAATCTGTGCTGCCTAACTTCCCTCAGTAACCTCGGTCTCAGAGACACAATTTGTGTGAATAAGGAAGGACTCGTGCTGATGAGAGGCAAACATTTCACATCCCATTTCACATCAAGCATCACAAAATAAATAATGCCCACAAAAGGGCATGATATCCAGGCATTGGCTAGATTCTGCATATTATGGATGTCAGGCTTTTGTTTTTAGAAATTGTCAGTATACTTTTTTTGAGGGAGTATCCATCAGGACGAATTTGGTAAGAATATTTCCTTCACTGTTGAGACAACGAAGGCCCAGATCTAAAGAGAATCCTTTAGATCTTTTATATATCTGTAAATTGCCTAGTAAAGGGCATGGCATTTGTTTAGTAATATACTCCCATGATGCAGTACTTGGCAAAATGGCAAATCTCTTAAGTTTAAAAACTTCAAGTCCCTTTACATCAAAGGAAAGATCTTTATTGTCATCAGAAAGACATTGCACAAGAAGAGAACAAGGGAAGCAAAAAAATTATGTTGCTCCCATAGAAAGGTGGAGTGAATAGCTAGAAACATGATGAAGCATGTGTGGAATTGTGTATAGCTCTGAGGTGAGAGGTGAAATCTGAGTTTGATATGGGAAAGGACCAGAAACCAGTTCAGAGGAGCAAGGAACAGGAGCCAGAAAAGACAATATTAAACTTTGAACTTCAGATGGGCTTGGTAAAAGCAGTAAAATGTGATACTCAGGATACTGCATAACAAAACCTATAAGATTTTGAAACTACTTAGTTACAGTGGTTTTGAACTTTTCAGTCTCCATGTTCAGGAATATGGTTAATTCTTTAAACACATCTCTAATCATACTATCATACTTTGCCTTTCAGGACTCAAAAGAAATCACAGTGGTGCCTATCATCCAATCATTCTCCATCCTGTTAGGATTTCAGAAATGCATGTTGTGAGTAGCACAAGCGATGGTAAGTTTCCAAGTTCTCTCTACTGTGTTACAAACAGTGGCAACTAAATTAACTTGGGTCTTGCACCTGAAGCAGCAAGAACCATCAACTCTCATTGCTGTGGAGTTTTCTTTGGAGTTTTTTGTCTCATTTCACTGAGCCTTTTGAACCAATATGTCAGCTCACCTATGGTCTTGAGATGATGGATTGATTGTGACAGATAATGTATTAAACTGTCTGTGAATATATATTTGTTCAAATCTCAAATTTCTGCAGACAGCAAGCATAGGGGAAGGCCCTAAGTCAGCCTTATTTTTGTTTTCAACTAGTTGTGAGCCTTTCTATCACAACCATATATCTAACAAAGTCCACAGATTAGGCCAGGGCTTGATTTTCAACACAAAATATTCAAACATAAATTTCCAATCTGAAATACTATAAGATTTTCTTTGGAGTGGCTGGGCTACTTCAGTGTTCACTGAAGTCCATGGTGGTGGCTTCTCTGATACTACTGGGAGTGTAGTAGAGTGTTTGCAGCTCAGTCATGGAAGACTCCAACAATTTGGTGATCCTTCCTCATGGATCAACTGTTATTCGTGTCTTTGGGGATACACAGCACAAAAAAGGGATGTGCACTACTGTGTGCAAATATTCAATGTATATTTTTCAGGTATGTATTTATACTGGGAACTACTGCTGAATAAGCAAGTAGTACTTGCATTTCTTATTGCATGTAATATAAAATCCATCTTCCTATCATTTCTCTTTGTCATCCTGCTGATAAGAGCTGCGTACAGAAGCAATTCTTTAGAGGCCATATCAGCTATATATTACATTTATTCTGTGGCACGACGATTTCACTGTTTAAACTCATTTGATTTCAGGGCTAGTAATAGGAGCTGCCTGCTGCTTGGCCCGGCTCAGAGACATCCTAATGAAGGCAGTCACAGAACTTCCAGCAGAGAAAACAAAAACATACCAAGCTCTCTTGCAGCACCTGAGAACTCTAGCTGGAGAACAGATCAGGAGCATGGCGGTATGTATTCAGCAGTGACAGTAAATAAGACATCACTACAGACATATCTGTGTGAATGTCAGTTATGAGGCTGGGACCATGCTTTATAAGGCTAAAACATTACTACTATCACAAATGTTGTGTGAAATAACTGGGAGTCCTAGGCTAGTTAGCAGGGGCAAATACCCAGAGAACTATAACCAGAGAAACTCTGCTATTCCTGCTCAATGGATGAGCAGAGAACTGGAGGAGACTGGGAAAAGAAGAAAAGGGACATTCTCTGGTAAGGTGCTGTACAGTGCAGCCAATCATGCTTTAACTTGACTGTCAACACATAGCTGTTTACCCATCATGTATTAGGCATCTCTGATCTTGTCCCTAATTCTCCTTTAAAATCCTCTTACTGCAATACCCTGTATTTCTTCCTTTAAGGAAGAAAATTCAAGGGAGTGGCCATGCCTTTGGGCAGCAAAAAAGTAAACCTGGTCTCTGTCAACAGAGACGATATGAGAAAGGGCTTTTGAAGGGAGCAATAGATTAAATCACATTAAAATATACAAAGGTAGAACTTTGTTTAAAATTGAACGGAACAAATATAAGTTCTTCTATCAGGTCTATTAATGGAATAAAATGGGGTTATGATACAGATCCCTTTTACATGTAGGAAGGGCAAGCCTAAAAATAACCTCATTGTTTGTTAAAGTCTTTAGGAGGACACATTGTAAGCAGAGGATCATCCTGGGACTTGAATCCAATCTTATCAGTTGGCAAATCTGTCCTCAACTTGGCATCAGAAGGTAAGCTTTGAGCCCCCTGCCAAATTTGTTGGATGGGCAGAACACTGCAACAGAGAATATGTCTACAGGTAACAGTTTTCAAGTTAAATACTACTGTGCATCTCCTGAATGAATTAGAATGGTATTTTCAGGAGAATGGAGAACATTATCCTGGCATTTGCTTGTCATTATAACTTGCAAAAAGTATCTGGCAGTAGAAAACACTGTGTTCCTGTTTCACAAGACAGAAGGAAACAGCATCTAGCCATCTCATGAACGTGAGGTCAGCACACCTGACGGGTAGAAAGGCCTCCTTTATACATTGCCTTTGGTTATATTGCTGCATTTATCAGACAGTTTAGCTCTGTCTTGTAACTCCAACACTGTTTGCTTTTATTGCTTATGCCTGTTTCATTTTAAGAAAAACTTTGGTTCATTCGCTAGGGCCTAGAAATTTCTCCTGAGGTCACTGGTACTTTTGTGGATATGTATGTGTGTGTATACATGTACACTGTGTTTAAATTGCTACCAGTAATCAAGCTAAAGCTTTGGAAAATCTTGGCAACATTTCTACTGTCTTTGAAGTACAGATGTACAGGGCTGATTCCCCGTATCATTGCAGTGCTTGAATAGTTTCTTGAAAGTTACTGTGATTTAATGGTCTAAAAAGCTTTTGAGTAGAAACAGAACAGCTATATTTAAACCTAAATAACTGCTTTTCTGAATATTATTAGCATTTGAAAGACATGTATTTTCCAGAAAGTATAAAATACTCAGTATTTCATGTGTGATGGAGAACTATAGCATTCATATAGGGAAATATATTGCACCTAATACATAACTTAGATAAGCCTTTCACTCAAAGGCTAGATCCTGAATGGTGCAGACTGTTCTAAGGCCATATTGGCCTTAATATATTCTTTTGCGCAGATTCAACAAATTTGAATCTGCAATGCAGTAACGTTTCCTTCTTGCTTCACATTCAGTAACAAACTAGTTTTCTCCAACAGATGGTAAAAGACAGATTCTTTTAAATGATCGTTTCCTTGCTGGCTGTGAGCATGCAGACATAAATGCCAAGGAGGTCATTGTTTCTGTTCTCATTCCATACTCTATGAAGGTAAGACCCCAATATTTCAAAAGTTTCATTCAGGTTTCAGGGTAGTTATTAGCATTATATCCACTATTCCCAGTAGGCATTGAAACATGCGAGCTACTACTGCTTTGGAAGTAGCTAAGAAAGTTTTGGGATCCTTCCATCATGTCTCCCACTTCTTCCAGCTGGCCATCATCTTCTGCTTCTTTTGGGTCTCATACTGCTTCTTGCCCAGTCTTAAATGTGTGCTTCTGCCCCTTCCAGACAGAAATTTAGGCCGCCTGGATATTTGCAGGAAAAGTACCATATTGTCACATAACCTTCAGCGATAAAGGTCATTTCTGACCTCTTCTACTAATTAGCGATTTACAATGAATAATCCTGCGTTGTCCGTGCAACTACTCAAAAAATAAGGTCCTGACTACTGTGACCGAAGGTGGTAGCGTGTGGCATTAGGGGTTGGGGGCAGAGGAAATGATGTCCTGGTTACTGTGTTCTTAGATATCCCTCTAGTGGATGTGAGGAAAAGTACTGGGCGGGTAGAGGAAGACCCGACTACAAGCTGGTATGTTGTGATTGAAGTCAGTGAGGGAGTGACCACAGGAGTGTCTGCCAACCTTGACATCACAGGGTCAGTCCCCAGAGTAGCTGCCCACTGCAATGCAACCTATTAAACATATGTGGCTTCATGGTGGATGAGGCTTCTGCCCATGAAAAGTTGGCTGGCCATGGCAGGTTTCCCATGAAAAACAAAAGGATTCCCATGAGCTCAAAGCCTGCAAAAGCATAGTCTGTGTTGGCAGCAGTAACAGTGCTTCTGCTGCCTAGAAACTACAAACCTTAGTAGTGATTTGAGAAACAAACAGCCTGGAAGAGAAAATTAAGGAGAAATGGGTTATTTCATTCCACAAAGTAAAAGAAAAAAGAAATCCCAACCTGCTTTGTCCAATGACAAGTTGTGCCACAAAGCCAAATCTGTCACAAAGAGTATTTCAGAGCCTTTCAGAGAGAGACAGTCACACCTAGGAACAGCAGAGGTGAGGACAACAGAATGAACAAAAGACAATAGCACTGCTGGCAAACTCAGAAGGTTGCAGGAAAATTATCAGCTGTCACATGAATAACATCAGATTAAGAAGTCTCACCATGGGAAATCAACACCACTTTCTGGGGAGGCTGCTCCTGCCACTCGCTTTCATGCTGAATCGCCTTTTTGATTAACTCTGCTAACACAATGAAAAGGTTTTTTGCAAGACTTGTCAACAGAATGTGTAGATGGAAACTTGGCCATCAGTTTTCCCTGTTGTTCCTGTCAGCTGCTGGCTTTGGGGTTTGGGTAGTTTGATATGAACATTGCTTCAGTAAAGCAATGTAAATCCTGTTGAGAGGATTTTCCATCTCTGACAAGACTCGCTGTTCAACATGTAATCCTGAATTTCACATTTGTCATGAGAGTATCACATACTTATAGTGAAGACCTAACCTGCTAACCCCCACTTTAAAAGTTCTGTGGCTGTCTGATTCTGAAGTTTCTTTCTGGGGCCACAGAAAGAGCACTTCATACAGTTTCTTCAACAGACTCATCTATGCCTGATCATGAAAGATAATGCTATTATGTTTTCTTTTAAAATATGTGGCTTTGTTCCCAGAACAAAATATTTCTGACACTAGAAATCCCAGCTGTTTCTAGTGCCTCCTCTGTAAATGCCATTACTATAGCATAAAATGTAAAATCTCTGAGTGTAAAATCTTCACAAAATCAGGGTCCTTAACACGGTGGGACCTCCATGTCTGGGAGAAGAAACCACTAATTTCTAAGCTGGAATTAAACTCAAAGAACATATAGGCCATATATATGAAGTGGCTTATATCAGGACAAGGGTTCTTTTCCAGCACTCTGAAATCATTAAATCACTGATAAAGCCATTAAAATTTTGGTGTGTTTTCTTACATGTAGATAACCTCAAATAATGTCCCCTCTTAGTACAAAAGTCTAGGATTAGCTTAGTACTTCAAGAAAAAAAAAAAGTTTAACTGAAACTTTGGGCAATGGTAACACCTAAAATACAAGAAAAATAGATTTCAGTCATTTCTAACATTGATGGAATTTTTCCTTCCTTTTTTTTCCCTTTAGGATGACTTTATTTCAGCCTTCAGACAGGCTGAAAGACAGAAAAATGCTTTATCCATAGTGAATTCTGGAATGCGAGTGCTCTTCCACCCAGGCACAGACACCATTGCAGATCTGAGTATTTTATTTGGAGGCATTGGCTCAACCACACTCAGTGCAAGAAAGTCCTGTGAGAAGCTTATAGGAAGGTACTGAATATCTTAATGTATTTAACCAAAAGGTAGAAGTCATAGTGTGAACCATGGGGTTTGCTTGATGGCACCAGTGGAGATCCCACCATCAGCCTCTCACACTCTGTATTTGACCTGTCCTCTCTAACAATAGGTTATTTCTTGATATAACTTACGCTGATTCACTTATTACTTCACAAAAACTTCACAATATTTTTAGCCACCTGTTGCTTATAAAGAGATGTGTGTTCACGTTAGTCTGCTTTTTTTACCAGGCAATGGAATGATCAGATGCTGAATGAAGCTTGCAGACTGGTGCTGGAGGAAATTGTTCTCCCTCCATCAGCTTCAGGTGGAAAAGTAGAATATAGAAGAACTCTGCTTGTCAGCTTTCTTTTCAGATTTTACCTGGAAGTGTTACATGGTTTACATCAGATGGTAAGCACTGGACAAGAATTGCATACCCCCATCAGCATATAGGCTGCAGTAAAACTCTGCTTTTTTAAAGATTAAGGGATGTGAGAGGGAAGGGTAAAGGTGCTAGGCTTTACTTCAAAACATGTGAAGGGAAAACTTTTCTTTTAGAAATAAGGGTCTGACAACACTGCTCTGACATCACCTTCTTTTCAGTATCCCTTCAGGTATGCTGAGCTTTCACAGGAGAAGATGAGTGCTTTGGGAATGTTGCAAAGTGATGTTCCTCAGGGTGTCCAGATCTATCAGGTGAGGTGTGTTTGTAGCTAGGACTGCCACAGACCCTCTTTTTTAATGAGTGTTTTGCCCTTCTAACTTTCCATTCTTAACTCTCTACTAATTGTAATGTGAAGCTGCTGAAACGTTTGGCGCTGTGGGAAATCTTTTATATTTTTGTAGATTTCCTGGTCTTTCAGCATACAGATGCACTCCTGGCCTCCAAGGTGTTGTGCAGATCAGACTGTCCTGACACAGCTGAAACAGAGAACACAGCTTTCAGCAATGAAAGAGCTCAGCAGAATTTAGTTAAACTGCCCGGTGGGCCTCAGTACAAATAAATGAAATAACCTACTGCAGCATCTCTGTGAATATTCAAGCCTGAAAGACTTCTTTGCAAAGCTACAGTATAGAAAGGAGAGGTGTTTGGCATATGAAAAAGTTTGTTCAGTAGAAGATCTCAATTTTAAAAATTTTGAATTTCATCAAGATTTCCCCCCTTTTTTTTGTTTTGTTGCAAAATTTAAAAACTTTTAAAATCAAACTTTTGCTGCTTCTTATCAGTTTTGCACTGAAAATTTTCAGTATCAGCCAAGAATTTAGTGTTTGTCCTTAAGGAGACTAAGAAGATATATTTTACAGAGGACTCTATACTTGGTAAAAGCCCAACCAAAACATAAATGTTGGAAGATTTTCATGGTCCCAAATAATAGTCTGTTTCAAGTTAATGTGAACTAGCAATTCAATAACAGAGAGCACCGAAGATATATTTTAATTAAGTATGTCTGAAATGCTTTCAATTACAGGCTGTCATTGAAGTAATAGAGGGAATCGATTATGGGAATTTAAATAACAAAAAAAATGAATTAAACCATTTTTAGTCTAGTTAATACTATCCAGAATATTAATTTACCTGCCTCTTTAGGAAGATGGACAAGAAGGAATTACAATGATTCCTGAATATAGTCCTGATTTAAGATATGTTTTCTCTGAAGGAAACATTATGAAATATGATTGTTTGAAGCAGTGGTGATGGTGAAGTGTGTAAGAGTGTGGCTTGCACAAGGTACTACCAGAAGCAGCATGAACCCAGCAGACAGGCCAACTATAAGATCCAGATCACTTTAGCTCTCCTTTATCTGCTATGGTTCCACTGTGTGAACTAGGCATTTTGTCCCTTTTATCTATCTTTTTCTTAATTTTTTCTACCTCTGTTTATTTAGTGCAATCTTTCCACAGAAGAGACTGCCATGTACTAGAGACATGAATGGTATCTAATACAGTATATTTCTCAGACATCTGCCAGGGCCACCTTGGTGCCAAGATAGCATGATCTAAAAATTTAATTACTCCTTTATAATGCATGCATCCCACAAGTATCATCATAAAATCTAGATAGTTCCACATAGTTTTTTTGATCACAAAATATCCTCAATAAATGTTTTTGAGTAAAGGCTCCTATAATTACTGGTCTGTCTTGAGGATAACATGTGTTGCAGGATGTTGACCCAGGACAGTCTCCACAAGATCCCGTGGGTCGTCCCATCAGGCACCAGTCTGGAATTAAGCACACCACTGGTGAGGCAGTTTTCATCGATGACATTCGCCCCGTGGATGGAGAACTCTCACTGGCTGTGGTCACCAGTGTTAAAGCCCATGCAAAGATCATGTAAGTAAGAAAAAACTACAAGCACATAAGTATGTTAACAAGTATTTTCTATTTTTATTATCTGATTTGGCCATATTATGAGGTACGTATTACAAATGAGGTAAGAATTTCTTTGCTGTGTGCTTTAAAAAGTGTCAGATATGGAAAGAAGAGTCCACATTAATGCATTCACCCATTGCAGTACAAAAAATGTGTAAAAAATATATTCTTATATTTTGTAAGTACTGGAACTAGCACTGAAAGAGCTGTTCTATGCCATGCACACACAGATGCTCATGCCTTTCATTTATTTTTTTTCTCAATATGCTGATCAACACATTCGCCTTCTCTATGTAGGGATTTGTCATGAGAATACTAAGTGGATTATCTTTCTGACCCAAACTTCACGGCATTACTTGTACTAGAGTTATTTGTACCACATGCTGTACTCATTTATGTGCATGTTCTTCTTTCCAGATCAATTGATGCATCAGAAGCCCTTCAGGTGCCAGGAGTGGTTGATGTAGTGACAGCAAGAGATGTTCCAGGGAAAAATGGCAGAGATGAGCAAGCATATGCAGAAGATAAGGTATTTCTTGCTTCTGGAGGAGTCTCTGAACCTTTTGGTACAGTTATTTATAAAATAGGAAAGTGAGTTTGCAAGTATCATCTTATTGCAATGAAATGAAAGTAAGTGCAAAATCAATTAATGCACAACCAGGCAAACTGGGCTGAGCAGATTTACCATTCCCCAGTAAGAGAGAAAGGAAAAACTCCCTTAAATAACTTAGAGTTTAAGTGAATAAGCCATGATTCCTAAAAGGCTGATAAATGAGTGATTGTCCTGGATTCTGAGAAAGTATGAAACAGCCATGATACCTGAAGTTTTAAAAGATGAGACAAATAAAATGAGAATTGCCTAGTTGGAACCAATATAAAATTAATTGCTAGATTATACACTAGAATATGGCAATGGGAGACAGCACTTTTCTTTTTGACAAATATCAACAGAGCTAAGAAATTTATAGGATCCATGCAGCCAGCATGACTGTACAGAATGTCCCAGGCCTCAGGCTGTGTCCATCACAAGTGATGCTGTTCCATGGTATTTGCAATAGGGCAAGAATAATTCCTAATGTGTTGCTCTTACCTCCCTATTCTTGTTTCTCTGAGTTTCCTTCATTTCTGCATACAGACAAGGAAAGCAGTCTGTGCAGATGGGATTTTACTTGGCCCAGTATCTGGCCACCTCAGGATCAACACAGGGGGAATGTTCATAACTACTGATGTCAGCAGCATTTCTAATGCCAGAAATGTTGCAGCAAATGAAAGATTCTAATAGGCTTCTCATCTAATGAAGATAAGTCTGCACTGGGATAGTATTCTTAGAGAAACAGAATATAAAAGTGGCATTTGACCAGAATCTATTTCCTCAAAACACTTTCTGTTCACAAACTTAACCACTACTATGTTTTTTCCTTGGGTAATACATTGGTGTGTTGCAGGTGATTTGTGTTGGTCAGATAATCTGTGCTGTGGTTGCAGAGTCACTGACTCAGGCAAAGTGTGGGGCTGGAAAGGTGAAGATAGTCTACAAAGATCTGGACCCAATTCTGACTATTGAGGTAAAATCTGTCTCCTCTTCCTTGTCTGACAGAGCTCTCTGTCACCTCACTCACTATTTTTGCCTTGTGCAGAGCTCTGCCAGGCGTTGGCTTTTTCTTTTTTTGATATGAGATACGACTTTATTGCTCCTGAATATGAAGTGTAAAAAGTTTATAAATGGCCTCCAAAATTTTGGTTCTAGAAACACATAAAATCTTACTAGGTACATATTCATCCAGTATATTGGAGATTGGTCTTTGTAGATCTAGGTAGAAATTACTAAAGAATATTCAGAGAATTCTAAGTAAGCAATTCCCAGAAGTAGTACATCAGTATAAAACTAAATTTGAGAACTTATGGTTGCAGAAATGCTGGTATCACACATCCTACATCCATGTTCTGAAAATTTTCAAGCCCAGCAGGTTTTCAGTAGCAAACAATCTGATTCTGAAATATTTTCAGCAGTTCTGAATGTCATTAACAGACATTTAATCTTTCTAATTTGGGGGAAGAAGAGAATTACATGAACTATGAAAAAAAAAAAAGAAAAATCCTCTCTAATAGCGGAAAAACTATCCTGCTCATTCTAATACTTAGCTATAACCATGTGTCCATCTGAAAAAGGATCATATGGATGATAAAAATCATCTGACTTTCTGACTTACAGTTAACATGTTTGTTTTATTTTTTGCTGCAGGATGCAATAAAACATAATTCATATATTACTGAAGAAAGGAAAATAGAAAAAGGAGATATTGTGAAAGGATTCAAGTCTGCTGATGAAATAATCGAAGGTAGTTAAAACATTAAGTGCATCAGGCAAGGTAGGAGAGTAAGGCTAGTTCAGAATCTATTTCCAGCTGGTGGATGAATTTAAATTTCTCATCTCTTCTCTAAAAACCTTGCTCTTGTTGTTTTTTTCCCCCTCACTGGGAATGGAGCTGAAATGTGTCATGTTTTAAATAAAGCTTAGCTAGCACCTGCTAGCTCATGTTGACTAAACTCTACCATTTCCTTGTCTCACTAAAATAAAGTGCCCTAGGACAAACATTACAGTTAAATAAGGCTTTGTTTATGGATGTTAGCTAACTTACCTTATCCCATTTTAAGCTGACTGCTTGATTTAGAACTAATCCCAGAAACAAGGGAATCAGAGTAAATTGGTCTGGAATACCACTCCCACAGTCACCAAATTCACTGTCTTCAAATCATGAACACAATCCAGTGGTTCCAGAGCATACTCTGTTCATAAGTATCAGACCTATGTTTAAGAAGTATCAATGAAGAATATTTCACAAGCTCTGGAGTTTAAGAGTCCCTATAATTACAAGGCTTTTTTTCCCAATACTTAATCTAAACGTCCTTTCCCACAAACTTTAAACGTTCTCCCTCTTAAACAGAAGTCTTTCATCTTTGATCCATAAATCATGTCTGCTAACCTTTATCATTGCCACTGCTCACTTCTCCATCATCTCTAATTTTACTACATCCAATTTCACTATGGTAATATTTCAGATTAGGTTTCACCAATGCCAAGTGGAGTCTCTCAGAAATTCTATGTAACATTAGTATCACAGAGCCAGATTAGGTTGTTGTAGTGGTATCAGTTGTGGATATACAGCCAAGCTGTGCTCCTCTGTAACCCCTGCTTGGATCTGGTTCAGTAGCGCTATCTAAAGTACTGGCACTTGCCCATTCTGAACTTCATGCCGTTGACTTTAGGCTCTTCCTCCAATGTAGAACAATCACTTTGAAATACAAACCTGTCCTTTAAAGGCCTTGCAACCCTTTCTAGTTTGATATTACTTATAGGTTAATCATTAATTGTTAAAGCAACCATGAGGTAACATTAGACTCAGAAAAGACTCTTCTATGATTCTACATGCATGAGCTTTGCAGACTGACAGCCAGTCATGTAAATGACTTTTCTGAGTTCAGTTTTCAACCAGTGGTATCCCTGATTTAATGTGGATTGTTCTTCTCAATTTGCTTATGAGTAATCAGTGTAAAAAGACAATAAAATTAAGGTGTATTATACTAAGATATCCTTCTCTGAACACTGGCTTGGCCAGTTTTAACACTTCCCCTAAATCTGTGTTTCTAACACCTGAATGCAGCTCTGAAATTTATTAGTGAGCACCTTATATATGCTTAGACAACTTGCGTCCTGCTGACATGCTTTTCTGATTGTTCTCTCATGAGATATATTATCAGACCTACCTTCAGCTGTTATCATTCCCTAAATTTCTGCAACCAAGTTTTTCTCTTCACTGAATACTAAGTACACATGAATTACAACCTGCTTGATCACAGAAGGGAACATAGCAGACGATTAGCTCCTTTTCCTTTTTCCAACCTCAATTCTATCTGTACCATGAACTGATTTATCTAAGTTGTTCTTGGAGATCTCCAAGCATTATGACTCTGCAGTCTCCCAGGTAATTTGTTCCAGTGCTTCACCATTCCTACCATCAAAGCAATTTGTTGTAATTTAAGTACTACTATGCTTCTTGTTCTCTGTACTGTGAGTATGTAGCACAGACTATTCGTTTTTGCAGCCGCCTTCCATTTAAAGGTTCATTCTTTCCTCACCTATTTGGGCTGGGCCCACTCAATTCTTACAGTCTTCTCCATGTAGGTTCATGGCCTGTGATGATCTTTTTTCTGCTTTGCTTTTGACTTTTTCCATGTCATGTCACCCTTTAGTGGATCCAGTTCTGATTCCTACTATTTCTGCATGAACATGTGTTTTAGGAAACGTGTCTCAGGAATAACCGCTAGGGAAATAATGTTACACTCAAGGATGGCATAAAGTTAAGGTTACGCAGAGAATTTGCAGAATTAGCTTCTATGCTGTGCTGACAGATTTCCCTCTCTTTAAAGAAAATGGTACAAAGGTGAAGTGTTGGATAGAAATGGGTAGAAAAAGTGGAAAGAGGATAAAAAAGGAAGAGGAAAGCTATATTTTCCCTCATAGAGTGATTCACATTATAATCCTGTTATAGCAGAAGAGATGTAACTACCTGAAAAAGAAAAAGCATGACATATTGAGTTGATACTGACTGAATAATTTTCTCTTAATAAACAAAAGTCTATAAATAAAAGGTGCAAACCTGAGACACAAAGAAATAAAAAAATAGATAAATCTATTTTTCTTCTGTGGCAAAACTCTTTTTCTCTGCCTTGTATACAGATACATAGTCCAATATAAATTTCCTTGCAGTTCATTTGAAGCTCAGTTTATATTTTCCAATAATTATATATGTAACAGGTGAATTGCACGTGGGAGGACAGGAACATTTTTACATGGAAACAAATAGTGTACTTGTTATTCCAAGAGTGGAGGATAAAGAAATGGATGTGTATGTGTCAACTCAGCACGTAACAGATGTACAGGTAAAACAAAGTATTAATGAGACTTGTTTCTTACCTTCCTAAATAACCTTAAAGCTGAACTACATGACCAGGAGTTGCTTTCAGTCTTCTCTGCTTCTCTTGAAACTCCCTGATGGTGTTCCCAATTCAGATTAATTGATCTGAATCTTTTTATGAAAGTAAGTGGCCTGACTACTAATCATAAAGCTGAATGGAACAGTATTGTGCTATTTGTATTATACAAGGCAGTACAGACACAAATGAGCAGTATTACTATGGGATGAACAAAGGGTATCTTGGATAGATAATATGACTGCAATCATATTGAGAAAAGACTAATTCTGTCTTAGAAGGATTTGGCCAATATGTCTAAAATCAGTGAGAACCAGTACAATCCTGGACAATCACTTTTTTTGCAGCAATGAGTGTCTTCTTCAGAAAGTATATTTCAGACAAGTTGCATCGCTCATATGAGTAGTTACATTGATGATGATGGGCGTCATAATCACATGTAAATAATGATAAATTAATATGGAATCAATAGTGACATATGAATTATGTGAAATTATGTGAAAAAAGTTAACAGGTTCTAGTTGACATCAGAGTTGGATTGTAGGCCTGTAGAAAACAACAGTTAAAAAATTGTAATGTTAATTTCTACATGTTTAGTATTAGCTTTTGCAGTTCATCACTGGCTTTCATTTTTCAAGCTTTCCCTGTCAGGCCTGCAAATTAAATCTCTAGTTACATCTTTTGAAACACTATCAGAGGAGGTATTTTCAAAATGCAATGTCAGGATTTTAGTTACATTTTCTAGTGTGCACTAAACAATCACTCTGTTCCATTTAGCTTGCTATTCTAGTGGATGCTTTATCTCCAGCTGCAGGTGAATGTGCAGTTCTGTATAGGGATTATCATATCTGGCATCAGATAATCAAACTAGTTTTCAGAGTTGTTTTTTGCATTTCTACTGTTCTTTAAAGACTACACTGTACTTTCATTAGCATGTTTATTTGTTTGAATTCTTTTGTTTATCTGTACCTATAGCAACTCTATTTTTCTGCCCAGGAGTCTTAAACCTGATAGCTTTTAATACATGATTAGTCACAGAAAATAGGCATTTTTTAATGTACTTTGGCAGGTAAAATTCTGGATGTTCACTTTTGCAGGAATTAGTGGCTTCAGCTTTAAACCTCCAGTCCAGTAAAGTTATGTGCCATGTGAAACGTGTTGGTGGAGCATTTGGTGGGAAGATAACTAAACCTTCCCTCTTTGCTGTAATTGCAGCCGTGGCAGCCAACAAGTAAGTTGATTTCACTAAATTGAAAGAGTGATTTAACTAAAATAAATTAAAAATGACAAGACTGAATTAAAAAGAAACTTCAGTCCTGAACCCTACTTGGAGGGTTATCCTGATGACATCATATTTTTTATCTCTTTAGCAGTAAATCTTGAAAGTAAAGTAAATCTTTAGCAGCTTGAAAATTCTCTGGGCTTTTGACAATGGTATTCACTTACTATCTGAAAGCTAAAACAAAGGCATGGAGGCAGTTTCCCTCTGGGATTATCTGTACAAATCCCAACCATTTGGGCCTCTGTGAGACATGGTGGTATGAATTTCACTCTAGATATTCAGTGGAAGTGTATTTTACCCTAATACATAGGTATGGTCACATCAGCCCTTTGTGCCACAGCTGTCCTTTGAGTTCCTTGCCTTTCCACGTCCTGTGCATGCTTAATGGAACTTGCATCCCCCTGTTGAGAAGCTGAAGGGAAAACCACAGAAAAGCTCATTTCCTCTACTTTGTTTCTGTTGCCAAAAACAAAACAAAACAAAACAAACAAAAAAAACCCCACAAACAAACAAAAAAAAGCTGAATCAGCCTAAACTCAGGCATAGTATGTTAATAAAAAACTAAAATATTGAATGGACTGATTTATTGCCACTCACCACTAGGAGTCTGGCCATGTACATGTAATGTCATTTGCAATCTGCATCAACAGGCTGTAATAAAAGTGGATTTTTTTAATGTTCATTTTAGGACAGGGCATCCAGTCCGTTTTGTCCTGGAAAGAAATATGGATATGTTAATCACTGGTGGACGGCACCCTTTCTTTGGAAAATATAAAGTGAGTGAAAGAAGATATTTTGCTTAGTTACTGGGTAATAGTTTCTTCTGAGACAAATCAGCATAATATCATTGGCTAACAAGACACAGCAAGAAACCAAACTCCTCCTCTTCTGAAATCCTAATCCAGCACCAACCTTCCCCAGTCCTAAAAGTACCCTGACATATTCCATGAATCAAAAAAACAGCTATCATCCTACTCCTACAGCCCATGCAATATCCAGAAAAAGCAGAACCATCCATCCCCTTTTTTACTCTAGAATACTGCTAACATCAGCCCTACCCCATCCACAGATGACAAATTTGTAAATCAGAATTGAATATGAGCCACTCCTCCAATACAAAGCCAGCCCTGAAAGGTAATGCAAGATTCGACTTGTAGCAAAACTCTTACTTTTGACTTCTAAATCCTTGCATTATATAGGTAAACAATGCCAGCACTGAAATCAGCTTGGCAACTGGTTGTAGCAGAAGCAAAGCCCTTCTCTTTGGTGTTGGTTTATGAATTAAACACACTAAAACCCTCCGGGACTGGGTTTATTGTTCAATATGGTTTGGATAAAGAAGGGCTGAGGAGCTGGCTTTCCTAGGGACTCTTGCATGAGTGGTAAAGTTTGGCTGATGACTATTCCTGGGAGAGACTGCTTATATTTTTAATTTTGCTGAAGATATTGCTCCCAAAGATACTGTTCAATTCTGGTTATGATTAGACTAGGTTTAGAACTGGTTTGGGAGAAGAAAGGAGGAAGGTTTCATTTTTGGTTAAATTTTGTTTTAACCATAAGACAAGGATTGTGACTGACAGATGTCAATAGCATATGTATTTCATATTCTTCTGGGTACCCATTACCTGATTATCATTTTAAATCTGGGATAAAATATGTTGCTGGGGCAGAACTTTTCAATAAGCCTCCATAGATGGATGATTCATATTCTGTTTTGATGTAGTTACAACTTTCCTTTTTTCTCCTAAAATTTGGATAACAGCTACAATTTTGAAGGAGAAGGAATGTTGTTCTTGATCTTTCAAATCCTAAATCTGACCCCAACCCTAACCTTTCCTTTAATTAAATACAATAACAGAAAAACCTGTATTAATTGCTTAACTACATTAAGGAAAAAACACTCTCCCCATCAGTCCCATGTCTTATCTTGTCTGTGCAGCTGTGCAGGATTTAGCCAGAAATAATGTTCATTATCTATAGTTTTCTTATCCTTAATTGTGGTAGAGCTGCATCAGTTTATATAACTTAACAAGTTGGTCTCCACTTACTTTGCAGTTTTCTGTGATTGTACCCCTTTAAATATTGTTATATAATGCATTAAAATATAAAACCATGTATTACCTTTAAAAAAAGAGTTGAAGAGGAAGGAACCAGAACCAGAATCAAATCAAATTTAGTGGATATTTCTGAACGTGTAATCTGCAAAATATATGCATCACTGGTTCATATTGCTATATTGCCTAGATGGTGAAAACATTATTACAAAATAAATACTTCAGAAAGTAGAATTAGTATAATCAAAGTGAATATTTTCTTTAATGTTCTTGTCATCCTCTTTCTGGTCTCTGTTCTTACTCGACATAGCAGTGTTTTTCAGATTCTGTTTTTCAGATTCTGTGTGGGTATAGTCCATGCCTATGTGGGAGAACAGCTTTGTGGGCAGCTGAGGTACTCTGATGATTTGTGGGGTTTGCATGTATTTTGCTCTTTGGTTTGTGTATTCAGATCCAAAACAATACCATCCTATAGACAGAAATCTATGCAGGTAATTTTTCCAATTCAGTGGAAACAGTCCCATTGTGTTCTGTAGTGTGAACCTCAGGTGTGATATTTCTTAATTGGTTAGCTTATTTATAAAGGGATGTTTGAAATACATGAAAGAAAAGACCACTAATGCATCAGTTTCTATATTACAGGTTGGATTCATGAATGATGGTAGAATAACAGCTGCAGATTTTCAGTGCTATATAAATGGTGGCTGTACAAAAGATGAATCTGAGTTGGTAAGTCCTTCTTCACTGATACCAATTACACTGACTGAACTGGTCACAAAACGAAAATAACAGTCCTTTGTCACAGTTTATTTCTCCTAAGAATATTCCTGTTCTTGTTAAGTAAAACTCTCATCTACCTAAAGTAAAAATGCATCTGTGGCCCAGATGTCAATAACAGAGCATCTTTAAGGAGGTACGATATTTCCTGTCAGGTCATTCTGGACATAGAAAATTCAGAATGAAAAGTTCTGTGAAGACAAAGAGACACTAAGTTTTATTAGCTAGCCTACTATCATAAACTCATTCCTTCACTTCCTCAAAACTGGAGGTCTGATTTTTCCCTTAGTAACGCTTCTTTATGCTCTTGAAATTCCTATGAGTTAAATGCAGTTTCTCTGATTTAGACATGGTTTCTTTACTTCCGTTGGTGTAAAAACCAGCAGAACAACAAGCCTGTTGAGTAAAGTTAAAACAATTACATCTTATTGGTCTCTTGAGTGTCTTTCACAAGTTTCACTGTCTTTATAAAGGAAATGGAACCATTTGAATAACTGTCACCTCTTATTTCAGGTGATTGAGTACATTGTGTTGAAAGCAGACAATGCATACAATATCCCCAACCTCCGAGTCAGGGGACATGCCTGCAAGACTCACTTGCCTTCTAATACTGCCTTCCGAGGATTTGGGTTTCCCCAAGCAGGTCTGCTTATGGAGACCTGTGTTGTGGCTGTGGTGACCCAAACTGGCCTACCACATGAGAAGGTAAAAGAGCTGAGACTGCCAAATAAAACATGAGTTAACAGACAATTCTAAGACTTAGACTTAAGCTCCTTGTGCTTAAGCCACTTTTTGTAGAAAGAGATGTACCAACTTCAGTTGGACTGAATGGTACTTCATTCAGCTCCTATGCTTCCATGGAATAATACTTGATATAATACAGATGAAAGTGGAGAAAACTGGCCCAGGATCTGCTCCAAAACATTTGGTGACTGCTGTTAGCATGACCAGCTTCAGTCAAAATAATATTATCTCTTGTACTGTGTGACCAGTTTTAGATCACCTAGTGTATGTATAGCTGTCCCCTTGTCTCAACCTCTCAGAACTGAAATTACCAACTTTTCTAGGTATCTATGTATGTATGTATGTATGTATCTATCTATCTATCTATCAGCAGTTTGACTGGTGGCTCTGTCATCCCTGTCTCCCCAGCCTTCAGAGAGAGTGTCCCAACAGTTTTTATTGTTGCCATTTCCTCTCCAGTCTTCAAGAGCTATCCTTTCCTTACATGCTGCTTAACCCAGTGTGAGCTTTTCCTCTTTTATATGTGCCAACCTCTTGTATTTTCAAACTATGGTTTATAAATCATTTTACTTTCCTAGGATGACAACCATCATGTCTTTTCGCTATTTCTTTGAATCTTCTCCCTCTCCCATTTACTTGCTGTCCTTTACCACATTTCAGGAAAGCTTTCAGACACATCTCCAAGGGACAAACAGGTTTTTTAGCTTTTGAGCCATTTTAAGCCATTTGAGCAGTGATGGATAGGACATTATGTTTAACATAGATAAGTCTTAATTATATTATTGTATCATTATATGCCATGTCATTATATTGTATATAATATGCCAGTGTATTATAAAGCAATGTTTACTTTCAGCACTGAATTTGCTTGGTTTAGGTTAGGGAAATAAACATGTACAAAGGAGTTAACCTAACATCCTTCAAAGAAAAGTTTGATGCAGAGAATCTGTGGAAATGTTGGGAAGAATGTTTGGACAAATCTGACTACTACCATCGAAAAGCAATGGTGGAAGAATTTAACACTAAAAATTATTGGAAAAAGAAAGGAATTGCCATCATTCCAATGAAGTTTTCTGTTGGATTTAATGCAACTTATTTTCATCAGGTAACCCTTTCAACACAGTGCTTTTGTGATCTCAGCTCTCTATATTCTCTCCAAAAATAGAGGAAGTATAATCTCTACAGGCAGAAGGGAAAGAGAAAGGGAAAAGAATTCCAATATGCTGGACTAGCGCAAAATATTATTCCCTTGAGATATACTTTCAGGAAGAGTATCGCTCTATCTGGCCAATGTCTTTATAAATGCTTATAAGTTAGTAGTTTATTCCATCCCTTGATTGTTTCTGCACAAGTTTGTAGATGAAGAGCTCCAGGAGAGATCAGTATATTTCATCCAACAATGTTCTCATGGTAAAGAAACATTGAATCTAGGGAATATAATTCATCTGATACAAAAGGTTAAAAAAAGCATAAATAATAGTTATATTCCCCCAAAACCTTCAAAATAAAGCTCAGGCATTGCACTGAATTTCCAAATATCTGGATTTAAATCTTAGAGATTTATTGTTTAATCTTGTCTCTGTCAGCTAAGACTCTAACTGACAGCAGCAAAATGTCCCCTGTTTGCAAACACCACAAGCTGACACCAAAGAGATCACATGACCATTATTTGTCAATGTAGAATTGGTAACAAATAAAAAGGTGTCCCCAAGGCACTGTATTTCACAACACCTCTCAGGCTCTACCGTTTGCTCTGAGTGTTGGTACCTCGTTGAATGCCACACCGAAGCATCTCTTTACAGAATTTCTAGTTCTCTTTCATGTCCATTTATTCCTTTATAGGAGTGGATGTCTTCTATGGGATTGATTTCTTTCATCACCATTCCTTGGAAAGTTATTTATTCCCAATTTTACCATTAATTAAAGTTCATTACTTCAATTCCAACCTGCATCTTGCATTCCTCCTGTTTAAGATAGCTACTTATTGGGAGAGGGCTGCACCAAAATACAAGGAGTGAGTCAGGTTCTAAGCCATTCTCTTGACAGCCTAGCAAAGAGAAAGGAAGAGCAGTTGTGTCATTGCTCCATCAAAATTAGTTACTAGGAACATCAGTTTATTATTATCCTCCTCTGGACACATGCAAATCCCTCTGTTTCAGAAAAACAAAAGTACAAGTCCACTACTGTTTGTTCTAAAAGAAAAGTTCTATAGCTGTTCATTGTAGGAGATACCTTACCCTCTGTTGAAAGTGCCTTTGATTCCAGGTTCAAATTCTGCTCTGTCCTCCTTTTTCATCCCAGATGAAGAGGGAATAATAGCTGGGGATACGTACACATTATAACTAGAGCCAGCATGTCCTTACTTTACCCAATTTCACAAGAAGAAAAATGTGGTTTTCTGTTATTTGAACTAATTACTGTGATCCCTGCAGAACTCCTTTGAATAACTACTAGCTCATTTAAAGTCTGTCATGTCTTAGAACAGTGAAATTTGTTATTGTCAGACTGTTGGAGAATTTCCACTCCAGTTTAATAATATACTGATCTTGTAAATTAAATCTGTCTTTGCCTTGTTGGGGTATTTTATACACCTTTGTTCAGTGAAGTAAGAAAATCACCAAGTTTCTGTGGCTCTTCTTTAGGCTGGAGCTCTTGTCCACATCTATATAGATGGGTCTGTGCTAGTCACTCATGGTGGAATTGAACTGGGACAAGGAATTCACACTAAGATGTTACAGGTGAGTTAGTCAGTACCTGAGGGTAAACAAAATGTAAGGAGGATAACTGAGCAAAAAGGATGAATGGCAGTAAGAACTGTAATAAGTAAAATCTATAGCCATAAGAAAGATGAGTTTAATATTGAGTTGTTGCTTTTGAGTTATTGACAAAGACAAAGCTTCGGAAAAAAAACACAAGCAATAATCTAAGTGACCTTTCAAGACCTAGAAAGGAAAAAACATCTTTGTGGTAACATTACTGTTATCAGGACAGCTAGGGCACAGAAGGCACATGCAAAAATGACCCCAATGTTTTGTAGCAGAGAGAGTTAAAAATGCTGAAAATGTAACTTTGTTGTGTAACAAACATCAATGATAACATCACTTAATTTTTATGCATTTCGGGTGTAAATAGTGATAAACAAAACTATGTCATTTTGGAGCTAAAATAAAGCTACTTCTTCAAAATGGGCTGCATGAACATCGGAATATTAGAACACAGTGAAAAACAATAAGGTGGGAACACAAGCCATTTCAAATGAGATAGAAAATAAGATATACAGATGAGGAAGAATGATTCATTGTTTTTTGAATTTGATTAAATTTTCCATTTGTAACAAAAACCTTATTAGAGAGAGCAATTAGAAGCAAAACATACAGTATTGCATTGTATTGTTTTACCTTCTATTATTTATATAGAACTTACATATAAAACATTAGTTTTATGGAATAATTGTTAAGGAAAACAAGCATTTGTCCTGTTGAATTAGGTAATTTTTCTGTGTGTGCAAATATATAGGGAGATGAATTCTTGACTGCATCTCGATTGAGACTGGGTGGCTTTTTGTTTACTCTTATTACAGATTGCCAGTCGTGAACTGAAGATACCACTGTCATATATCCACTTCTGTGAAACAAGCACAACGACTGTACCTAATGGCAAATACACAGCAGGTTCAGTTGGTACTGAAATCAATGCAAGAGCAGTGCAGGTTAGACTTGTTACCATTTTTTCATATAATTAGTGATTCTGTTGAATACTAAGTGTCCCTCTGAGGATTCATATTTATTTTTTTGGTTTGGTTTTGGGTAGCTTGCAGTTCTTTATCTTGAAATTCCACTTGCTAGTTTACTTTATTTGCATAGTTTAAAGCGAGGCAAATTATAGAACACTGTTAAAAAGGGTCACTTTTCTCTGCTCTACTGTATCAGATTTACAAATGTGGGTGCTGTTCTTTTTTAGATTGCTGTTAGATGAATTTATGGATCTTCATTTTATTTTGTATTTAAACACAATTTAAAGGAAAATTTAGCATAAATTGTATTTCAGGTATTGTTTTTAATAGTCAGACCCTTAACCTTTTAAATGCTTTGGGACCAATTCGACTTTCATTTATTTTGTAAAATGAATCATTCCAGCCACTGTTTTTTCCATCTAGTATATCAAAATAGGAAGAGAGTCAAGTCCTTTATCTTCCTTTTCTGATGGTTTCAGCAATAGCCTGATACATGAATACTTCAGTTACATTAGAGCAGTTGCTAATGCCAGTCTTCACAAAGTGCTGCCTTCTAGCTGGCAGACAGCAGAGTAAAGAAATTGTACGTAAATGAACAGAATTACAGCCCTCAGAATGAATTTAACAAACTGATTTCACCAAGAAATAGCCCATATTGCTTTGAAATCAGCAGATAGATTTGGGGTTGTGGGTTAGTCACTGGTATCCAACCTTCCTTCTCCCTAGAATGCCTGTCAAATCCTTTGGAAGCGCCTGGAGCCTATTCGAAGAGACAATCCTGATGGCAAATGGGAAGACTGGGTAAATATCTCTCTCTGTTTCGTAGTGTTAAATTATGATAAACCTGTAAGTGTAGAGTGAAAGCTGACATTGTTCTGGAGGGAGAAAGGTGTCTCCCTGCATGAACTAAACTGGAAGTGAGAAAGAGTAAATAGGTGTAAAATGGTGTAAAAGCAAGTGGTACAACACAATGTTCTGGTGAATTTGGCCAACTTTAGTGGTTTTGCAATGCCCCCTGCTTCCTAAAGACATGTCCAGGGCACAAGCAAATATAAAGCTTTTACTCAGAGCTCTTTTTTTCTTTATTTTTTTTTAAGTTTCACTTTTTCTTTAAATGTGAGGTAAAGAATTTTTAATTTTCTCTCTTGAATAATGAGTATACTTTTTGCAGATCAGTGAAGCTCACAAGCAAAGCATCAATCTTTCAGCTACTGGCTATTTCAAGTAAGGAAAGACATTTTCTTTTTTAATTTCTCATCATTGGAGGTGTGACTTTGTCAATAGGTTGCAGGAAGGATAAAACTGGCCCCATTCACTTTTCTTAAGGCCATATCAGATGCAGCACACAAACCATTAACAACTTGTCTTGACCAGAGACTGCAGTGTTTAACAAGGAATTCTTTTCTTCAACCCATATGGATTTTGGAAGCACTTTATATCCTTGGTTAGCTATTCCACACAACATATCAGTGGTGCTACACTCCAGATTATCTTTGACTACAGGGATCCTATGAAAATAGTTAGCTTAAAGAGTTTATGTTACCAGAGAATCATAGAATGGTTTAGGTTGGAAGGGACCTTAAAGATCATCTAGTTCCAACCCCCTGCCATGGGCAGGGACACCTTCCACTAGTCCAGGTTGCTCTGAGCTCCATCCAACCTGGCCTTGATCACTTCCAGGGATGCGGAGTCCACAGCTTCTCTGGGCAAGCTGCTCCTGTGCCTCACCACCCTCACAGCAGAGAATTTCTTCCTAATATTTAGCCTAAACCTGTTCTCCTTCAGTTTAAAGCTATTAACTCACATATCATGATATATGATTCTTTTAGTGATCGCAACAGTGAGGACAAGGATAGGGAGTGGGAAGTATCTTGATCCAATTCATATAATGTTCTTACTTCCTCCAGAGGTTATCATACAAACATGAACTGGGACACACAGAAAGGCCATGCGTTCCCGTATTTTCTCTTTGGAGTTGCATGTTCTGAAGTAGAAATTGACTGTTTGACAGGAGCCCACAAGGTAATGTAAAAAAACACAGTGAACTTGAAGTAGAGTTGGATGAACTTTCCACTGTCATTACATTCCTATGACATTTTTTTCTCTTGCATTTTTTTAAATAAGAAGAGACATAGCCAGCAGAACAATAAATGGCTATAGTGCCCTTTATAATATCATTTGGTCATCCTTTTCTTGCAATAGAAGCCTGATGTTAACCAGAAAAATAAGAAACACTATGAGAACAGTGGAAAATAAAGGTTTAATGTTTGTACCATATGTGATGACTTTAAAATTCAATTAGACCTTCTGAACATCTCCCTGCAGGTTAAACCATATCATTAGTTACAGTCTCCTTTTTAACAGTTACATTTAAAACAGGTGAAGCCACAGTCACACAACATGACCTGTTGCAAAGGGGAGTTAGTGCAGGGAGAGCTCTCAGCAGCACTATATGGAGACCAATTCAGTGTCTTCTGGTTACTGCAGAAGCGTACTTGGCTGCAGAGGCTGCCAGATATCCAGTAGCCCATGTGGAGCTAGACTCCAAAATCACTGGAGTCTGTGAACCTTCTCAAACTACACCGTACTGGGATTTAAGAGAAGCCACTGGACATTGTATAATAACATCCCATGAGACATTTTTCCCTGTCCCCTTCTCTACATAAGGAGCTTCTGTTCAAGTGACTGTGCTTCCACACTCACAGCAAAGCACAGGAGATGGCTGGACATCACTTCAAGCAATGCAGTTTCTATAGGAGAACAAGCAACAAAGCCATTCTTGAATTCATGATCATCCTGTTACTTACAGGATGTGTGATGTGTGCATCACATTCCAAGTGTCAGACAACCACCAAAAATTGTTTATCTAAATGAAATCTCAATCTATACAGCCTGTCTCAAGTAGCTTTCATGTTTCAGAATAAATTTGTAATATTTCTGATAACACATCTTTCACGGATGAGACTGTAGATTATTTAGGATCCCTTTGTTGTGTATTTTAACTATAACTGTGTAACACCTTTTTTTTATTTAACAGAATATCAGAACAGACATTGTCATGGATGCCTGTTTTAGCATAAATCCAGCTATAGATATAGGACAGGTATGAATTTCCATAGTTTTGCTTTATATCAAATGTTACTGAAATTTCTATTTGTGCCAACATGATTGCTGTTATTGGTCAATTTAATAACTACCAAAGCCTATGAGACACTGCCCATTAACATTCAAGGATGTTAGATTGACAGATGGATTTGTTTTTATTCGTAGCTATAAATAATACTAAGTTACCTTTTTTACTTCTTGTTCATCCTCTGAGAAGTGATGAGAAAAATAGGTCCAACAGACTTGGGAAATGTCCTACAGGATTAGCACCCTGAATCTCCTTATGACTTTCTTCCTGAACAATTTACTCCACCCCAGACTGAGGGCTAAATCTTAACCAGCTGCAGAGCAGTGTTGACTTCAGCTGTGATGTAATGAAAAAGGCTGTTGAGATGGATCAGACCCTTCTTTAGAGGTCTGTTGTATCCATTGCTGTGTATTATGGATTCAACTACATGTATCTACAGACACACTGAATAGTGACAAAAGTGGTGTCACTCACTAGTAGTTTGTAAATGAGAAAGTAGTGGTGAACTCGGACTGTAAACAGTATTTGTTGTTTCTTTGCAGAGTCAGAGGAAATGCTCCTAAAAATGTGACCTACATTTAAAGCCTTTCTTATCCTGCTATTTATCCTATTCCACACTCATCCTCATATATTTGCCCTTCACCTAAAATCTTATATTCATTTTGCACATTCATGGACTGCCAAACCTGTCAAATTAAGTTCTTTCTTAGCAGTTTAATTCTATGTTCACCTTGCACCAGTGTTTACATCAACTACTGACACAGTCCAAGTGTCTGCTCAGCAGTTGTTCCTTCCTACATGATGTTGGTCTGTTATTTTCTCTTCATATCCAAACTATCACCTGTTTATGGCTGATATACTTGTCTCAAAGAAATTTTATTGGCTATCTGCAAATCTTTTAAAGCAAATATTAGATTGAGCAGATTATATATGTCATAGTCCCTAGACAAATATCTCCTCACTGGGGTTGCTGTGGATTTGACTCAATTCTATTTGGCAATTTTGCAAAAGCAAATCAAAGGTAACTGTACTAGTTACAGTGAGATTAGCCAGGAATAAGGAAGAGTAGAACTTGAGCCAATGAAAATATTTGTCAAAGTCAGATGAAGACAGCCTTGTCCTATTTGGGTCTTTGTTGATTAATAGAAAGATACCAGTTCATGTATAATCTTACTAATTAAGTCTGATTGTATATCTGTTTTTATCTTTTAAAATAACTGAATGAAATGTAAAAGTTTACCTTTTTTTCTTTGGTCAGATTGAAGGGGCCTTCATTCAGGGGGTTGGTCTTTACACATTAGAAGAAATCTACTTTTCTCCAAAAGGAGAGCAGCTCACTCTTGGCCCAGATACATATAAGATCCCTGCTGTCTGTGACATTCCTGAGCAGTTCCGTGTCTATTTACTGCCCAATTCACGCAACTCAATTGCCATCTATTCTTCCAAGGTAAACATGCCAAACTTACTGTTTGCAAGCACAGCAGGAGATTCTGCTGCAAAACCATGACTGTAGTGTATGGTATGGTTTGCATTTATTTTTGGGGGGAGGGGCAGCTTCAGCTATGGAGCAAATTGGACTTAAATGGTAAACACTGGTGTTCTCAGGTTTTGGACTAATGTTCTTTTTATGATTTATTGGTATTACAGTAGCACTTAGAAACCCCAATCAAAATTGAAACTTTTATGTAAAAGAACACAAAACTGTTGTGCTATAAATCAAAAGTGAAAAGGTCCATCTTGAAGAGCTTTAATTGGCCAAACAGGAGCACGGACGGAAAAAGGAAATATTGTTATAATTTTTAAAGGCAAAGAAGTGATGAGACAAGAGATTAAGTAACTTTCTAGAATCTCACAGGAAACTTGTGATAGGTATGGGAACAGAGCCCAGTTTTTCTATCAGCCATGGCAGAGCACCATTCTTTCTGTCCTAAGGGTACCTCACTCTCTCAGGAGGCACACAGTACTAGGACTGAGCACTGTTCATAGACTCAAAATAAAAGCAAAAAAAAGGCACCTCAGAATAAAAGGAGAACTAAAGGTAGGTGTAGACCTCAGGATACTAAAAGACAGGAATGCCCACAAGTCCAGCCATGAATCTAGAGCAGGTATAACAAAGTGCCATGGTTTAACCCCAGCAGGGAGCTAAGCCCCACAGAGCTAGCTGTTCACTCACTTGCCCCCCATGGGATGGGGGAGAGAATCAGAAGGGTAAAAGTGAGAAAACTCATGGCTTGAGATAAAGACAGTTTAAACATAAAGCAAAAGCTGCACACACAAGCAAAGCGAGATAAGGAATGGAATTCATTCACTATTTCCATCAGCAGGAAGACATTAATCGCCAGGAAAGCTGGGCTTCATCTCCTGTAATGGTGACTTGGGAAGACAAACACCAGAACTTCTTCCCCCAGCTCTGTACGCTGAACATGAGGCCATATGGTATATTCCATGCCATATTCTGTGACTTTGGGCAGTTTGAGACAGCTGTCCTGGCTGTGTCCCCTCCCAGTTTCTTGTGCCCCTCAGCCTCCTTGCCTGTGGGGTGCAGTGAGAGGCAGCAAAGACCTTGACTCAGTGTAAGCCCTGCTCAGCAGTAACTAAACATCCCTGTGTTATCAGCACTGTTTTCAGCACAAATCCAAAACACAGCCTCATACTGGCTACTGTGAAGAAAGTTAACTCTACCCCAGCCAAAACCAGTACACAAAGGAATAGAAATTTCCAGAAGTCTGCTTCATATTCTTATGGTCTTACATGGCATAAATGAGTAAAAAAACTCTTCCCCATGAAGAAAACAGACAGATTAAGAGCACAATTCTTATCAAAATTAGACAGCACAAACTTTATCCATGCAAGAGGGGCTAAGAGGACAGTGGGGGCGGGCAGTCTTTCTTCCTCTGTTTCATCATGAAGAATTAATTCCACTTGGATATAGAAAAGCTAGTCTTTGTGAGAAGTCATGAGTTATTTCATAGCTTTTTAACATGAGCACTGAAGTCCCAGTAGCTTTATTGTGAATTTTAAAATTATCCCCACCAGCCAAATTCAGGTCCTTGATGGTTTTCTGATTTTAAAGTTCTCAGAGATCCAAGGAAAATTGTTGAATCCAAATATGCTGGACATGACCAAATAGTGACCTGCTGTGATTCAGTATATTTCAGATAAATACAGCAGAAATGCGCTGATTTAACTCTGTGCTGGCAGTTTCTAAAGCCAGTCTCTCCAGCTGCCTCTCTCCTCTACCAGGGCATGGGTGAGGCTGGATTATTCTTGGGCAGCTCAGTGTTCTTTGCAATACGAGATGCAGTGGCTGCTACACGGAAAGAAAGAGGATTGTCCCTGGACTTCACACTGAACAGCCCCTTGACTGTTGAGCGGATTCGCATGGCCTGTGGTGATGTCTTTACTGAGATGGTAAGGTTATTTTCATTCCTTTCCTGAGCTGGCCAACTCCTTAATTCTCCTTCATCTGAATGGGCAGTGCGCCTAGATGAATCAGTGAGCCAAATCTCTTTTCTTCAACATTTAGCAGAGCTTTGCACTTTATTTTATCAGTGGCACCTTGTTCAGCCATGTTGACAGAGTAACATGAACTGACAGTCCAGAACTGAGGAACCTGTGCTGTTTCCTCAGTGGTAATGTTTCAATTTATTTATCTCCTTTAAACTAAAAGCCTTGAAAGTCCTTTTCAGATTATAGTTTGACTTTTTTCAGGCAGCAGCTTTGCAAAATTAACATTTTCTGAATTTGAACAACTCTATTGTACCCTAGACTGAAAATTTCTCTATTAAGAGAGACACAGTTTGAGTCAGGCAGACCTGCAGGCCCCACTCTTCCATTGGCAGCCAGCTAGAGACTCCCTGACCTCAACCTCCCTGGAGGTTGGGGCTGTGAATTCCATATCCATCCACTTCTGCTTCCTCCTGTGCAGGATATCCAGCAAGGTGTTTCACAGTGATAGAACTTCTCGTATTCATAGAAGTTATAACCGGGATAAGAACCTTTCTGGGCTAAGTGCTGTGCAAACACTCGGGAAAAATTCAGAATTTAAATAACGGCGAAGTTGTTATCCAGTCATCAGGAGTTGATGTTCTGTCTCCAGGAATGCCCTCAGAAATGTAGGATTTCTTTGCAAACATCATGGCTTCCATGATTCAAGCAGTGTCATTAAACCATATTGCATAATGGAACCTCGTATGTCCGTTCCTCTAATCTGAGCCTTTCAGGCTGTGAGCTCACCTCTGCTATGGAGATATGAGCTTAATTACCTGTTCAATTATCAGAATGCCACTGTTAACTAGAAGTAAGTTGCTTGATTTCACAAACTTTTATAACACGGGAAAATGGAGTTTTGTGCATGAAATGACATTTACATGGCTGATAAGGAACATGCATTTGTGAATTACAGTAAGTTCTTTTTTCCCCTTAGCAAAATGATGTTGTTTTCTTTATATTTTATTTCAGATTCCAAAAGACAAACCTGGAACCTATAAGCCATGGGCCATCGATATAGCTTAGTACTGGTTTCCTAAGTATAAACCAACCAGGTGATTCCTTCAGCCACTTACTGATCAAAAGCATTCATGCACGAAAGAACTGTAATACTCACATGCACACATGCATGCATATATATATCACACCATCTTTGCTGAACAAGATATAAGCACCAGTTCTATTGTAAGTCTCTAAGTAAAACACCTCTCATTAATGTGTTTCATGCTACCCTGGAATAGTTGGGGAGTTAACTCAAGAACTTCAAAGCATTTGCATGAGATTCTGAAAATATCTGCAGTGAAGAGCAGATCACAAATAGTACCATTTTGTCACTTCTACATCCAGTTTGAGAGCCACAGCTGTTGTTATCTATTTTTTCTGTTCTAACATATGAAAATCCCAAAGATCAGAATTAGACAATGTACAAATTAGTGATGGGCAATGCATCAATATTTCTGTAAAAGAGATATTCTGAAAGTACATACTGCCAAATATTTCTAGACACCGATATATTATTACCACTACAGTAACCACAGTAATACACCAGTAAAGCTTCTTTGCTTCCTGGCAGCCTACTTCAAGCCTGCTCCTTACCACCAGATCTCTTTGAACCACTATCAACTTCGACCTCTCCTAGAGCTGGAGTATAATCACTGCTATTCATTCACTGCCTCATCATCACTTGTTCCTCTTCTCCTCTTCCTTACCCACAGTTTTGCTCCTTCTTTCCAGCAAAATGGTGAAGCAGAACATAGCTGATGCATTCATCTGTAGGTGAGGAGAGGGCACAATGTGAGAGAGGTGTACTGGAGGTAGGAAGGGTTAAAGCAGGACAGGTTCCCAGTACCAGCTTCAAGTGACCATAACACAGGTCAGGTTGCCCATTGCAGCCGTCAGCAGGCCTGCACAGCAGATGTGTAGATGAAAAGGTGGAAGGGAGCAGAGCTGAGAGGAAAACAATGACAATAGAAGTTCATCATAGGTGTGTCAGCTCACAGTTTAACTGAGCTGTGCCAAACAACTGGCATTCTGACAGAGATTGTTTCGGAAAGGAGCTTTTAAAGTGATCCGGTGGCAGCTGTGTGCTCATTTCCCCATGAGGAGAGGAGACTGAAAAGCAAGTGCAAACGTATTTGAGAGGGAGAAAAGGGAATGGCTGAGCTAAGCCTACATAGTAATATATACAAATCAATATTCAACTTTGATATCTGATAGTTCAAAGCAATAAAATTTACAGTAAGAACACATTTAACAACATCATTGTGTACCCAAAACACTAGCATAAGAAATAACTCTGGAGATGCTTAACAGATATTCCATTAGTTCAGATCTTCATTTATATAGGCAGAAATTTAGGCTATTTTCATTTATTTTAAGGGTGAGGCTTAAATTAACTTAGTATAGAAGAGAGTGCAACCTGCACACACCCTCAAATAAGTCATGTTTAATTTAAATCTGTAGAGATACAACATGATTTTATTCCTTTACATGTAAATTAATATTGCAGGTAATAAGGAAATTTCTAGCTTATGTGGGTGAAGTTTTCCTGATCATTTCTCTTGGTAAATGGTGAGAAATTACAGCTAATGGGAAAAGCTCAACTGGTAGTAGACTTTGAAGTTTTGTAATATCAAAGACTTCAGGAAGCTGACAGTAGGAACTATTATGTCTTTTTGTTCCTTTCCGTAAAATGCAATTTTAATAATTTATCTTCTTGGCTTTTTACTTAATTGTGATTCAGACAAATCCTCTCCATTTAGAATGAGTACCAAAGTAATTGGGGTCTTGGGTTTAGAATGAATGGACAAATATTTGCAAATATTAAGGTGAAAATCCTTCCTCTGAAACTTCCTTAGGGTATTTTTGAATGTAGTATTTTGGGGATTTCATTGGGCTGTTAACTGGAACCTGTAAAAATGTTTCTTGAATAAAAGCAAACTTGTAAGGCTGTCCTGCTATTTTGTGACACTGGGATCTATAACCAATATTGTTTCAAGGAAGCAATAGTAACAAAAATGGTATGAGATGAAATCTGGCTCCTACTGACAATAAGAATGACCCCACTTTCCACTCCTGAAGCACTGTGATGTGTTCCACTTATACACTGCAAGAGCTTTAGTCACAGGAACATTATTCTTTATGCCTGGTGGAGATTTGCTGCTGTGTGAGGTCTAGAAGGAAACTTGTGATCTCTAGGTTAGTTTAGTGGTTTGGCCTTTTGGGGAGCAGAGAACTGAGTTGCATCTCCCATCCTACACCAGCATGTCCTACACACTATGCTGTGTTTTTTTGTCTCCAGTTATGTGCTGCTGTGCGAGTTTGGTAGCATGGTTTTTAAAGTACTTACAGCCCCTTCACTAACACACTGGTTTTGTTTATGCTGTTTGCAAATGGACACAGACTGTCCCACAGCCTGAAGGTAGGATGAGACCTGTTATCATGATTGGTAGTGGAAGAACCTGTCTTAACGGCAGCAGAGAAGGCCTGTGCTTCTGGAACTCAAGGACTTTGTTGTGTGTCAGATGTGAGCAGCTTTTAACTGGTAATCCTGTCTGCACAGACTACTATATGTCAAGTGTTTATATGATGATGTTATCATCAGGATTGGAGGAACAAGGCGATTATTAAAACTGCAAAAGCAAATCCAGGATCAAATAGCAGAGCAGACCCGGCATTGATGCCCAGTGCCCCGCAGGACTCGGTGTTCCCCCGGCGCTCCTTATGTGCCCGCGCTCTCCTCGGACGCGCTCCCTCCCGGACCGGGGCTCGGCCACGCAAGCCCCGCGGGCCCCCCCTGCGGCCGGAGAATGGCCAGGGCAGGGCGGGAGCCCCGCCCGATCCCCGCCCTTTTTCCCTCCATGCTCTCCGGCGGGGCGGGGCGGAGTACGGCCCTCCCCTCTTCCTCTGGCGTCGGTTCCGCTCGCACAGCTCTCTCTCCGCCGCTGCTCCTCGCCGCCGCTCTCGCCCGTCTGCGCTCCGGGCCGCTCGGGCGTTTTCTCTCTGCCTTAAAGTCGGTGAGCAGACGGGCGCGGGCGGGGGGCGGCCGGCGGGGCCGGCTGGGGCAGCCCGGGCCGCGAGGGCCGCGCCGCGCTGCGCTCGGGTGGAGGCGGGGGGGAGTCGGTCCCTCTCCGCCCGCCCCCGCACGGGCACCGGGAGCGCGGCGGGGACAGGGAACCTCCCGACGGGCTCCGTGCGGCGGGGGCGGAGGGCCAGAGGCGCCGCGGCGGCCCCGCGCGAGCCC